>NC_048595.1:62395157-62766389 GCF_003668045.3 Cricetulus griseus | reverse complement strand
GGGTATTTAATAGGGAAAAGCCTTACTTACAGAGCGAACCAGCCAGCCGGTGGTAGTCTGTACAGCAAGAAGCAAAGAGAAACCGAAACCGAAAACGCAGTCCCCCTACTCCTCTGACCACGCCCTCACAAGCCCTCAGGTACTCTTGTAGCCAGCCCCTAAGAAGGCGTGGCTACAGCTTCCCCTACACAACCTTCCTGATCCCTCATGGTCTCCTCCCCAATCCCCTTCTCTCCTCTGCTTTCTCCTACCTCCCACCTCCCCATGCTCCCAATTTACTCAGGAGATCTTGTCCCTTTCCCCTTCTCCTGGGGACCATGTATGTCTCTCTTAGGGTCCTCCTTGATTCCTAGCTTCTCTGGGGTTGTGGATTGTAGGCTGCTTATACTTTGCTCTATGTCTAATATCTACATGTGAGTGAGTACATACCATGTGTGTCTTTCTGTGTCTGAGTTACCTTAATCAGGATGGTTTCTCGAAAACAGACAGGTGGATCAAAGGAATCAAATTTGAAGACCCTGATATTAATCCACACACCTATAAATACCTGATTTTTGACAAAGAAGCTAAAATTATACAATGGAAAAAGAGAGCATCTTCAACAAATGGTGCTGGCATAACTGGATGCTGACATGTAGAAGACTGCAGATAGATCCATATCTGTTGCCTTGTACAAAACTTAAGTCCAAATGGATCAAAGACTTCAACATAAATCCAGCCACACTGAACTTCTTAGAAGAGATAGTGGTAAGTATCCTTCAGTGCTCTGGCACAGGATACCACTTCCTGAACAAAGCTAACTTTTAAAAAACAAAGTCAAAATTGACAGGATCTTGGCAAGATTAAGGAAAAGAAAAGAAAAAATAGAAATCAGAAATATCATAGAGGAGCCATTAAAGAGTTAGCCAAAACACAGGAATAAGTAGAATTACTTGAGGTAACTAACATGGATTAATAAATGACCCAGAGACAGATAATGGAGTTCAAGCTTCGAGCTGAAGATCAGAAAACAAAGCAGCCAGCCACTAGCTCTTACCCCTACCTCAGGCTAAAAGGACTGTCCTGTCCTCTGTGAATAGAGAATGACTCTCCTTGCTTTCCTTCTCTGCCATTCCCCCAACTCAGCCTTGCTGATCCTATGTTCTCCTCCCCTCCTGTCTTCTCCCTTCCTCTCTATCCTACCTCTTTCCCCCTCTCCCATGCTCCCAAATTACTCAGGAGATCATTCTCTGGGGTCCATGTATGTCTCTCTTAGGGTCCTCCTTGTTTCCTAGCTTCTCTGGGGTTGTGGACTGGAGACTGGTTATCTTTTGCTCTATGTATAATATCTACTTATGAGTGAGTACATACCATGTTTGTCTTTCTATGTCTGGGTTATATCACTTAGGATAGTTTCTTCTAGTTCCATTCATTTGCCTATGGGTGTAAGGAGAAACCTGACACTAGGGAAATTCCCAGGAATCCACAAGGATGACCCCACCTAAGAATCTAAGCAATAGAGGAGAGGCTACCTTAAATGCCTTTCCCCTAAAATGGGATTGATGACTACCTTAATTGCCACCATAGAGCCTTCATCCAGTAGCTGATGGTAACAGAAGCAGAGATTCACAACTGGGCACTCAGCCAAACTCCTGGAATCCAGTTGTAGAGAGGGAGGAGTGATGAACAAAGGGGTTAAGACCATGCTGAGGAAACTCACAGAAACAGCTGACTTGAGTAAGTGAGAAAGCTCAGGGACCTGTCTGACAGCTGGGGGACCTGCATAAGACATAACCAGGCCCACTGAACGTGGGTGTCAGTTGTGGGGCTTCGGCAGTCTATGAAGCTGCTGGCAGTGGAACCAGTATTTATCCCTAGTGCTAAAACGGGCTTTTGGAGTCCATTCCCTATGGAGGGAGACTCTCTCAGCCTAGATACAGTGGGGAGGTCCTTGGTCCTGCCCCAAATGTTGTGACAGACTTTGATGATCCCCAATGGGTGGCCTCAACCTCTCTGAGGAGTGAATGGGAGGGAGAGGGAACTGGGATTGGTATGTAAAATGAGATTGCTTTTTAAATTTAATTTAAAAATTAATAAAAGAAAAAGAGTTAGCTTTTGGTTTCAGTGTTTTTCTATTTTGTTTTCCTTGAGTGCATTGCATTATTGTGTGCTTCTGTTGGCTTTGGGTTCATTCTGTTCTTCCTTTTGACTGTTTGTTTTTGAGACAAATTCTATATCTCAGGTCTCAAACTCATGGTGATCCTCTTTCTTCAGCCTCCATAGTCCTGGGTTAGAGGGCATGAGCCACCATGTTAGCTTACCACTATCTTTTTTATCTTTGCTTTCAGAAGCATCTTTTCAGATGAACTATGTAGTACTAGAATTGTCCTTTTCAAAAATTTACTGCTACCAAAGTGTACAGATTATGTATGTTTTATGTATGGCATTTTCCTCAAGTTTTATTTATTTTAAGAGATTTTCTCCAACTCTTCCTCTTCAACTTTTCGACCATTGATGAATATATTATTTAACTTCAAAGTGTTTGGAGACATTCCTCTGTTTCTCTACTATCAGTTTTTTACATTTGATTTCATCATAGTTAGGCAGTCTCTGGTTTTACCTTTGTTGAGGTTTGTTTTATGGTCCAGAATGCAATTGATGTTGAGCATTTTGTGGTCACTTAAATGAAGCAGTGGATCATTCTGTTGTTGAATAAAATGTTTAAAATATGTCACTAGAGTCTTGCTGGTGTAAGGATCTTCTTCTCTTCTGCCCCTTGCTTATTTTATTTATACTAATCTGTCAGTGGCTAGATGTAACTCTGGGTGTAGTATTCATAAATAATAAAATTCTCTAATAATAAAATATTCAGTTTTAGTGGGCCTTAGACTGTGACAAGTAATGAACATATTGAAAAGTGACTGTTTTTTGTGGACACATTTCCCACCTTCCTGGCCGATGTCCTCAACCCACTAACAAGGTACTGCCAGCTGCTTTTGTTAGCATTTGGCTAAGCTTCAGTATTAGATAATAAAAAAGAAGCTAGTGGTCATATTTTATTATTGTATAGATTGTTGTCTGTTGTTCGTTTTTGAGAGCTATTTACTTTTTTTACCCATTTTTATGTTCTTTAGTGTTCTCACCTTATTATGCATTTGACTGTATTTTAATGTGTTTTATATTAATATGCATTAAAATATCACAAGTTGTGTTTACTGTTCCTCACACTTCTATCCTAAATGCATGGTTTTCTTTTTTTTCTCAGTTGGGAGAGCACCTGTTCCCATGCTTGCATCTTTCACATCCTTCACTGCACTTTGTTCAACAACCAAGCTATCCTTATTCTTTTGTTTTTTCACATCAAATATGTCATAGCAAAGCGTCCTCTCTTCCTTAAAACCACCTCCAGTCTGTGTGGGTGGATCTATTCTTCCAAATATTACACTGTGGTCTTAATAGAAACAATATTTGCCAATATTTTTGCATTTGTTAAATGTCAAGTGCTGTTTAAAGTTCATTACATAACTTATTTCTTCAGACATTTATTCAATGAAGTAGATTTTACAACCTATCCATTTGTACAAATGGAGAAACTAAGATAGGGATCATAACTTACCCAACACCAATGTCTTATAAGTTGCAAAGTGGGGTTCCAGACTCAGCAGTCTGATGGCAGAAGATAAAATGGCTCTTATCTTCTATGATGTTTAAGAAAACACCAGGTAGCTTTTATTCAGTGACTATTGGTTCTAATTTCTAGGTATTTAATTTTTTCTTTTTATTATCTCATCATAAGGCTTTATAAAGAAGATGGTGCCCATTGTTTTGTATACAATGCATTTAAGTCTTAAAGAATTGAAATAGTTGCCAGCGTATAAAGTGGTAGCTTCAGGATCACAACCTAAATCTATGTGTTAGTTAGATACATGCCCATGACCTGATAAAATGCCATGACCAGAAGCCACTCATAGAAGAAAGAGTTTATTTTGGCTATGGTTGCAGAGGGTCCATAGACAGACAGTACAGCAGGTATCTAGAGCAGTCAGCCAAGAGATCACATCTTCAGTTGTACACAGGAAGCAGATAGAGCAAAGTAGAAGTGTGATGAGGCTGTAAGTTCTCAGAGCTCACCTCTAGTGACATACTTCCTCCAGCAAGATTCCACCTCCTAGATTCCATAAGCTCCCCCAAAAGTACCACAAACTCATGTCTCAAGGTTCAAATAGCAGGGGCTGGAAAGATGTCTTAGTGTTAAATACACATGTTCCTCTTATAAAGGACCCCTAGGGGTTCAGTTCCCAGCACCCGTCTGTAACTCCAAGACCTTCAGTAACTCCAATTCCAAGGAATCCAGTGTCCTCTTTTGGTGTACACATAGCACACACGAATGCATTAAGACAGAATTCTCGTGTGTGTGTGTGTGTGTGTGTGTGTGTGTGTATGATTTATGTACACCATGACATACAGATGCCCATGGAGACCAGAGGGTAGGCATGCAATCCCCTGGATCTGGAATTACAAGCAGTTATAAGCTACTTGATGTGACTTCTGGGAATCAACTTTGGGTCAGATTCTGCAAGAGCAGTAAGCATGTAACTATATGACCCATCTCTATACCCCACAATCTATTTCTTAATCTTAGTTCCAAAATCCTTCTTCCTTTCTAAGATGGCTTCCAGTTATTTAATAATTTTGAGAGTAAGATTGGTAAATTGTATTGCTTTTATAGTTAATAGGCTCTTTGAGTTAAAAAATCATATATTAAACATCTTCAATAACATTCACAGACTTAAGCGTAAAGTGAAAACATGGCCCATTTTCAATTAATGTATAAAGGTTGAATTAATATCTGGCTTGGCTCACAGCAGAGAGTTGAAGGCATTGATCTCATTTAAGAAACACAATAAATGTTTATCAAACAAGTTCATGGGCATAGAGTGTCATGAAAGCAGTGGAGGTTTGGTAAGGTGTGAAGGTTAGTGAGCTCAGTCAGGGCACTTTAAGAAGAATGAAGTATGTCAAGTTTCCTGTTTGTCACAAACCCTACAAGGCCTATTCCAGTTATTGTGGTCAATTTTCTAGTCATTAGGCTTTTAGTATTCTGAATCCTGATGTGCAAATAACCTTATGTTTTCTAAAGGGAATTATTTCACTGTATTAATACTATGGTTATCTAACTATCTCCAGGATTTTAGGTTCCAAAAGAAGGTATGACACGGAGGTTTGAATGAGAATGGTGCCCATAGGCTCATATATTTTTGAATATTTGGTCCCCAGTTAGTAAACTATTTGAAAAGGATTAGGCGGTATGACCTTGTTGGAGATGTGTCACTGAGGGTGGGCTTTGAGTTTTTCAGTATCCCATGCCAGTCCCAGCTTTGCTTGTGGATCAAGATGTGAGCTCTCCTGAACACAAGGCCTTCCTGGAATGGTTGATATACCCAGTGTCTCTCTATTGGAGAAAACTAATTTTCCCTCTACCAACAGGTATAAGTGGCAGTTCAGGTGTTAACCTTTACCCTAGTGGCTAGGTTTATATTCATTCATTCATTCATTCCATTACTTCATTTAAAATACATAATAAAATAAAATGTAATAAGAAAAAACAAAAACTTTCACATTGAAGTTGGACAAGACAAACTAACAGGGGAAAAGAGCCCAAGAGAAGCCATAAAGTCAGAGACTCAATCATTTGCACATTCAGGAATCCTCGAAAAGCACCAAATTAGAAGTCATAATTTATCCATAGAGAACCTGGTGCACACCCATGCTGGCTCTGTGCATGCTGCTTCAGTCTCTGTGAGTTCCTATGAGCTTTACTCATGTTGATTTAGGCAGCCTTGTTCTACTGGTGTCCTCCAGCCCCTCTGGCTCTTACATTCTTTCTGCCTCCTCTTCAGTGGGATTCCCTGAGCTCTGAGGGGAGGGATTTAATAAAGACATCCCACCACAGTGAGTGTGTGTGGGGGGGTGCACGCTAGTGTGTGCATGCATGTGCACATGAGCACGTACTTTTATTTGGTTAGAGTTTGGTGTTTTTTCTTTCCTTTTGAGGAAAAGGATGTGGAAGGACTTTGGAGAAAGAAAGAAAATGATCAAAATATATTTAAATTTTAAAATTGTTTAAAATAATAAAAGGTACTATAAAAGACCCAAGCAACTTACTTATAATACCAGACATTATTTTAATAAAAATATGTAGCAATCAGCAAAAAATACAAATAAAATCTATAAGTGCTCTACAGTTCCAGTGCCTGGCCTGTCTGTGGCCATGCTCCACACTATGATGTCATGAACTCTGGAGTCTGGAACAATGAGTCCCAAATTAAACATTTTCTTTTATAAGTTGTATGGTGGCATTTTGTCGCAGCAATTGGAAAAAATAAGTCAATAGTATTTCTTTAAAATTAAAATGAGATGTTTCTAAACTGTGACCTGAAAAAAAAAATTCCCCCTAGCTACTGCTGCTAAAAACTCAACTGTGGCTATCTGGATAGTCACAGGTTTTACATGAAGCCTGTAAGCGTATTACAAATGTACACTGCTGCTTTTTTAATGAATATTGTTATCTTCTCCAATTTCTTGAAGAATTCTTGATTCCCCTACTCTGAGTCATATGAATTATGTAACAGCATTTTTTGTTCTTACGTTTTTGGGGTAATAGCAATCTTAAATAATGTGGTTTAATTTTTAGGATTTGAGTTTTTAAATTTGTGACATTTCTTATTCAATTATATTAACTAATTAATCTTAAATTGGCCTAATCAAACCTCAATAAAAGACTTCAGTGAAGTATGAGAACCTGGAACATGGCCCAGGGAGCAAATGCCTTGGGCTTTTAGGTTAATCCAGCATATAGACAGCACAGCTCAAAATAACGTTTCTCAAACCCTTGAATTTTAAAAGTGTCAGAATCTATAAATCCATATGGAAATTTCACATATTTATGTTAATATCTTTGTCAGTATTTCCTAAATGTGGATTTTGTTGATAATTGTTTATATACCTTTTATTCAAAAGGTTGGAAATGGTACACTACTGGCCATTTTTTTTCTGCCATTAATTACAGGATTTTAAAGAGCCTCATTGTCCTTGGATAATCATTGCTCAAGCCTCTAGTAATAAAAATGTAGAAAACAACTCTCTGATTCTCATTGCTCATCCCCAAAGTTTCTTTTACTTTACACCAGTAGATTGTGTGGTACACATTTGTTGTAAGCTATTCAGTTTATATATGTCAGATTCTCTAGGGCCATGGCTTTTGCCAGATGAAGCATTTTTTATTTTGAGGCTGATGAAACACAGTGCGATTATTGATCTGTGCATGACATAGCCTGTCTCTCTCCTGGCAGAGTGTAGCAACATTTATCCAGGAATTTGTGAAATGTCACTCGGATCATGTTCGCAAGGTAAACTGTGCAAAATCCAGGATCTGAGCTCAGAATCCATGTGGAATTGGACGTGACTGTCTTGTTCCTATCTCCGATCTTCTAGATAAACTGAGTGATATTTGTTAATGGAATATCTGAGCCTAATTGTTAGGAACCATTATTATTACTTAGAACACTGTGTGCTTGAAAATCGTGCTTCTTGTATTCTGTTTTCACTCCTGATCTTATAGCAGAAGGTATAAAAATACAGACTGAATAGCATCAATTAAAAACTTCCTTTTTGTTTATGATTAAACAATGAGACATTGCAGTCATGTATTTACAGCAATGTTTCTTCTCTGTAACAATATACCTCCAAATATATAACAATATACCTCCAATATCACTTTCTGGAAGTGACAAATTAGAACATTTTTCTGAATGTTGGATTGTGATATTAAACTGTACTTTCTATTTTATTTTATTATTCGGGTCTATTTAATGTTCTTTGCATGCAGGTATGTAGTATACTTTGAGTATATCCATCCCATGCTTTCTCTCTCCCACCCATCTTATTATAATAATGAGATATTCAATGAGGAATTAAATGTGATCATTATTACTCATTAAACATACCAATATGACAGTTGAATGTGTATCACAATTCAAGAAATAATGGTATGTCTATATACGTATTGATATTTTGTGTATATCAATATAAAAAGACACATATACAAACATGCATATGTGAAGTATGATGGGGACAATCATTTTGTTATTCTTTAGTAAGGTTTTTGAAGGAGGTGGCATTTGAGCTGAATAGTTTTGGAAGTTGTATACATAGAGAAAATCCATTAAAACATAGGAAAGCTTAAACATAAAAATAAGAAAGCAGATTGTTTAAAGTATTGAATTATCTGATAGAGCTGTTGTTGAAATTATGTGGACAAATGTGGACATGAAGCTTGCTATGTAGACCATGCTGACCTGAAACTCACAGAGATCTCTTGCCTCTGCCTCCAAAGTGCTGGAATTAAAGGCATTTACTCTCCTGACCTGCTTTTGCTGTTTTCTATTAGAATTCTCTTCTCTTTTTGTGTGTTTGTTGGGGGGGAGTACGCGCGCGCTTGTGCATGTGCATGTACATGTATGCCAGTTTTTATGTGTTTATATTGCCATGTGTATGGATGTATGTGAAAACCACAAGTCACCCTCGGTTATTGTTTCTTGGGGCACTGCTCACCTTGGTTTGAATTTTCCAGTTAGGCTAAGGCTTGCCACTGGTTGGGAAGGCCCAGGAATCTGTCTTCACCACCCCCCAACCATTGCATTGTGCTTTTTTGCATGGGTTTGGCAATCTAATTCAGGTTCTCCTTCTTGCAAGACAATCATTTTACTGAGCTATATCTCCAGCACTCCTTGGTACTGTCTAAAGCTCTTGGGTGTTTATGATGTAAAGTGAATACTAAAAAAAAAATAGATATGGGTTGCCACAAGAAGCAAGATGGTGTTTTATATCAAAAATAAATAAATGATCTACAGAATGTTAATAAAAGTAGAGTGTTGTTTTCAAAGAGGTTTTATAGAGGTGTAACTCAATTTGATGGCAAGTTGCATCTAGGAAGTTAAGAAATATGAAGTCTTCAAAGATATTTTCCAGATTTCTAATTAAAGTGACTAGAGAACTGATCTGATCATCTAAGAATTATATTTGTGACAGTAAAATACTGAAATATTGTGGGGTAAATGACAAAATTTTAGATAAAATGTGATGTAAACATTGGGAAAAGAATGAGAGAGGAAGGAAGGAAGGAAGGAAGAAAGAAAGAAAGAAAGAAAGAAAGAAAGAAAGAAAGAAAGAAAGAAAGAGCCGGGTGTTGGTCGCGCACACCTTTAATCCCAGCACTCGGGAGGCAGAAGCAGGCAGATCTCTGTGAGTTCGAGACCAGCCTGGTCTACAAGAGCTAGTTCCAGGACAGACTCCAAAGACCCAGAGAAACCCTGTCTCAAAAAAACAAAAAAAAAAAAAAAGAAAAAGAAAGAAAGAAAAAAGAAAAGAAAAGAAAAGAAAGGAAAGAAAGTAAAGAGGAAGAACCCATCTAGGGCTGGAGACAAAGATAGCTCAGTTAGTAAAATGTTTATTGTGAAGTCATAAGGACCTGAGTTCTCCAGAGCTGCGCACATAAGCTGAGCAGATAAGAGTCTGAGCACACACATGCACATACACAATGTAAATTTTAAAAGTTAAAAATATAACTATAAAGTTTGTTAATTCATACAAAGTATATAAAATGAAATTTTTAACATGGATAACATAAATGTGTGTGGGGAGTTGGAAAAGTATAGAATTTTGGGATAAGTGGTTCAAATTGTTACTAATTTAAAATATAAGGTAACTAAGATTTTTTTATGTGAGACCTCCAAGAAATGAGAGAAAAGGCATATCACTGCAACAAAATCGATGAAACAGCAGTAAAGTAACAAAGGAGAGGAGGGACCAAACTGATAATAACTAGATATGTGGGCCCTTAAGGAAAATATTTTGCCCATATGTCACCACAGATCCAAAGTACATACCTGGTGTGCATTCTTGAAAACAGCTGGTAAATAGATAATCAGAGAAAATATTTGATTTATGAAACAAAAAAGGGAAACAACAACAACAACATAAAACCTCCTAAAGACCCCAGTGAGCCCTAGTTCATGTGTGGTGTGAGCTGTAGTTCCTGTGTGGTGTGATCTGAGTGAGCTGTAGTTCCTGTGGGGTATGATCTGAATGAACTATAGGACATGTGGGGTGTGATCTGAGTGAGCTGTAGTTCCTGTGTGGTGTGATCTGAGTGAGCTGTAGGACATGTGTGGTGTGATCTGAGTGAGCTGTAGTTCCTGTGGGGTATGATCTGAATGAACTATAGGACATGTGGGGTGTGATCTGAGTGAGCTGTAGTTCCTGTGTGGTGTGATCTGAGTGAGCTGTAGGACATGTGTGGTGTGATCTGAGTGAGCTGTAGTTCCTGTGGGGTGTGATCTGAGTGAACTATAGGACATGTGTGGTGTGATCTGAGTGAGCTGTAGTTCCTGTGGGGTGTGATCTGAGTGAGCTGTAGTTCCTGTGTGGTGTGATCTGAGTGAACTATAGGACATGTGTGGTGTGATCTGAGTGAGCTGTAGTTCGTGTGGGGTGTGATCTGAGTGAGCTGTAGTTCCTGTGTGGTGTGATCTGAATGAACTATAGGACATGTGTGGTGTGATCTGAGTGAGCTGTAGTTCGTGTGGGGTGTGATCTGAGTGAGCTGTAGTTCCTGTGTGGTGTGATCTGAATGAACTATAGGACATGTGTGGTGTGATCTGAGTGAGCTGTAGTTCCTGTGGGGTGTGATCTGAGTGAGCTGTAGTTCCTGTGTGGTGTGATCTGAATGAACTATAGGACATGTGTGGTGTGATCTGAGTGAGCTGTAGTTCGTGTGGGGTGTGATCTGAGTGAGCTGTAGTTCCTGTGTGGTGTGATCTGAGTGAACTATAGGACATGTGTGGTGTGATCTGAGTGAGCTGTAGTTCCTGTGTGGTGTGATCTGAGTGAGCTGTAGTTCCTGTGGGGTGTGATCTGAGTGAACTATAGGACATGTGTGGTGTGATCTGAGTGAGCTGTAGTTCGTGTGGGGTTGATCTGAGTGAGCTGAAGTTCCTGTGTGGTGTGGTTTGAGTGAACCGTAGTGTGTGTGTGGTGTGGTGTGGTCTCAATGAGTCAGAATTTGCTTGTCCTTACTCATTGAATGACTTAACACTTGAATAAATGAGATAAACAGAAAATTCAAAATAGAAAGCCAAATTGAAAGATAAATGAAGAATTTTTGTGTTAAAAATAACTTTTTCATGAAATTTATTGAGATAATACTTTGAAAAATATAGTTTTCGAAAAACTTCATAAATTCTGCCTTGCTTTTCCTTCCCTAGAACAAATTTATATTCTATGCTTTGAAGGGTATTTCTTTGGTAATTTTCATAAATGTTACTTCTTAATTTTAAAGAAGTCATTTAAGTGGCATTAGTATCTTTGTTTTACCTCCCTTAATTGTTAAACAGCTTCCATTATTTTTAAAACGTCCAATTTTTACCCTCTTGAAGTCTCAAGGATCACACAGGGAGTACAGAAAAGCAGCTTTGGAGCTGTTTCTCTTGAGAATTCCAGTAGAGCAAATGGACAAATGATCAACATCATATGACTATTGGTATTGCTGCTTTTAAATTTGTAATGAATTAGAGGATTTTTGAAATACACTGATTTTTTAGCCAAAAAAAACCTTGCCTCTAAGGCTTATACATATTGTAATTAACCATCGACTATCATTAAGATATTAAGATTCTGTTCATAGTTACAAAACATTAAGAAATGTACCATTTTTCACTAACTTAATTTTATAAATTTGGAACTACAAATGGTAATCTTTAATCTTTAGTTTTATAACCCTCCCAAATTGGTGAAATTTAATTTAAATTACTGTGAATTCATTCAATATAATTTAAATAAATTTAATGTTCATATATGTTCTGTGTGGTCCAGGGCCTGATGCATGTGCTTTTATGTTTTGAATGAGATTATTAAGTATATAGTAAGCAAAAATAAAAGAATAAATACTTATTAGCAGTAGAAGCAGCAAATAGCAAAACATCATCAAATCAGGCATTTCAAATACCCAGTAGAAATTAGATGCCTTGTGGAGGCAGACAGCTGGAGTTCTTTGTTGAGAGTCCCTGGTAGAGTAGAATGTCCCCTAGAGGGAGCCTTCCAAGTAAAAGAACAGGTAACATCAAAATGGCAACATCAAATCAGACATTAATAGTGATGGGCAGAATGACTGGGGTCCTCCTGAAACAACCATGCTGGAGTTCCTGCTGGATTATTAAGTCAGACATTTATAATCATCTGCAGAATGAATGGGGCCTTCCTGAAACAGTCATGCTGGAGTTCCTGCTAGAGTTCCTTCTGGAACATCCTGGGCAGAACCTCAGTCTGCACAGGCAGACACAGCTCCTATTTTCTGCTTTGGGAATCTTTATGTCATGAGATAAACAGTAATCACCTCTATTGGTAATTTTAGTTTGCCTTCTAGCTGTTTTATGGGCACCGTGTTTTTATATCCTTAGTTGCCTTCTGCCCCCTCCTACAGAGCCAAGGGACCAGCAGGTTCAGGACGGAATTTTGTAGGGCAGTTGACTTAACCGTGTTTGGTCTGAAGTGGAAAATCCAACCCTGCTTCCTGAGTCAGCTTCTCAGTGAGGTTATGCAGTGTATGCCAGTTTACCATATAATGCACATTGCAATGTACATGCTTTTCAGAGGTTTGTTGAGCACTGTTATCTCATCTCATAAAATATGATCTTCAGAACTCCCACTGTAGACAGTAGCCCTGTTAAAACAGCTCAGTGTCTAAAAGCACTGTTGTGCACACCTGAACAGCCTGAGCCGAGGACAGAACCAACTCCTGAAAATTAGATTCTGGCCCACATTCACACACAAGCACACAAACACACACACACACACACACACACACACACACACACACAAATAAAATAACAATATTTTTAAATTACTTTAAGGACCCAGGAATATAGCTTAGTGATAGTATTTACCTAGCCTGTCTAACACACTGTAATCAATCCTTCGTAGCAGAAACAAAGAAATAACAACAAGGAGAAGCCTCTTTAAGCACTGTTGCCATATTTCTTTTAGGGTTTAAGTAGAAATTAAACATTATGAACAATTTTTGATTGTCTAGACTCATTGACCTTTAGTCACAATAGTATGTGTAGACATTAATTTCCTTGGGCAAGTCAACAAAGCCCTTTGAACAATTAAATATAATAGGAATCAAGACTGTTGTAATACAATCCCACTGGGACAGAAAACCAATAATTCTTATTTTTTGCATTTTTTAAGAAAAAAAACAGAATTTAATTAGAGGAAATAAATCATCAATAGATTTGTGTAGACATTCTAAAGTTTGATCTCCTCTGTGCCCAATAGCTTAGTCAATAAATCTTCATCTGAACATTTCTGGTTGCCTTGCATTGAAATGGTATTAACATCACCCTAGGATAGCTTTCATTTTTGTTAAATGATCACAATACAGTTTAGTCAGTCATTGTGTGAATGTGTGTGTGTGTGTGTGTGTGTGTGTGTGTGTGTGTGTGTGTGTGTGTTTGTGTTTGGGGAATTGGTATTTTTGTTCTTGCCCCAAATATTTTCCATAACTGAAAAATATGTTGACAAAAGAGTGAAAGACAAATAGAATTATAAAGGAGGAGTGTACAGTACCCATGAGTACTTGGTCTAATTAGCTAAGTTTCCACAATAGAAGTAGGGAAAGTAACATGAGAATGTTATGTTCAAAAAGACATAATCTACTCTTTGGAATCAGATGGGTGGGATTGCCATATTCTTTATTCTTGCTGGAGGAAAGGCATCCCATGGAAACAGGTCTGGCCTCATGGTTGATGGTAAGGGCTGGCACTGAACCTTAGCCCATGGATATTGAGAAATCACTCTGGTAGTGATGACACACTTTCAATTCCAAGGATCTGATGTGATAGAGTATCTCTATTTCCAGTTAACTTGAATATGGCATTTGAAACAACATCAAAGAAACAAACAAGCTCTTCTTAATTGTTGCCAATTTCATATGTTAACTTCCAATCTTATATATAACAGATTTTTATATCCATGATTTTTCACATACTTGTGGGATCAGAAGTTGAACTGATTTAGTTTAACTATGATATTAGTTTAGTTATTTTGATTATTTAGAAATGCACATTACCAGAAACTTATTATAACTTTCTATATTACCAAACTCTTCAAATCAATTAAGGATAAATGTTAAATGATGGGGGGCTATTTTCAAAATTTAAAATGTTAGTAAACATCTTTGAAAATTTTGAGATTTAAAATAGTGTTATTTTATTCTGACAAATTGTATTCAAACACATTTATATAAAAATCCCTGTCTTAGTTGGCCATTATCTAGTACATGTGTTACCAAGTATAAGGACATTGAGTTAATTTTACTCTTACTCATAAATATTACTGAGAGTAGCCTACTGTTATCCATATGCAGATACCCATATTTCTATGATAAAAGCTAATTTGAGCACATCAAGACAGATTGGCATTTTCACAACCATAAAAAAAGTGCTTTGTTAATTACACACCATATTTAATATGACCTTATAACAAAGTAACGCCTTAGTGTCATGCTTTGTCTTTAATGTGCACAGTGGAGCTAACTTCATCTGTGCTAGACAACTGCACTTCATGAAAGGAGTTTTTTTTCCTTGATAGGCAATTAACAGTAATTAGGAAAATTCACCTCAAAATGATGTCAACATGAGATTGTTTAAGAAAGTTGAATGTCAGTGACTTAAAAAGAAAGTTCTCTGACACAGGTATGGCATGTGAAACATGAAATGTTAATTTAACTTTTCTGCTTATTATTCATGCACAATATTATTTTGTCATTCAGACACTACACTGACAGAGTATAAGGATGTTAAAATAGTGCTGCTGGAATAAAAAGAGGATTAATTTACCATTGGCCAATTAGCCAAGGGTACTTAATGGTCTCTAAAGGCTACTGAAGTCTAACTGCTAGCAAAAGCATCGGTGAAAAGTCCTCTACATTACCTTCATTTGCTTGACATTTTCTGAAACATACTTTAGGCTTTTAATAACTGCATCTATCAGAAAAGAGTTTTTGTGAGTGAAGCTATAACTGAGTAGAATTTTCATTTGCTATTTCAGTACATATGCAATTTCTGCCTAAGATACTTTTGTTGGTATTCTGTTAGGTTTTTTTTTTCATCTTGAATGGACTCAATTATCAAAACAAAGAAAAGTTCATATTTTAAAAATTAGAACTCTTATTACTAAATTTGAGAGTTATGAACATAAACTGCATTATCTTTGTATGTACTTGTATAAAAAAAAGTGTTGGTGACCAAAAATCTAACGTAATTGTGTTGATAACTGTTATGATCAATTAAGTGACTATGCCTGACAGGGAAACTAACCTTGACAAGGAAACATACGTAGATTTATATCTTTCAGTCTTGTTCCCTATTAATGACCAGTATTCTGAATAAGAAAATAATAATTCTATCCACCAATAAAAATGTTATTAAGTTCAGAATGCAGTAATAAGAGGCTCTTCCCTGTAAAGTCATACGATATTATGAAATTTGAATTTTCCTTCCATTATCCTACTTTAAGACAATTCTAATGACAAAATTGTTGTTATAATTAGTTTTGTTTGATAGAGTTTTAAATTGCTGCCTCTGTAAGTACAAGCAAGAATAACTTGAGTGAGAGAATATGAATGAACTTTGATTTTTATTCAACATCAGTGTTCTATTTCAGTCCTAATAAGAACTTAAGATTGGAAATGCTGGGAACCAGGTGTGGTGGCATATTCCTATAATTTCAACACAGTGAAGGCTGAGGCAAGAATATCAAAGTTTGAGGCCAGTCTGGGCTACTCTCTCTCTCTCTCTCTCTCTCTCTCTCTCTCTCTCTCTCTCTCTCTCTCTTTCTCTCTCCCCCTTTTCTGTGTGTCTCTGTCTCTTTGTGTGTATATCTCGTGTCTGTCTGTCTGTCTGTCTGTCTGTCTCTCTGTCTCTCACTCTCTTTCCAGGAAAGACCACATTATAGCTACAGGAGGGAGATACACTTTCTGACTTCTTTGTAATGCTTTTCTTCTGTACATAGGGATTTTAGTACTCTAAAGGACAAGGTTCTTGATTAATCCTATTTCCCTTTTCTACTAATGTTCATACTTGAACATTAAATATGTACCCAGGTTCCCTGCTGGAGAAGAAAATTCCATTTCCTCAGGACTGTTGCAGGTACTTACCTATACTCTGACTGATAGCTTCTCCATTGTGAAAGCTCAAAAGCAGCATGGTTTTATGGACAAGTGATACTGTCCCTAGTTTTGGGACACAGTGTATAACAGGGATAAATGGAAGGGAAATGGTCAGTATTTACATAGCAGCATCAAGGTCAACAGCAGCTTCCTTTGTTTCTACTTCTTTAAAAGGTTCAGGTGTTGAGCAAGTATTCCCAAATATTAGGCACTATTTTTTATAATGGTGCAAACTTAAAAAGGGGGGGTATAGCTGGAGAAACTTTGTCATTTAGGACATGCATTTGAGGGTTATACCTGCTTTCTTCCTGGTCACTGACATGTGAACTACTCTCTGGCCTACAACATGCTGAGATAGTCCGATATGAGACTCTTTTAAGCTGCACCTGGCATGTGACCCAAGGAAGACAGGAGTTAATAAGTAGATGTTGCTTCAAAACTGATAGCTTTGCGGTGATTTTTTATGTAACAGATATGTTGTCATAATGATGCAAAGTATAGCTATAAACTTGGATAGTCTGTTGAGTGTTGCCAGATCAAGATAAAGATTTAGCTATCTAAAGGCAAACTTATAATTTATTTGTTTATCATTGAAAATACAGACTCCCTGTGTCACATGGTATACAAAAAAGGAATGTTAGATTATGAGTCATAAATCTAGGCTCTTATAGCCAAATTCTTCAGATAATTTTATGATGAAACCAAGAATATTAAAGTGATTTGTGTATGAAGTTCCATAGTGGAACCAAGGACGAGAAAGTGGAAGGAGACTTACTTACCCTGTCCATGACATTCCAGGGTCCATTCTAAAAACATTCAAAGGAAGGAAACTCTGGCCCAAGGGTTTGGAAGCCAGTAAACTACTAGGCTTTGAAAGGAAGTAGAATTGCTAGATTGCTTTTGTTTTTAAGTTGTGACCTACATAGTTTTCTGACCATGTGGTTCTTGGGCCTTTGGAACTGGTTTGTAGAAGGAATATGGAAAAACTAGAACTTTGTACTAGATAGGCCATTCAAGGCAGACAGTGGAGGACCAGCTTATGAGGTTTCATAAGGGAACAAGAACTCTATCAAGAACTGAACTAGGGGCCATTGGTTCAATGTTCTGAAAAAAATCTGGATCCATTTTTCCCATGTCCTGAGAACTTCCATGAGGTTGAGTGTAGAAGGATTATTCTTTAGGCCACCAGCTCACAAAAATGACATGGAGACTTATTATTGATTATTAAAACTCAGCCTATAGCTTAGGCTTGTCTTGCTGGCTCTTATAACTTAAATTCAGCCATTTCTATTAATCTACATTTTGCCTCATGGCCTTTGATCTCTCTTCCGTCTTGTACCTCCTGTTTCCTCTCTGTGTCCTCTGGTGTCTCTCTCATGCATAGATTCATCCTCACTTTTTCTCTCTCTGCACCAATTCTTTATTAAACCAGTCAGAAGGTGCCTTGGAAAAGACACATCTCAGTGTACAAAAAGATTATTCCTCAACAGCTGAACCCAAGATTAATGGACTAATTCCTTTAGCAGGTAATTTCAAAACAAAGCTTTCAGGATATGACATGGCTATAACTCAGTGTACTTATTCCTAATCACAGTGAAAAAGAGCAAAATGTTTATTAAAATGGGAAGTTTAGTGAAGAGTGTTGTATGAGCAAATTCAAAATCACAGATAATGAAAACACAGATGAAAAAACAAAGCATTGGTATTACTAGAAAGAAACTTTATTCTCTTCATTGGACCATTTGGAAAGCCCCCCCCCCAAGGCAATAAACCCATCCATCAAAGACTTTATGAAAATACAAATTTATTTGTCATGAGAACCTTAATTGAAACAGAGTATGCCCCTTGAAGGGTTCCCTGCCTAGGGAAATGTTTTCTCATGAAAAGCGAACCTAAAAGCAGGTGAGACTGTGTTTCAAGGGAAGTAGACTCCATCCTGAGCTAGCAACAAAATTTAGCAGTATGGTCTACATGTCATAATTTTTATAGGTGTGAAAGATGCAAAATTAAGGATATGCACCACATCCTCTCCCCCATGTTAGATGTGTTTTTTGAGCTTAGCTATCTGACAGGTGTAAGATGGGATCTCAGAATCATTTTTACTTTACATTTCCCTGAGGGCTAAGGATGTTGAACATCTCCTTAAGTGTTTCTCAGCCAGTTGAGATAGTTTTGTTGAGCATTGTCTGTTTAGATCTGTACCACATTTTCAATTGGATTATTTGTTCTTTGACGTCTAATTCCTTAAGTTCTTTTTATATTTTGGAAAGCAGCCCTCTGTCAGATGTGGGGTTGGTGAATATCTTTTCACATTCTGTAGGCTACCATTTTCTCTGTTTGATGGTGTTATTTGCCTTACAGAAATGTTTGGATTTTATGAGGTCTCATTTATTAATTGTTGATCTTAGTGCCTGTGCTATTGGTGTTCTGTTCAGGAAGTTGTCTCCTGTGCCAAAGCATTTGAGATTATTTCCTACTTGCTCTTCTATTGGGTTTAGTGTATCAGGATTTATGTTGAGGTCTTTGATCCACTTGGACTTGCGTTTTGTGCAGGGTGATATAGATATTGATCAAGTTACATTCTTCTACATGCCCATATCCAGTTAGATCAGCACCATTTGTTGAAGATGTTTTCTTTCTTTTTTTTTCATTGTATAATTTTGGATTCTTTAACAAAAATCAGGTATCCATAGGTGTCTGGATTTATATCTGTGTCTTTGATTTGATTCCATTGATCCACCTGTCTGTTTCTATGCCAATATCATGCTTTTTAAAAAATTAATATAGCTCTGTACTAGAGCTTGAAACCAGAGATGGTGATATCTCCAGAATTCTTTCATCGTAGAGGATTGTTTTAGTTATCCTGGGTTTTTTGTTTTTCCATATGAAATTGAACATTGTTCTTTCAAAATCTGTAAAGAATTGTGTTGGGATTTTAATGGGGATTACATTGTACTTGTAGACTGCTTTTGGTAAGATGGCCATTTTTACTCTGTTTATTCCACTGATCTATGAAGATGGGAGATCTTTCCATCTTCTAATATCTTCTCCAATTTCTTTCTTCAAAGACTTGAAGTTCGTTTTGTTATATAGACCTCAGTTAGAGTTACACCAAGATATTTTGTATTATTTGAGGCTATTGTAGATGGAATACCTTGTTTTTTTCCATTATGGTGATTGAATGTTTTCCTGGGTATAGTAGTGTTGGCTGGCATCCATGGTCTCTTGGAGTCTGCAAGACATCAGTTCAGGCCCTTCTGGCTTTTAGAGTCTCCACTGGGAAATTGGATGTAATTTTGATAGGTCTGCCTTTATATGTTACTTGTCCTTTTCCCCTTGCTGCTTTTAATGTTCTTTCTTTTTTCCTGTATGTTTAGTGTTTGATTATTATGTGGTAAGGAGATTTTCCTTTCTGATCCAATCTATTTGGTGTTCTGTAAACTTCTTGTACCCTTATAGGCATGTCCTTACTTAGGTTGGGAAAATTTTCTTCAATGATTTTGTTAATATATTCTCTGGGTTTTTGAGCTGGATATCTTCTTCTATTTTTATTATTCTTATGTTTGGTTGTTTCATAGTGTCCCAGATTTCTTAAATGTTTTGTGTTAGCAATTTTTTAGATTTAACATTTTCTTTGACTGATGAATCTGTTTTCTCTATCCTGTTTTAAAGTCTGAGGTCTCTCTTATATCTCTTGTATTCTGTTGGTGATGCTTGCATCTATAGTTCCTGTTTGCTTACCCAGATTTTCCATTTCCAGGATTCCCTCAGTTTGTATTTTCTTTATTGCTTCTATTTCCATTTTCAGGTCTTAAATAGTTTCCTTTATCTGTTTATTTTTTCTTGCTTTCTTTTCTGGATTTTTTTATTTCTTCCCATTTTTTTGTTTGCCTTTTCCTCAATTTATTTATTTTTTTGAGACAGGGTTTCTCTGTGTAGCTTTGGAGCCTATCCTGGCACTCACTCTGTAGACAGGCTGGCCTCGAACTCAAAGAGAATCGCCAGCCTCTGCCTCCTGAGTGCTGGGATTAAAGGCATGTGCCACCAACGCCCAGCGTTTTCCTCAATTTCTTTAAGGAGTTTGTTTATATCCTCTTTAATGGCCTCTATCATTTCCATAATGCATTTTTAAAGTCATTTTCTTTTGATTCAGCTGTGTTTAATTGTTCAGGTCTTGCCGTTGTAGGATAGCTGGCCTCTGGTGATACCTTTTCTGCTATTGATTGTGTTCTTACCTTGGTGTTTAGGCATCTGGTTTTGAGATGATATAGGTCTAGATGTTGATTCTTGTGTTTGTCTGTGTTAGATGGGTGTTTTGTTCCTTTGTTTCTCTTTTCTCTCTGTTCTTCTGGCCTAAATGCCCAAGTGTTTTGTTGACTACCATGTTTTCACATCCCTCTGGGGTTTGTGGGGCTAAGGGTCCTTAAATCTGGCCTGGCCTCTGGTAAAGCCTACATCTTTTTCTGAAAATGTGGACCAGGATATGGAGCCCAGGGTAAGTGGTGCAGACTGGGGTCCCTAGATCTGGTCTGGTCTCCAGGGTTCCTAAGACTAGCCTGGCCTCCAGTAAAACTGCTGATGCTGGGGTCCCTAGATCTTGCCAATGCTCCAGTAAAGCTGACGTTTCCTTCTGAAGTTTTAGACCTTGGATCTCTAGATCCACCCTGGCTTCTGGTAAAATGAAAGTCTTTTTCTGAAGTTGTACGCCAAGATATGGAGCCAGGGGAAGATGGTTGGGGCACTGTTCAGTCTGGGGTCGTTGAGCAGGCTTATTGAGGTTTTGTAGGTTGTGAGTAGGGCCTTACCTGGGGTTCCTAGGACCAGCCTGGCCTCTAGTAAAGCCAAAGACTTCTTCTGAAGTAGTAGGCCAGGATATGGGGCTCAGGGGTGGTGTACAGTCTGGGGTTGTTGGTCAGGCTTAAAGAAATTTAGTGGGTGGTAGCAGTGTCTTCCCTGGGGTCCCTAGAACCACTCTGGCCTCTAGTACAGCTGTCTGGACTGCGGGCCCCAGTATGGAGCCCAGGGAAGAGAGTTCAGTATCAGGTTGCTGGACAGGCTTTAAGCAATGTTAGCAGGCAGTGGGCAGTATCTTACCTGGGGTTCCTAACTCTGGCCTAACATCTAGTAAATCAATTTTCTTCTTATGTAGGGTAGGATATGGAACCAGAGTTAGGAGATTGCAGTGTGTGCAGTCTGAGGTTGTTGGCACAGGGCTTTGTCAGTGGGTAGGTTGTGCCTTACCTGGGGTCCCTAGGACCACTCTGGCCTCCTAGAAGGCTTTGAGGACTGTAGACCCTAGAATGGAGCTCTGGGAAGGGTGCAGTCTGGAGTTATTGTTCAGGTTTTAAGGCGTGTTAGCTGGCAGTGGGTGGTGTCATACCTGGAGTTCCTAGATCCTACCTAGAGGCTTAGAGGCAATTTTTTCATTAAGGTTCTCTCTTCCTTGTTGTCAAAAAAACTAGCCAACACAATTAACCCCTTGTCAATTTGACACAAAAACATACCACTATTCAACTACAATGTTTTCTTTCTCATTTATCCCCAAAATGACATGTTAATATTTATACCACAGTATAGAAATTCTAACATGAAATTCCAACAGCTTTTAAAAATTTAAGCGCTTTAAAAGTTTTGTCTTTTAAAACATCCAAAGTCTCTTTCAAGCCTAAAGTCTCTCTAGAATATCCAAAGTATCTCTAGAATAGCCATAGTCTCTCTAACACTCAATTCTCTATAAATTCCAAAATGTCTTTAAAACTTCAAAGTAACTCAACTGTTGGTTCCTTAAAAAAATAAAAAATAAAAAAAAATGAGTTTCACACATTCTTAGTCCAATGAGGGAAAGCTATGGCAGTCATAAAGCAGACCTTAGTTCAACAGTATACAGCTGAAAGCTAGACTTCTGGGACTCACAATCTTATAGGCTCCACAGGGCTTGCTATAGCAAATATATCTTGTCTTCTAGGATCAAGCTAGCTTCACCCCAGGGCTGCTGCCATCCTGTTCTATTGCATGATGGTACTGGTATCTCCAAACTGCTACAACTGTGTGCCACCTTCACCAATAGCCTGTCCTGGGTTCTCTTTAGGGAATCTAACCCTAACACATGGTGCCAAGCTTTAGATGCTCTCTATGACCCTTTCACACCTTCAACACCAATACCATCTGGAAGATTTATACATTACCAAGTTTGGCTGCCAGCACAAAGTATAGGCTTGGCCCTCTGGACCACCACATCTCTGTGCTGACCCTGAGGAAACACTTCTCAGAAGACTCCCTTCATTAATGCTGGTCTCTTCTTAATCACAGCTGATTCTTCAGGTCCAGCTGACCGGAACCACAGACTATTAATTCAAACTATTGAAAAGTCCAGATTGAGTCCTTAATGGACTCTAAGTTACGTCTGAAACTTGATAAGTCAGGCTTCCATTGTCTGCATTGCTCTCAACATTTTCTTCCAAGATCCAACAAAACAGCCAGCTCAGCTCTGAGCATTCAATGGCTTTTCCAGCCAAATATTTAAATGTTACTACAGTCCTCCCAAAAACACATGGTTGGGTCTGTTGTGGCAATACCTGGTACCAAGTATGTCTTAGGGGCTTCTATTACTGTGATAAAACACCATGACAAATAGCAACATGGGGAAGAAGTGAATTCTTTAATCTTAGGATTGTTAGTTCATCATCTAGAGTAGTCAGGATAGGAACTGGAGGTAGGAACCTGAAGGCAGGAGCTGAACCAAAAGCCATGGGAAAGTGCTGTATACTAGTTTGCTCACAGGCCAATCTCGTAGGGGTATTTTCTTAGTTGAAGTGTCCTCGGGAGATATAGTATATATCTTAGGCTCTTGCTGATAGTAGGTTTTAATTGGGGTATGTTTACCTTTCCTTTTCCTGGAATATACTTGACATTTGTTATCATTGTACATAGTTTTTGCATCAGGTTTAAAAAACTCCTTTAGAGTAAAGGGGAATTGTAGCTGTATCTAGATGGTGAATCTGTAACAGTGGCCCACAACCCTTTGGGCATGGCTTCAGGTAGACAAAAGTGGAAAAAGGGAAGCTTGAGGCATGGATTCTGTTTGTGCAGTTTTTCTGGTGGGTCAGCCAATCTGGTAGGAAGGGCAGAGAAATGTTCCCACGGTTCTTTGTATTTTTCTGTGTGTCTCCCAATAAACACCCATTTATCATTTATCTTGGGTCTAGTGAAATCTTTACACCCATGCCTTCAGGAGAGTGTTAGGATGTGGTTCACTATAGTTATCTGAGAATTGTGTTTGCCACAGGATTCATTTCTTAAGAATAGTTCTTCTGTATATGTATAATTTTTGTAAAGTTGCTTAAAGAGTTTTCTTTCCCTTTCTGGAGATTTTTTTCAGTGTTCCATATATTTAATTTAAATATAAAAAATTGATATACAAAACTATATGTGTATATAGGGTATCATGTGTTTTTCAGTATATTGGATCTTGCTTAAATTGTGTTTAACATATGTACCTCAATCATTTATTATTTCTTTGTAGTATAAACATTCAAAAATCTTTGCTTCTAGTCTTTTGAAATATTCTGTGCATTATCATAAGGTATAGCCACCTACTGTATACACTGGATCTTCTTACTCCTACCCAACTAAGCTTTAGTACCATCCTTGAGCCTCTGCTCCTCTCTTCCTTTCCTGCTTTCCTCAGTCTCTGGTAACCACTACTCTGCTTTCACCTTCTGTAGGGTCAGCTTTATTGCAGATGTCACCTGGGAATGACATCAAGTAATACTCACATGCTGTGCCTGTGCTGTGTGAAATTTTCCTGGGGAAACAAATGTCTACTCACTCCAGCTTGGGCACCAATGACAGACCAAAGAGCAGTTCTTCCAAATGTAGCTTGGTGAACCAGTGAGTGTAATATGGTCACTTACAGGAACATAGGTGCAGAGTTACCTGCAGCAGCTGGGCAACTTATCAGTGGCTACACCACTGAAGAAAATATCTTCTTCTCTCCCTTAACTGTCTGTATATACTCAAGAAAGGTTATGACCTCATGATACCCTCCTTCCAACAACAGTTACTGCCTATAGCTCCTCAGTGAACGATAGGGCTTTTGAAGCCCTCCCCTTTTCTGTGAGGGAATGTTAGTGGATTGAGTCTTGTACTATAGTTCTTCTGCTAGTAATTATAGCTGGTGGGAGTTCAGGAGGACAATTAAAATGTCATACCCAGAAAACACTGCTCCACAGTAGCCTCATTTGCTTAATATAATATAGCAATCATCAGTTCTCAGTATTGTATTTAATAAACAATTTGCAAGCAGTAATTAATTTAAAGCTATAGGGTTAAGTTCTATCTTATAACTTTTGTTAGAAATATTTGACTATACCTAAGTTAATACATCTCAATGCTTACTATATTTAATGATAACCTTGAAATAGCATTTCAGAATACTATGGAAGGACGGTAGTGCTCGAGGCACAGAGGCAGAGGAGTGGATCTTTAATAAGCAAGCAATTCACAGGGATTCCGAACTAAGTTCTATCTTAAGACAAATGATAGAATTCTTATATATACACACTAAGTAAAACAACTTTATTAATCCGTGTCTTCGGCTTTAAAACATATCCTCAGACTCTTGAAGGTAGCAGCCACAGAGTGGTGGTGCTCCCAATAATACTGCCCATTTAAAGTCTGTGAAGTGCTTTGTGGAGATTTTTAAAAATCTATCCTCAAAATTGCTCTCATTAAATAGGTAATTGTCATCTCTATTTCTGAAAGAGGAAATAGCCATATATGTGGAGCAGTAGATGCAGAGAACTAAAAGAAATTATGGTTCTCTCTCATCTGTGTTGTATTACTTCCCCTAAGTATTATGGGCATACATATTTTAAATGTTTGGTTACAGATGGAAAGACAAGAACAAAATTAAATCATGCTACTGATAACAAAATAATAGCAATGTTCAGGGTAACATTAGTTTATTTGGTAGATTATATAGCATGCTGTTTTTATAACAAGGCTGCCTAAAATTGATTCTCACGGGACAAACCAAGTATAAACACATGACATTAGTGTCCACTTCTTGAATTGTCCATAGAATTTCTGAAGTACATTGAATTCCTAAGCTGAAAGAAGGACTAGGAGATAGTCCCAGTCATTTGTTCAAAATTCTGAGGGAATTCTACTTGTAACAAATTATTAGAAATATGCCCTAAAGTCTATAGATTTTAAATACTGTTTAACCTCTCTCTCTCTCTCTCTCTCTCTCTCTCTCTCTCTCTCTCTCTCTCTCTCTCTCTCTCTCTCTCTCTCTGTGTGTGTGTGTGTGTGTGTGTGTGTGTGTGTGTGTGTGTGTGTTGATTAAGACAGGATCTCATATATCCCAGGTTGGCCTTTCTGTGTACCTGAGGATAACATTACACTTTGGATCCTCCTAAGTAAAAACACACTGAACCCCAGATACAGTGTTGGGGATCAGGGGATCAAACTCAACCTCATACCTGTGAGACTACGACTCTACAAACTGAACAAAATATATATACATACACTCCAAATACTATTTACTTTGATGAAATAGTGCTCATGTTTATTCTTTCTGTAATCTTACTGTTTTTTTTTCCTTTAATACCTTTTATATTATTAAATTGATTTTGGCATGGATGTATGCATGTCCTTTAAAGAACTCTATTTATTGGGTTGATCTTTTTTGGTAGAGACACATTAATGGTCTTAGTTTGCTAACATGGAAGAAACAGAGCTCTAGTGGCCTCTACCCATAACAAATTAAAGAAAATCTTGGGCTGTTTATAGCAAGATCAGAGCCTTGTTGAACCCATCTTTCCTGTTCTGCATGAGAGTTCACTAATAATTGTGGCCATGAGTTATGTTTTTACAAGAAGAAATACCAAAAGCTTAATTTATATGCACAGCATTAGTATCTGAATTAAAAATACTCTGGGACACACTGTCTCAGTAAAATCCCATATTACCAATAAGTGGGTTTTAATTTATATGGTGATAAGCTAATATATTAGAAATAGAAGATTTACTTGATGAGTTGTCTTTATAGTATGTTTTGTACTGTAAATAGGGAATTTTAAAAAATTTGGAAGTTTCTTTTAGTTCTGACATAATTTTTAGATATAATGGTGAATGTGCAGGTAGACAGGAGCATAGTCATCTCTCACAGATTTAGAATTTACTGGGATTCAGTAACAGGGAGAATTGAGTTACAGGCCCCAACTCAGTGCAGCTGTGAGAGAAACTCAGTCAGTGATTGGTGCTGCTGTGACCTTTAGTCAGAGGAGCTTCTCTTTACAATGGGTCAAGACTCATAACTGATCCAAACTCCCTCCATGGCTCAGGGAGCATTGTGGAAGAAGGGGTGGAAAGAGTGTGACAGCTGGAGGAAGCATTGTAGGAAGCTGTCTCCAGGCCACTGCATTCTTGACAAGATCTGCACAAGACTGGACCTGTCAGCATTATGTCATAGTGAAGGGACCAGCTCCCCATTTTGGCAGCCATAACAGCTGAACACGTGCTTGTCTGACCTTGCCTTAGTCACTAGGAAGTCAGATGCCTGCCTCGTGGCAAGGAACCAATCAGAAGTTAGCTGGTGGTGCTATGCTTTAGGGCGCTGGGTGTGCTTTACGGATAAGTGCACAGCAATGACATGCAGAGCATAGCAACCACCCTGGGAGGGCTTATGGGCCATACTACCAGTTGACCAATCAACACAGGGTGTTACGATAAATCTTTCCACCATAAGCTGCCTGAGCCCCACCGCCACGTGTGAGCTTTACACAAGTTGCCTGCCTGAGTCAGGGCCCAAATGAATACACAGAAACTTGTATTAGGTTCAAAGCTGCTTGGCCAATGACTAGGATTCTCATCTGTTAGCTCAGTCTTAACTATCATACATCTATATATTTTATAAGACTTATCTTATCGGATACCTTATTGGTGTCCCTCCTTGTCAGTGGATCACATCGTGCCACTGGAGCAGGAGCAGAGGGGAAAAGAGAGGACCCGTCCTGTTTTTCCTTCACTTAAATATGAGTCTCCTTGCTATGTCACTTCCTGTCTGGATCAGCACTTCTCTACTACATTTCCCAGAATCCTCTTTGACTCCTAGTCCCGTCTACTTGCTGTCTCATTGGCCAAACAATATTTTATTTAATAATCAGTAAGATAAACATACACAGTACATTCCCCATCATCTCCTCTTTTCTGTCGAAATAAAAGAAGGATAACTTATCTTTTATAATAACTGAAGAAAACTATAACCATAACTATCTGTCTTCAACTCTATCAAAGACCACAGAAGGATAATATATAAACTCTAGAATTGACAGAGACTTCTCGCTACCTGGACAGTCACCCAAAGTTCCTCTTTAATGTTGGGGCATCCATTTTCAGCCAATAGGCCACAGTGTGTCTAGCATACTTCTCTATTTTAACA
This sequence comes from Cricetulus griseus, assembly GCF_003668045.3. NCBI lineage: Eukaryota > Metazoa > Chordata > Mammalia > Rodentia > Cricetidae > Cricetulus > Cricetulus griseus. The sequence goes on along the minus strand of NC_048595.1, from coordinate 62,738,676 downwards.
GGAACCCTTCAGTGCTGTCTTGTTTTGTAAGTTCAGCAGTCATATTCTTGTGGGTCCTGCATGTCCAGTTTATACAGCAACAAGCAGTCCAGGCAAGAGCAGTTTCTTGCCCAAATGGCTAATCTTGCCATGTTGAAAGTAAACTCCATAACAAGTTTCTTCGATGCCCATCCTCCTTTCTGATGTAATTGGTGTGCCAGGAGCAGTTGTGTCTCACTGCCAAAAAAAAAACCCTAAACAATTTAAATGCCATATTTCTGTAGATCTTTGAAAGGTTCGAAGAATACCTATCTGTCTCAAATATATCTCTCTATATCTAGAAAACTAACCTGATTATAAGTTCTGACTATTGTAGGTAAAAGATCTGTATAAACACAATACCTAAACAAGAGGAGACATATACATATCACAAATTTGACCTTAAAGTTGTATCAATAAATGAAAATCTATACCAATGCAAAGTATTCATTCCTATATCCTATTCCCCTTTTCTTTCTTTAAAAGGAGATTGACTCTGCTCATTATCATTTATAACTAACCCCATTTAAATGAAAACAAACATTCATAAATAATATTTGGGGATTTGGGTATCATTCTTTCTAAACTGCTTCCTGTTGATATGAGCCGATGTTCATTTACCATAGGGATCATGATAAAACATAGAAACCTGACCAAGTCCTTGTTTTTGTAGTCTGTAAGGCTGTATCATCTCAGCTTCAGGGGGTCTTGCTTGATCAAACCATGTTAGTCTGGAAGGAATCAACAGCTTTTGATTTTCTGTGGAAATATAAGTAAAACCTTTATTTCTAAGTAGCCTGTCCTTAGACTTAAATTTTGAAGTCAAAGCATTTTTAAAATGTTTAAGTTGGATTAATTTAGTAGCATTTATAATCAAATGTATTTTAGCAGCAGTAATTCTTTCCTTGGCAATCAAACAATTTAAAGACAACAATATGGCATAAAGTATCCAGATTCTCTGTGTATTTTCCATCTTTATGTGGTTTTTTTATTACTTTATTTTTACTTTCTTTTGTTTCTTCTCCCCCCCCCCAGACGGGGTTTCTCTGTGGAAATCAGCCTGCCTCTGCTTCCTTCTCTCACAAGCCTACATGTATTTTTAAATGCAGTGTAAACCTTTAGAGGTTTTTCCTTATCTGGATCTGTCTTTACTGTAAATCTTTACCTTTTTCTGGCCACCAGTCTTTTAACTGTTAAACAACACCACCAAAATTGAAGTAGTGGCTTTCTTAGCGCTGTCTTCGGTTTTTTCTGCTTTTGCTGAGTCAGGAAATCTCTCTTAAAGCAACCACTCAAGTCACTGCTTGACTGCTTGTCTCCAGCAAAACAGAGATCACCCAAGAAAATGCTGCTAACAAGAAGTCGGGCTTGTCTCTGATCTTTTGCTGCTAAAAATCCCTTTTTAAGCTTTTGTAAAGTTTACATGGAAGTTCCTAACAATACCTCCAGCTTCCTGGGTTCTGCTGTTGTTTGACTAGTCTCCTGGAGGCAGGAAGGCAGCTTGAGGCGGTGAGAGCTCAGAATCCTGACCCTAGAACTCTCAAGGGCTGCAGGCCATCTCAGGAGTGCTGGAGTCCAAACCCCAAGAGCGCTGGGACTGCGCGAGCATATGGAAGCTGCTCCATTGCCTCTCAGCGGCCCAACAGGACAGGCTGTGGCCGCAGGTTTCCCTCTTTCTCTAGGAACCTTGGGGCCTGGGGTCATCCTGCTCACTGACACCATTCTGTTATGATAAATCTTTCTGCCAAAAGCCGCCTGAGCCCCACCGCCACGTGTGAGCTTTACACAAGTTGCCTGCCTGAGTCAGGGCCCAAATGAATACACAGAAACTTGTATTAGGTTCAAAGCTGCTTGGCCAATGACTAGGATTCTCATCTGTTAGCTCAGTCTTAACTATCATACATCTATATATTTTATAAGACTTATCTTATTGGATACCTTATTGGCGTCCCTCCTTGTCAGTGGATCACATCGTGCCACTGGAGCAGGAGCAGAGGGGAAAAGAGAGGACCCGTCCTGTTTTTCCTTCACTTAAATATGAGTCTCCTTGCTATGTCACTTCTTGTCTGGATCAGCACTTCTCCACTACATTTCCCAGAATCCTCTTTGACTCCTAGTCCCGTCTACTTGCTGTCTCATTGGCCAAACAGTATTTTATTTAATAATCAGTAAGATAAACATACACAGTACATTCCCCATCAACAGGGCAAACCCTCCAAGCCTGGAGGCACACCAATCCTGAGCCTGTGCGTACCCCTAGACACTCCCCTTACGCTGCCCTATAAGATCTCTATGCAGACACTTCAAGCTGTCTTCCCTAGCCATCCGCCATGGTGGGTGGATGAAAGACCCCAGCTAACATGGGGTTAGCTCATTAAACAACTATAATAAAGCCTTGTGCAGTTTGCATCAAGCTTTCGACTCCACCTGGTGATTGGGGTGACCGCGTTCCTGGACCGAGATCCTGGGGTCCTGAGCCTTCCGGGGTCTTTTATTAGGAGGGAAAGGAACATCTCTCTCTCTATCTCTCTCCCTGCCCCCCCCTCTCTCTCTCCTGCTTACTTGTCCATGCATCTATCTACAACCCTTCAAATGTGGCCCTAGGAGGAATGCTAGTTAAATTCCCTGGGTCGGAAAAAATTAAAATGACCTGAAGGTAGACTGGACACTAGTTGGGAAGAGGAAAGTGATGGGGGGGCAAGAGAGGGTAAGGTGGGTCAACATGATCAAAATACATTATAAACATGTATTAAAACATCACAGTAAAACCCATTCTTATCTATAATTAATATATACTAGAATTCACAGATAAGGAAAATGCATTTTTGCTATGGGAGCTAAGAGAATAGAAACATTGCTTTGCTGAATTAAAAGATAAATAGCAGCAAAATCTTCGTTTTAAAAAAAAAAAAATCAAAAGTTGTCCTTAAAGGCACAAGGTAGCTCACCTAAGTACTATGTGCTGAGCTTCTGATGTGGAAGTGACAGACAGGCTTAGGGTGTAGTAGGCAAAACTGACTTCAGGTAACACCTGGCACACAAACAGAAGCTAAATCTTCTATTATTTACAAACAGCTCAACTTTATTCTGTTAGTATGAAGCCCTGGTAGGACTTCAGATGAGGTAATAACATAGTGTTGGTTTAAGAAGTAGGGGGGTTTGGAAGGCCTCACCCTCCCTGGGGAGCAGAAAGGGGATAGTATGGGGGGGGGTGAGGGGAGGATGGGAGAAGGAGAGAACTGGGATTGACATGTAAAACAAGCTTGTTTCTAATTTAAATTTTAAAAAATCACCATAAAAAAAAAACGAAGTAGGGGAGGAAGTGGCAAAAAGGTAGGGGAAGGTTATAGGTGGAGACACAGGGAAAGGGGCTCTGCATGACGTTCTAGTGAGATGGAAAAGTTTGCCTTGAGTGAGTGATAAAAAAGGATGAAAATAAATATTTCATAATGTACAGAACTGGACATTGCTTGGACATAGAGAATTAGTAGAGAGGAAATAGGACTCAAGAATGGGTTGTACCAAGAAGAGTACCAGATTTTAAAAAATTAGGAGCTCAAGTTTAGATATTAATTATTAGGGGCATTTTATAAATAAATGTGTCCTGAAATATCTACAGAATCATGTAGTTAGATCATATGCTAAAGTATGGCCAAAGGAATAGTTTCTTAAGCTAAAATATACTTTGCCAATGCTCTTTTGTCAAATCTTTGAAGCTTTAGGTGTGAATTCATTATATTGTGTTCATATTTACAGTATGTGATTATATATACAAGCATATATTTAGTCATGAATTTATTGGGAGAGTTTCTCTAAGTTGTGCCTAAGTAGTTTTCAGTATAGCATATCTCATGTTTGTATCACTATACACTTTAATTACTGGATGGCATCATTTGCTGTTCATAATTGGAATTCATAACAAGGAAAGAACATTTCCTCCCAGGGAGCTCAGAATCATCTCATGTTAACTGTTCCTGTGTAAGACTGCTGTTTTATAAGCTTTGGGGGGAAAAGAAAGTAGTGCCTTTACTCTGAACAAGCTCTGAGTTGTTCTGCACTTACAATTTGATACTGTCCTGCAGACAAGATTGACAAAGCACAAGGACTAACATTAAGGTGGCATTTTTTCATTCTTTCTTAAAAACATTCCCAGTATGTAATTTAGCATATATAGATATAATGTCAGATATAGGAACTTTATTGTGATTTTATCTCAACATTACAAATATGGCTGATCAATTATCAATCAAGTAGATAAAGTTAAGTGAGTTTTTTTGCATAGTATTTATTTTAACTAAATCCCTAAAAAACCTCAGCTGCTAATTGGACTTAGCATTTCTGTTACTAAATGAGAAGTGTTTGGCTGCTGCAGAGGGGTAGTAAGATCTACCCAGTGGAATACACACTAACATCTGTTATCCTGTCCTGCTTTAGCTTGGCTCTTACCAAATTCAGCTGCCCCAAAGCCAGAGTTGTCAAGTGTGTGTGTGTGTGTGTGTGTGTGTGTGTGTGTGTGTGTGTGTGTGTGTGTCTGTCTGGCTTACCTGTGTGTGTGAGAGAGAGCAAAGCAATGGTTACCAGTACAATTTATACTGACAATTAGATAGCACTAATTGCTTTCATATCTTTCTCTTTTAAAGAAGCTAACTGTTGATTTGGCTGGACTTCGAAAAGAAAAAGAAGATTTGCTGAAGAAATTGGAGTCTTCATCTGACATCACCAGCTTGGTTGAGGAAGTTTCTAAAGTAATGGTGCCACAGATACAAGTTACCACACTGGATACTTCAAGGAGCATGGATTTGGAAATTAAGCAATTGCAGTGTAAACTAAAGGTGATTATATAGTACATTAGGTTCAATAACATCTCATGAATCACTGCATCCTTAGAGGTATATTTAATTGATTCTAATTTAGTTCAACAAAGGTCACCATGATAAAATATTTCAAAAACATGAATATTGCATCTGACTTAGTCATTCAAGTCTTGTGGGTCTATTTGTTCTGTTGTTATTAGCTTTTCTTCCTTTTATAGACTAGTAAGCTCCAAATTATCCTGCCTTAGGCGCTAATGGAAAGTAGCCACTATCTTTTACTCTAATATCCAAATCCTGGCTGCTCACTGCATCTTGGTCCAGATGAGCAGAACCCTTTCAAACATACGGTATAAACAAAATAAGAACTGTTTTCCTTTACACTCACTACTAATTTAATTATTTAGTTGTTGGTTGTTGGAGATCAGAATGCAAAAAAGAGAAGTGTGGAAGTGGGGAGAAAAAAAAACCAACAAAAAACAAAGATGGGTTGTTTTAATTGTCTGCAACAAGATAATCCTGGGGGTAGGAATCCTAGGTAGAGTTCTTCTTGTTTATAAAGAATTTATATCCAACTCCAGATAACTTGTCAGTGACTTAAATTGAGGCTCACTTAGTTTAGATAGAATTGTAAGAAACAAGATCCATGTATTTTAAACAGAAAGTTCATTTTTCTGCATCTTAAAAGAAACTAATTATTGTTCACAAATTTAATTATTTTCTCCAGTGAGAATTGCTGGCAGGAAGCTGACAGCAGTGGATATAGGATCATTGCTATGATAAGCATCATTAGAAGGGAACTCTAACTGTAAATGCATTGAGTTTTTTTATAATTAGGATAACTGTCTGCCAGGAAGACAGTAGGGCAAATAGCAAAGTATCAAGCAAATGCATAGCTAAGCTCAATCCAAAGTATGATGTTTTTATTTTTGTTTTTCAAGACATAGTATCTCTGTGTACCCAGGGCTATCCTGGAACTCACTCTGTAGACCAGGCTAACCTTGAGCTTGGATGTCTGCCTGCCTCTGCCTCCCAAATGCTGAGATTAAAAGTGTGTACCGCCACTGCCCAACTCAAAGTATGATGGTTTAAGCTGGGTTTTAAGTAGAATAAAATAGGGTAAAATGTAAGCCAATCATTACTTATACTATCCCTTTAGAAATAATCATAAAACTGGCATTAATTTAGTTGCTTCTTAGATAGCACCTTAAGACAATTTTTACCTGGAGAACATGAATACTAGAAATGTAAAAAAATAAAAATTGTGGCATGTGCATTCTCTTAAAATATGTTTTCTCCCAGGAATATAAATACGGTTTCTAAATTAAATGTTTCAGGTAGGGCCAATGCAATTATCTTTATTCATATACTATATAGATTTTGAGTTACAGTTCTTTTACATAGTTTAAGTACTCATGATCCTAATTTAAATATTCACCAAGATAAAATACAATGGTAGAATCAGTATCATCTGACTTCTAAATATTTTTACTTGCTACAGTTTTGAGTTATATTTATGTTTTGTTTTGGTTACTACAAATGTTCCAATATTTAAAATTTGAAATGTATTGTAACATTATTTGCCCATATAAGTATCTGATGAGGTATTTACATTATAATTTTTATCTGTGTATAAATAAATATCTGTCTAGTTTCAGACAGAAAGGTGAGGTCTGAGCAGGCATGGAGCATCTTGACAGTGTAGATGCCGGAGCCTTTGGATATTTTGGCTGGGTGTCCAGAGACAAAAAGGATAATGTTTGCTTTCATCCTGCTTATGTTTTAGTATAGATATTTTCCTGGAAGAAATTTAAGTATGTAATACTCCCTGCTACTCAAAATGTGTTTCAATATTCTTTCAAATTAGTTTGCTGAGACAGGTGTAAGAAAATACCACTGACTAACTGGCTTTTAAACATTTCAGTCAGACCTATGGCACACAGCTTTATCCCAGCCCTCTAGAGGCAGAGGCCTCTGTGAGTTTGAAGACAGCCTGGACTATAGAGTGAGTCTCAGGATACCCAGAGCTACATAGTAAGACCCTGTATCAAAACACAAACAAAACAAAAAACATTGTTTTTCTTAAAGGTCTGCAGACTGGAAGGGCAAGATGAAAGTGTTGACATTTTTCTTTCCTCTTCTGAGTCCTTGCTTCTTGCTGTGTAGAGAGAAGCCTTCTATCTTTATGTTCGGGTGATCTTCCTTCAAGAGCCCTGCATCTTACTTTACAAAAGACACCAGTCACATTATATTAGGGCCTCCTGGGAACCCCATTTTACCTGAGTTACCTCTCTAAAGAAATATCTGCCCGCCGCCGCCCCCCCCCCCCCAGAAAACAACAACAACAACAAAAAACCCTGACACATTCAGAAGTACTATGTGAGGACTGAACCATATAATTTTAGGGGGACACAATTTAACTCCTAACAGATATCAGACTGCTAATGGTGATTAACTAGGAAGTTATTTTTAACTGATATTTAGGAACATCATTTAGATTTTCATCTATTAAAGGTGTTAGGTTTTTGTTTAAATTAGATATAAAGAAAAAGAGGAGGTCATACGATGAGACATGTTGACTAATTTATTATGGGCCCGGCAGAGTAGGGAGACTAAGAGAGAAGAGAAACAGTGGTAATGGCTGACCGCCATGGCCGGTCGCCATAAAGAGGCAGAGAGAGCATGTAGGTGAGAGACAGTGAAGAAGAAACAGAGAGATTAGAGAGTAAAGAGAGCGAACAGCAGGGAAGATGGAACTTTTAAAGGGAAGATTTCGCATGTGCACTGAGGTCCCACGCATGCCCAGAGTCCTCATGCATGCATGGTGGGTGATGTGGTGATGGCATGTCCTTGTGTGTTCCCTGACTGTTGTCAGGGGGCGGGGTCTGTCTCTTAAAGATATATTGCTGATCAGCATTAAAGCCTGAACCTTTCAAAAGTTATATGTAGATTATTTATCTAACACTGGTCTTTTGTGGGAATTTCTTATGTACTTTCCAGGAACTGGTTCATCCATTGTACTGCGGAGTTCATGAGTATTTTCTCTTGTCTTCTTTTGCCCCATTAAGCATGTTTCCTCAAGGTACTCCACAGAGGTGAATAATAATAGCCAAAATAATGGACGTTCTTTCTGGTAAATGATGGTGATATTGGCAGTTTCATTTTTGTTTGTTTGTTTGTTTGTCACTCCCTCCATTACCCAGAAGTCATGGATTGGACACTTTTTAGCTACATAAAATATAGCTTTAAGTCTCAAAACAGAAAGGAATCAAACACTATCTTAAAATATACTGAACATATTCCTGTGAAGACAGTATCAGACTTTGCATCCTGCCCTTTGCCTTTATTTTAAATAGAGTACTAAGTTCATTTGTATTCCCCCTCAACATAAAATGCTTCAGGGACAAGTTTGCCATGTGCATATTAAAGGGCAGGATGGATGTTTTCAGCAGAAATATTTAGAGCAAAAAAAAGAGAGAAATTCCAGCACTCAGGCAGAGGCAGGTGGATCTTTTAAGTTTGAGGCCAGCCTGATCTACAGAGCAAGTTCCAGGACAGCCAGGACTACACAGAGAAACCCTGTCTTGAAAAACAAAACAAAACAAAACAACAACAAAAAGTTTGAAATGTTAATATGAATATAAAATTGGAAAAACAAAGGTTTTGGGGGGATCATTGAGAATCAAAATAAATATATTGCAGTAGTCTCTAAAAGCACCATGACACTGTATAGTGATGGTTTATGAATAACATAGCATGTATGATTCATGTGGATATTACTAATTAAATGAAGGATCATTCCAGAAAGAATTTAACATTAATTATTAAGTGCAGTTTTAATTGTTGTATGATATTTTGATTTCATTTTGAAAATAAAGCTTGCTTTGAATCAGAGGGTAGATCTAGCCACTAGCTGACCAAAATTAATTATAGAGGTTTGGAGGATTGGGGACAGATAGGAGACAGGAAGTAGTAAGAGGGGGCACTGAGAGAGGATCCCAGACCTTTTAGAGGAGGAAATGGAAGAGGTAGGAAGTCACTTGGCTGCTCCCTGCTTCTCTGATCTTTCATGTTCTAACTCCGATATCTGACTCCCGATTTTTTTATTGGTAAAGAATAATTAGATAAACAGTTCCTGGGGTGCCATGTGCAGGCAAAGTTTTCCTGTCCTGGGAGCTACTTCCAAAAAACTGACACAGAGGCTTAATATTAATTATAAATGCTTAGCCAGTAGCTGGGCAGAAAGAGATTGGGTGAGACAACCTGACCCAGAGAGAATGTCCAAAGAAAGAAGGGTAGAGTCAGAGGAGTCACTGGCAGAAACGGGGAGAAGCAAGATGGGCATGCCATACGGAGAAAAGGTACCAAGCTGCGTGGCAAAGCCTAAGTAAGAAATATGGTTGACCTCCTGAAACTGAGAAGCTTCTGTAAGGCAAAGGACATAGTCAACAAGACAAAACGGCAGCCCACAGATTGGGAAAAGATATTCATCAACCCCACATCCGACAGAAGGCTGGTCTCCAAAATTTACAAAGAACTCAAGAAGGTAGTCTCCAAAACAGCAAATAATCCAATTAAAAAGTGGGGTACAGAACTAAGTAGACAATTCTCAATAGAGGAATCTAAAATGGCTGAAAGACACATAAGAAAGTGCTCAACATCCTTAGCCATCAGGGAAATGCAAATCAAAACAACTCTGAGATACCATCTTGCACCTGTTGTGGCGTTTTCTCAGGAAAATGGGAATCAGTATACCACAAGATCCAGCGATTCTACTCTTAGGCATATACCCAAAAGAAGGTCAGCTGTTCATACAACAAGGACATCTGTTCAACAATGTTCATTGCAGCATTATTTGTAATAGCCAGAACCTGGAAACAACCTAGATGCCCCTCAACTGAAGAATGGATAGAGAAAATGTGGTACATTTATACAATGGGGAAAAAAAACAAACAAACAAAACAACAACAATGGAATCTTGAAATTCGAAGGCAAATGGATGGAAATTGAAGAAACCATTCTGAGTGAGGTAACCCAGTCACAAAAAGACAAACATGGTATGTTCTCACTCATATGTGGATTTTAGACATAGAGTAAAGGAATACCAGCCTACACTGCCAGAGAAGCTAGTAAACAAGGAGGACCCTAAGAGAGACATACATGGTCTCCTGGAGAAGAGGAAAGGGACAAGATCTCCTGAGCAAATTAGGGGCACGGGGTGTGGAGGGAGGGGGATGGAACTAAGAGAATGAGAAGGGGAGAACAGGAGGGGTGAGGAAGACATGATGGGGCTGGGAGGTTGTGTTGAGGGAGGAACAGAAGAGAGCAAAATAGATAATATAATAAAAGGAGGCGTTATAGGTTTAAAGAGAAATCAGGCACTAGTGAAATGTGAGGAGAGCTACAAAGATGATACCAACTAACAATCTAAACAACAGAGGAGAGGCTACCTTAAATGCTCTCTCCTGATAATGAGATTGATGACTAATTCATATGGCATTGTATAGCCTTCATCCAACAGCTGGTGGAAGTAGAAGCAAACACCCACAGCTAAACCTTGAACTGAACTGAAATCCAGTTGCAGAGAAGGAGGATGAGCAAAAGGGTCCACACTAGGCTGCTGAAACTCACAGAAACAGCTGACCTGAACAAGGGAGAGCTCTTGGTCCCCAGACTGATACCTGGGAAACCATCATGGGACTGATCCAAACCCCCTGGGTGTGGGTGTCATTGAGGAGATCTTGGAAATCTATGGGACCTCTTGTAGTGGATCAGTACTTATCCCTAGCATAGGAATGGACTTTGGGAGTCCATTCCACATAGAGGGATACTCCCTGAGCCTAGAAACAAGGGGGTTGGCCTAGGCCCTATCCCAAAGAATAAGACAGACTTTGAAGACCCTCTATGGAAGGCCTCACCATCCCTTGGGAACAGAAAGGGTATGGAATAGGTAGGTTGTTAGTTGGGGGCACAAGGGAAGAGGGGAGGGAAAGGGACCTGGGATTGACATATAAAATAATTTTCTTTCTAACTAAAATAATAAAACATATAAAAATAAAATATTATTTTAACACATTTGATCAAAATTTGTAACATTTAAAAGCCATGTCATGTTGAATTATTTGAATTTTTAAATTTTTTATTAAAGTATTTAAATTATTTGAAAATTTAAATTTATATATGCTACAGTAATGGTTGGTCCAATAAAATTTACTCATATTTACTTTAATAATATCTAATCTTTTCAAATTCAAAATTTTTGGCATCAAACATTTAAATTGAGGAATAGTTATAATAAAAATAATTTATTATAATTTTGAACTATTATTGAGAAACTGGTAAAGTGGATTGGGGTTAAGATACTTGTATAGTAAGTACCCTGATGTTCTAAGTTTTATCCCCAGGAACTAAGTAGTAGAAGGAAAAGAACCAGCTCCAGCAGGTTGTCTCCTTCCCTCCATAGGCAGCATACACACGAGTGTGCACACACAAAAATAAATATTAGTGAATTTCTATTCCAATTGTTTTTAGAACAATCACAGCTTATTCACTTTTTATTTATTTAATGCTTTCTGAACTTAACAGATGTGTTAATTTGAGTATATTAACAATATTTGATGAATGGGAATGCTAAAATCCCAAGAAGACTAAGTAGTGTTTCAGATTAGATCTTTAACTGGAACTCAAATATAGATGCGATTTAGCTTCTGTCTTGATGCTGTAGTTTCCTGATTCCTAGGTGTGAACAGCAAGAAAGACCTCAAATACCTAATCCACTTTGAAAATCCAATAATTATGTATAATTCCTTAAGTAATAAATTAATACTTTTAGTAAGTTCAAGCAAAGAGGAATTTAGTATTAATAAGATTCAGTTATCTCGTATTCTTGGGCAGATTATCCTCAAATTTTAACCAACTACAATTTATCATGCATTATTTCTTTTGCTGTTCACTTCTGGGTTCCCTTGTATGTTTGCCAGGCTGGAAGATGCAACACAGCCCTCACACCTGAGACTGTCAGGTGCTCATCTTGCTGTCAGCTGCAGCACCTTGGTACCTTCATGTGGCCTTGGAACTGGCTTCCCACAAGGTGACCTCAGGGCAACAATTCAGGGCAAAGGCAGAAGCCCCAGAGTTTTGAGGGTCCAGATTTAAACTTACACAGTGTGGTTTCAGACATGTTCCCTTGGTGAAAGCAAATCACAGGTGAGACCAGATTCAAAGAATTGGCAAACAGCTGTCATACTTTTTAGGGGGAACAGCAAGTTATCTGTGGCCGTATTTAACCTGTTACAGTTTGTGAGTAAATCAACCTTTCATTCATTTTAAGTGATCTTACTGAGCCATTAATACTCTTGATTACATAATTATATTTTACTCTGAAAATTCGTATTTCCCACTAAAATATTTGAGTCCTAGACTATTGGTCATGTTGCTTTATGGTCTGGCATGCCTTTTAATAATTTTACTATAAATATGTTATTGTTACTTTAAAATATAAAAGAATAAAATAAAACATTAAAATTACATTTTAGTCATTATTAGCACAACTAAAATAAATGTGTTACTCTTTCTCAAAGAAATGCCTTTTGTTTTAGATCAAGATGGAAAGATAAATTGAAGTTTATGCTTATTTTAATCCAGAATGCAACTAATGAGCTCACGAAACAGTCATCAAACGTGAAGTCTCTGAAGCTGGAACTCCTAGCAAAAGAGGAACACATAAAGGAGATGCATGAAAAGTAGGATTTCATAGTTCTATCTATTGTATTTGGTGCCACCTAGTGGTGATCATGTCTATTCACCATTACACTACAAAAATCAATACCAGTATTTGTCTTTCACAATAGAATTTTACCTTTTAAGGTCATTAGATTTAAAAAAAAAAAAAAAAAACATTTCCAGTTATTTATTCTTATCTTATGTGTATTGTTGCTTGCATTTTTGTCTATACGAGGGTGTGGGATCCCCTGGAACTGGAGCAACAGACAGGTTTGAACTGCCATGTGCATGCTAGAAATTGAACCCAGGTCCTTCGAAAGAGCAGCCAATGTTAACCACTGAGCCATTTCTCTAGCCCTTAAAATCATGTTTAAGTCTACATAAGGTGGAATTTTAAGGAATACAAGATACAGTATAATTGAAGACAATTGGCTGCTATTTTAATTAGAGTGAAATATTAAAACTAGATTTCCCTTAGCAAAATTTGAATAAATATAAATTAATGAATTTAAGAGTAAACAAAAATCTACAATTATGAATTCTTAGGCTAAGAGAATAAATAGATTGGTACTTGCACAGAGTTAATTCCTGATTTATAAAGCCAAGGTCAAATGTGAAAGTTTTGTTTGCTTATAAAATAGCTAGACATCATTTTGTATATATCATTTTAAAAGGAGTTTAAATACCCTATCATATTGAGCAAAATGGCTTCTTTCTCTGTATTTTATAACTCTAGTAAAGCTATTATGTGATGATGTGTCTGGCTAGAACACGTCATTGATAAATTTCTCATATCCCTACCTGTAGGCAGAATTATGAGTGAAGCTTTATTTAACATGATATTAATAAGTAAAACTTAGAGGATGGCTAGCTGAGTATAGTGGTTTGTACCTATAGTTCCAGTGTTAGGAAGACTGAAGCAAGAAGATTTTCATAAAGTTGAGACCTGCCTGAGCTTCACTGTGAAACCCTCTCTCCCAAAATCCTCCAAATAAAAAAAAAATTCTAATTTTTACCTGAAAATGTCTTGAAGTTTATAGATCAAAGGCCGTGTTGCTTAATGGTTACTATTGAGGGGTCTAGAAAAACAGAGTCCTGGCTCCTGTATCCACTGGCTAATGGTCTTAATTTATGAAGGTCTTCTGAAGAGTGAGTCAGCACATAAAAATTTATAATAGTAGCTATTATAACAAGGGTCTAATCAGTGTTAGCTGCTGTCACTCATCTCATCAACCATAGTACAAGATCAGGAATAGATATCACTGAAGTTGCTATTTTATAATAGTCACCATCTTAAACTAAACTGATAGGTGAATTCAATCTCAACTGATTGAATTAAACAGTATGTCTAATTTTAGTTTCTTTGCATCTTCTTATAAGATTTTTACATTTTTATCCAAATTTAAGTATTGTTTCTTAACATTATTAGAATTTTGATTGTCTCTAAGTATCACATCAATATTTCTAAGCAATACAAAAGTGTAATTTAAATATAATCTAAGTTTTCATAAATTATATAAATTATAATTATCTCAGTTAATCTTTCGTTTGCTATAGTGAAAGTATGTAATAGTAACAAATTCACCAAAATATCCTGGATTTTGATAAAACATATGATGACATATGATACTTAGATACTATTTCAGTGCAATTTTATTTTACTAACATAGTGGCATTAATGTCAGCTTTTCAAAACTAACAGTAGGCATGACCATGAATACAGTATATCAAGATATTTTCTGCCTCTGTTAAAATTCCTCCTTTAGGATATCTCGAATGGAGAGAGATATAACCATGAAGAGACACCTGATTGAGGACTTAAAATTTCGACAGAAAGTAAATTCAGAAAGTAATGAAAGTTTTAATGAAATGTTAGAAAGTCTTGAAAAAAAGGTATTAATTTTTTGTGTTTGATGATAAATTATTTTCTGTTGTATTGATTGTAACAAAATATTCAGTACTAAGCAACTATGTAAAATACTAGCAGAATATATATTAATGGTTATAAAGTCATGCCATTTTTATTTGTTTCAGAATTCAAGACTCCAAAATTCCACACATACCATATCCACAGAGTCTGCCTGTTTGGGTGCTCTCCCGAAGGAAATGTTTAGTTTTTAAAACCTCTAGTACTTCTGCTGTATATAATGATGTCCTATTTATTATTTTATATTATTTAAACCCAAAGCTTATATGGACAGAATCAGGCTAATGTATCAATGTAACTAAGTTATGCTAATAACTATGAAATGCCCTTAAAAACTGTAATTTTTCTTCACAGACTTAATTTAGTGTACATGAGAGAGGAGTATCTTTTTAAGGTAGTTGTATATTATATGACCCCAAACTAAAACAGGTTTGCTTGAAATTCCTTTAAATGTAATTTATGCAACCCACAAAATCTTTACATTTTTTAAAAATTTGTATTGGTGTTTTTCATGTATGTATGTATGTATGTATGTATGTATGTATGTGTACCACATGCATGCCTGGTATCTGTGGAGGTCAAAAGAGGGTTTCTGATCCCTTGGAACTAAAGTTTACAGATGGTTGTGAGCTGTCATGTGGGTCCTGGGAATTGAACCTGTGTCATCTGCAAGAGTTGCACATTCTTTTAGCCAAGCCGTCTCTTCAGCCCCCTTACTTTTCTTTCACTTCAGTCATTTCAGATAAAGTTTTAAAAAGGCTTGTTTAAATAATTGTTTCTTTAATGGTATTAAGCTTAAAATGAAAAACAGTTTCTTCTGCTATTCTTTGTGCTCTGTAAAGAATGTAACTCTTCTATTATAAATATCATATATTTGTGACATTTTAGTTTGGTTATTGGCTTTAGAACTGCTAGTTTATTCATAACATGAATATTACAAGAAGACTACTTGAATATGATAAAACTTATGAGACAGTGAATTCAATTAAACTCCTTCAGTTTCTGGTGAGACAATACAGTATACTGCTATAAGGCATTCACTAACAGCAGTTCCCTTTCAACTTTTATTGCAGGTGAAGACACTAACTGAAGAATGTTCCAACAAGAAGGTATCCGTTGATTCACTAAAGCAAAGACTTAATGTTGCTGTGAAAGAGAAGTCACAATATGAACAGATGTATCATAAAACTAAAGAGGAGCTAGAAAAAAAGGTATGCTCCCAAACATTCAGATGGAGATTCGAATACAGTGACACCGTTCTCATATAATGCTGTCACCTTTTTCTCCCTAAATCAATATGAACTACTTATATAACTGTAAGGAGTGCTGTATCACTACATGAAACACTGAGACTTTGTTTTGCATTAGTGTTCATACTGCATTAGCAAAATAAAGAAAAGCAAGGATTACCTTTATCAAAATAAAAGTAGGTTGCAAGTAAAGAATAATGAAATCTTTTTCATGTCTGATTTGTATAACCCATGTTTCCAAAATGTTTGTGAATATCAATCTGTTGCAGGATCTCAAGCTGAGTCTCCTCACATCAAAAATAAATGAAACAGAAACAGCAATGGCACAGATTGAGACAGCAGCGTCGAAACAGCTCCAAGGCTTAGCACTGCAGAGTGAACAGGTCCTGGAAAGTGCACAGAAGAAACTGCTGGCAGCCAATGAAAAACTAGAAGAGTTTGCCTTCTTTGTGAAGGTGTGAGTCATTGACGGCTTACTCCCTTGCACTTTACTTCAGGCAGAGGCATTGTCCTCCTGGGGATTTGGTGGAAACATCAAGCCCTTGCTTTAGTTGTTGCTGATGTTACTGTTTTGGGATAATCTCACTATATATAGCTCAGTTGGCCCCAGACTGTTGATTCTCCTGCCTCTAATTCTCCTGAGCTTTACAGGTGTGCTCCTGCCTTTCTTCCTGTTTTACTATCCCACAAAACCTTTTCCCCTACCTTGTGAGTCACCATGTTCAATTTTTCTCTGTAACAGAGTTTATGGATTGAGTTTTAAATTATTAACCCTATTATTAATATTTCTTTCTTAACATTAGTTTAATAATGAAATGGTAGTCAAGTAATCAAGGTAGATTTGAAATGAATTAAGTCATTTCTACTGTTTTAAATCACCCAAGCAAGGACAAACATACTCCTGTGCTCAGTTAAGTCAAGAAGTACTTGAATTCAGTATAGCCAGAGAAGTAGCAAATGACTAGAAGAGCATATAGTCAGCTGAAATGTCTGCATATAAGCGATGGCTCAGTTGTATTGTCTAGATGCTACCTAAACTTTGAAAAACCCCAGAAATATTTATGAATTGGCTGCACAAAGAACCTGCTAAGCAGTTATTGCTGAAGGAGGGGAAATACATTCAGTACTCTTCCCCCCTTACCTGAAGCAGCTGAGGAGATGCTCTGGATTCAGAAGCAGCAGTCATTGAGGCCAGAGAGCCTGTGACTTTGCTGCCCTCTTTAATCCCCTATAAAGTGTCCATAACTCCAATCAGCACCTTTTATTCTTAGTCATGTAGTTAGTAAGGATCTGTCACTGCTAACTAAACCATGGTGATTTCCTTAATAGAAGGAACAGTGTTTTATTAATCCTTATCTCCACAGTGTGTGCCATAGTCTCTTGAAAAGAAGAGCATACAATAATGATCAGCAATTAAATTAAATTTGCAGTGGAGACATGAAATCTTAATGGTAGTTCTCTTGATCTTCAGTGTTGACTCTAAAATGGTTTGCAGTGGGAAAGAAAGCCTTTTCTTTTCCTTGCTGCCCCCAACCACATTTCCCTCATCTTTAGTATTCTTTCAGAACTTTACACTTGATTAAAGACATTTATCATTTAGGTTACCAACTTCAGATTCATTTGTTCACTTGTGCTTAAACAAAATATATAACACTGCTCTTGCATGGTCCCAATTGGGTAGGATCCAAAATCTCCATTTGACAAATTAACTAAATGAGTAGAATGAAAGTTTTAGATGGGGCTATAGAAATGGCTCAATGGTTAAGAGCACTAGCCTTTGGCATAGGACCTAAGCTCAGTTCCAGATACCCATTATGAGACTCACAACCATCTGTAAATCCAGTCCCAAGGGATCTGAAACCATCTTCTTGCCTCCAAGGGTACCAGGCGTACCTGTGGTACACAGACATGCAGGAAATTATAGAAACATTACCTTGTGCTTAACAATTGCATCTGTATGACAAAACCATATCTGTTTGGTATTTAAAACTTAAAAACGTCCCAATTTCCTATGGTAATCTGACATTTATTTTGATTGTTTTATGACGATATGTGCTTGATACTAACATCCTGTCTCTTAAGTTTTCTTAATCAAAGGCTACCAGCAGCCAAACACAGAAGTAGCAGTCAAGACTGGGAAGTAGGGGGCTACTAAAGGGGGACCAGCCTCTTGTCTTTACACAGGTAATCTAGGACTGGCCAGAGATTCTCAGGGCTACCAGCTCAGGCAGCAAACCATCTGTGGCTTCCTGCCCTTCTGTGTTAGCTGTATTATATTTAAAATTCTATTTTGCTATCAAATTTAGACCTTTGTAACTGAACATGCCTCCTTTTCACTATTCCCCAACTCCTACCCATATTAGGTTTGTTTCTGCCATTTCTCAAGGTCTACTTCCAACCAGAAGGCCCTCCTATCTTTGTTCCCCCTTTCAGAGTTAGCTTAGGGCCTTCTTCTGTATGTATCTTTCCTATAACCTTGTAGCCAAGAGGACAGAGTTCAACTCTGTACCATACTAGCTGTGTGATCTCAGGCAACTGCATCTCAGTTTTCTTCTCAATAAGATTATAATAGTAAGA
Source organism: Cricetulus griseus (assembly GCF_003668045.3). Taxonomy (NCBI): domain Eukaryota; kingdom Metazoa; phylum Chordata; class Mammalia; order Rodentia; family Cricetidae; genus Cricetulus; species Cricetulus griseus. Next base: position 62,720,371 of record NC_048595.1, on the reverse strand, counting down.
GAATAGTTATCTTCTTATCAGTTATGGTGTGTACAATTAAAATATGACTGTAAAGGTTTCTTTTTGTTGTTTCAGGTATATTATATAGACAGACATATAGGGGTAGGAACATTATCAATAATTTCTTTATAGTATGGTCATATATGAGGCTCATTACATTCTTGAGGAATTGATCAGACAGATACACACACACACACACACACACACACACACACACACACACACACACACACACACACGGTACCAGAATTATACATGCTTTTCCAATTAAAGCTATAAAAGGAAGAGCTAGCTATTCATAGCTATATATAGTTCTTACATGGATCATATAATCACAATGCATTCTGCACAAAGCTTGTTGGATATCATGTACACTAAACTACTTAATAAATATTATCAGTAGTTTTTAACAGTACTAATGTTTATTCTGGTACTGTTGTGGAATCTATGTTCCCTTTAGTCTTTTCATTTATTTGTAGGGCACAACCAGATTATGGAAGAGGTGGAGTGGCCATCTGCTCTAGATCTAGTCTTGAATATGGAATTTTGCCCTGGGGTGAAATCAAGTGCTTTGAGCATCTGGGCTGGATATATGTGGCAGAGCTGAGGCTTTGAATTCTCCTAATAACTGGATAAAACACACTAGGGAAATTTCTAGAAGTATTTGCTCAGTTTGAGTCAGCCTTGATATATAGGCTTGTTAATGTACTGTATGTGGGAGTCATATGCCAAGCACCATTTTCTCAATGTTTTTCGTTATTGTTGTTGTTGTTAACTAAAAATATATATACCAGCCAAAGAATAGTATTTAGTTGGAAAGTGTTCATGGTTTCATTATCAATATATATTTTTGTTTGGTAAGATTTAGTTAGATACTCAAGGTATATACATTTCATTCTTTGTCAGTGTAGACATTGGTTGAACCTTCCATTTTTATGTTTATATTTGCAAAGGTTAATACTTAGGCACTGATCTGTTCTCCTAATTATGAGTTTTAGACCCATAATTCTGTAATAAAATCCAACTTGAATTCACACTTTATCTTTTTCTCACTAAAGAAAAATTAGAACTTTTAAAAGGAAGGAAAAGTTCTTACTAAGAATATATTAATTTAATAGGTGAACTTTAAACTACATAAATTATACCTCAGTAAAGCTGTTTAAGTACTGCTGAGACACAGGTACATTTCAGAATTTCTTGTCACCCCAGCAGTGCCTGGGATTCTTCTAGAGAAGAGGGCCAATCGCCTGACACATTGCCACCTTGGACATCCAGAACCTGGATTTCAAGCCTCTTCATAATTTTTCAAAAAGCTGCTTTTAAAAACGTGTTATTTCTGCAGTAAACCATGATAAGGATGGTGACTTTAGAGATTCTACCTACCCCCGCATTTTAATATTACTGAAAAAAAGTGTTGTCAATTCATCATTGTGATGAAACTCAAGATCATGAGTTGTTAGCTAATACACTCAAGATTCATGTAAAGACTAGAAAACATTAAAAAATAAAGCTGGAAAACTAGATATAGTAAGAGTAAAATATAATAGTTTGCTGCTTCCTGAACACAAGTGCTGCTGGTTACAATAAATCATCACAGCTGAAAACAGAGTAGCTGGAAGTGGACATGTCTATCAAGAAACTATTCTCATTTTGAAGATGTCCTCTGATATTGGGACAGTTGGTGATAATTATAAAGGACAGGGTAACTATTCTGTATTGCGAAATATGGGTAATTTGCAAATAAAATAGGACAGTAATCCTTCTTTATGTCCCTTACAACATGTTAAGCAAAACTTGAAGGAAGTGTGGAAATACACAAAGAAATTAATGAGATCACTGTAAACTTACTTTCCCAGAGTATGTTTAATCTGTAATATACTCAAAGTCAGTAATTCAAAATAGGCAAAATATAAGGATGTTTTCTTTTCAAACCCATCTACAGGATACACAAAGACTATTTTACATCTTTTCTCAACAAATTTATGAGGGCAAAAATTAGTTTCACTGTCTACCATGAATTAGTATAATTCATGGTATATATAATTATATTTATATAATTATGATTTGACAAAATAGTGGTCAAATTCTATCTACTTAAAATTTTCAAACTCTGTGATTTTGGACAAAGTGAACCTAAAACTTGATTTTCCAAGGAAGACAAAGGAAATGGAATTAGGGAGTTACATTACTTTTCTTGTTGCTTCAACAAAATACCTGACAGAAGCAGCTTAGGGGGAGGAAGGAAGGATTTACTTTGCCTTACAGGCTATAAATAGTTGCATTTTTGAGTGTTTGGAGGTACTGCCATACAAGTTTCCATAGTAGCTGTATGAGTTTATATTCCTACATTTCCCCATATCATACTAATATTTTATGGCATCCCTTTTGACTGGAAACTTAAAGTTTTAATTTGCATTTCCCTGATAGTTAAGGATGTTGTATATTTTTTAACTATTTATCTTGGTAATTTGTATCTCTTCTTTTGAGAGCTGTCTATTCAGTTCTCTGTTATTGGTTGGATGATCAGATGGGTTTTTGTGTGTATTTTGTTTGCTTATCTGTGAGTATAAGGACGCATGTTATTAGATTTTTATTAGGGAATATACTAGTTTGGCAAATAAGTGATTGTAGATTCCCATCCATTAGCCATAATTTCACCAGCACTGAGTATTAATCCAGGTTTCCAGTACCAGGCACAGTTTATCTCTTGTTGAGTGGTTTAAGTTCAATTAGAGAGCAATTGGTTACCACCAAAGTATATGTGCCTATAGGGTTATGTTATGCTAGTTGTTGAAGTGGTTCACAGGCATTATAGCTGGGCAGGTCTATTATTATTTGTCTCATTCAATTGGAAGCTTGCATGGCCCCTTCTGGTACCATGCAAGCTTGTCCCTAGGAAGAGGGCATTTAGCTCTGTTCCAGTTCAGGGGTCTTTGGGCCCTGTTTCTAAAGTGCATGGTGCTTTCAGCAGTAGGGACTTACCTTCCATTTCTGGGGGATAACCAAGGGCAACAGTAATAGGCTGTATGTTTTGGAAGTCTCTGGGAAAGCTCTGGCCAACAAACTCGAAAGAGGGCTCCTGATGCCTGGTATCAGGATTTTTTGTTATTGTTAGGAAGTCTTAGACTCTTGAAGGGAACCTTGTCAGCCCAGATGAGAAAAGAATCTTAAAGCTATATATGTATATTATACACAGAATTCCATGTATTATAGGTGTGTATGTGTGTAATATTTACAACCACACCCATCTACAGAGAATGGTCTGTTGAAAGTCTAACTCAGAGACTATAATGATCTGACAAAACACGGAATAAAGTCAGAATCTTTATCCATGTAGAAAACATAGCCAGTGACTCCATCTGTCCAAGTGGGTACAGTTTGAGACACTGCCTGATTGTGGGCCAGTGCAACCTCACTTGAACACAGAATCTACCCACCAACAACATTTGACCAGAGAGTACAACCTTGCTCTTTCAAATCGAGAGTCAACCCTGTATTAATGTCTAACTGCTTGTTGGAAAGCCAGCTAGTGGAACTACATGGCCAAGGAACATAACCTGTAGGTTATTATTAACAGCAATCAGAATCACACTAGTGACCATGCCTGAATGCAAAGCCCATCAAGCAGCTCTCCCTGATCTTACAGAATGTGTAGCATCCTTGCCAAACTAAAAGACCCTGATGGCAAGCACCCCTCACACGGGTGCCTCTGCTAGCCCATCCAAACTCAAACATTGGATTGTTGGTGAATGCATTTCTTGGGAAAGCAATCTGTGAAGGCTAGAAGTGGCTTTCTCCTAAAACATGAAAGCACTACAGGAATGGGGTTATGAGATGCAGGGAGACATGAAGCAATCAGATGAACTAATGAACCTGACCTAAGAAAGAGAAACGCACCAACTGAGAAACAAGTCAAATAAGTCCTCTCAGATAAATGAGTGAAGTACAAGGTAACATGACAGGGAACTAAATGAAATTAGGAAACAACATGAGGAATGTGTGGAATTCATCAAGAAACAGAAAGTAAAGAAAAGGAATCCTACAGTGGCAACAATGTGTTCAGAAAATGTAAATATTCAAAAGGAAATTAATCTGTTATTCATATTCTTTCAAGATATGATTTTCAAGTTTAAAATTTTTCTAAACCTGAATATATTAATATTTCTGTATGAGCTGTGTTTATAAAGACAAAATATAAGGTCCAGTAAATGGTTCAGTGGGTAAGAATGCTTGCTCTGCAAGCATGAGGATCTCACGTGTAATCCCCAGTACCCATTTAAATAGTAGGACATGGCTATGAATTGAGGGCCAGAGACAGGCAGATCCCATAGTTTGCTGTACAGAGCCGATGAGAAGTGGTGAGCTTCTGATTCCATGAAAGACAATGGCTCAAGGCAATAGGACAGCAATAGACATCCAGAGTCATGGTTTGGCCTTTGCATGCATGCACACAGACACATTCTCTTACACTTGTGCACATACCACACACAATATATACAATATATATATATATATATATATATTGTATATATTGTATATATTTGTGTATGTGGTGTATGTATATATTGGAGTGTGTATGTGTGTGTGTGTGATACCAAGAGAAAAATAAAGCTGATGCCAATTACAGAGACATTTCTATGGAGAAAAAATTACAGTGGCAATATAAGACTGAACTAAGAATTTCAAAAAAAGACTTCAGTAGGATATTCCAACAAGCATAAGAAGTTTCCTTGAACTCAAAGATAGGTCATTTTAAATTACATAGAGAAACAAAGAGGGGTTTTTTTAATGAAAAGGTAAAGAAAACACAAGACTTATGAGACATCATCGAAATAAATATATGTGTGATGGGAATTTTAGAAAACAGAGAGATTAAGGGACAGAAAGACTATTTAAAGAAATAATAGCTGAAAGCTTCTCAATTGGAGAGAGAGGTGTGCAGATTCACAGATGCAAAAATACCCCCAAAGAACTGAACACAAAATGTCTAAATGAGGGAGCATATAATTAAATTGCCAAAGGCATACACAAAGAAAATATTGAAAAAGGAAGAAACTGTGACTCATATACAAACATCCCCTGTAAGAAAGAACACTTCCACAAGGCTGCCAGAGGACTGCTCACAGAGCCCTGAAGATCAGGAGAATATGGGATGTTCACAAATAATGAAAGTAAAAACTGCCAGCCAAGAATACTGTAGTCAAAAAAAAACAAAAAACAAAAAAAACTGTCCTTCAGAACAAGGAAGGGAACAAAGGCTACCCCAGTGAACTGACATGGAGAGTTTGTGTCTTACCAGGAATGCTGCCAAGAGTTCCGTAAGTGGAGATAAAGAACTCTCAGTAATAAAGTTGAAACAAGACAGGATTCTCAAGCATTACAATGGGGTTGCAAAAATGACTTTCAATTATGACTTAAAATTAAAGTATTCTGAAACAATATGTCAAAAATTTGCTCTCAGATACATAATAGAAACATATTTGTAAATCATAATAGCCAATCTCTAAAATGTGAGCAGTGTCATCTATATGTGATCATTATTGGAATGCTATTAACAGCTGAGAATAAGAAGCTACAATGACAAGGTATTTTATGAAAGCCACAGCTGTTGACAAAAATTCTAAAGTGAGAGTTCAGAGGATTAAGAAAGACCTCAAAGCATATACAACAACAATAAAGTCATCAAAGGAAAGCACCAAGAATGGAGGAAAGAATAAATGAATGGCAGAACTAACAGTCAGATATCAATTAACAAAATGGAAGTAGTAAATATGTTACCTGATAGTATTTATTTGAAATGTAAATAGACTAAATTCTCTTATCAGAAGATGTCTGGTGGCTGAATAGATTTTCCTTTTTTCTTTCTTTTTGAAAGTATGATCTAGTGGTCATACAAGACTCTATTTAGCTACAAAGACACACCTAACTTAAAGTGAAGAGACACACCTAACTTAAAGTGGAGAGACACACCTAACTTAAAGTGGAGAGACACACCTAACTTAAAGTGGAGAGATAGAAAAAGATATTTTATACAAATATGGGAATTTAAGTGACTGAATTTGTGACAAGATAGAGTTTAGTAAATAAACAATCAAAAGAGGAAATGACCTAAACAATTACAAATATTTGTTCACCAAACATTGACACACCTAAGTATATAAAGCAGATACTAAGAGCATTGGAGGAAGTAAAGCAAAAGTAGAGTGGTGATGCCTCTCAGCCATAGACTGTCTGAACAGAGAATGCATAAACAGCAGAACTGAGCAACGTCATGTGGTCTTCCCAGACATATACAGAACCTTCTACAGGATAGGAAAATGGGGGACACAAAAGCAACTCTTAAAAATTCAAAAGATTAAAGTCAGATGAAGCATCTTTTCTAACCCTATTTCTGTAAAAAGCAAATCAATAATAGGAGGAAAATTCATGAATATGTGAAAGTTACGCAAAGTTTAAGCCTCCAAAAGCTAATAGGACTGATTATAAATAAGAGAGAATATTTTTAAAGTAATGGGACAAATGAAGATGGAAACAACCTATCATGTGTATGAGATGCTGAAAATGTGGTTTGGGAAAGACTACAGCTGTAAATGACTTTAACAAAAGGGCTCTCAAGAGCACAGTCTAACTTTAACAGCAAGGGAAAGAGTAAATGAGCCCAAAGTTAACAGAAGGAAGTAGTAAGCACTAGGAAAGAAATGATTCAGATGAAAAGAATAGAAAACAAGACAAAGATCAGTGAAACAGGGCCAATTTTTAAAATATAAAATTGGCAAATCTCTCACTAGACTAATTAAGGAAAACAAAATACAAAGATTTTTATTATTCTAACTAGAGAAATGTGACTGATAATCAAGAAGTGATCCAGATCACAAGAGAATACTCTGAACAATTATATGCTAAGAAGCTAGATAAGCTATAATAAATGGAAATTCCTGAAATCAAATACCCACCAAGATCAAATCATGAAGAAATACAAAATCCAAATGAATAACAAGTAAGGCAATTGAATCAGTAATCAAAACCCTCCCGGCAAACGATCCCAGTGCCATATGGTTTCCCCACTGCCTGGCCCAACATTTAAAGAAGAATCAATGCCAGTTCTTCTTGAACTCTTCCAAAAAATTAAAGAGGACAGAGCACTTCCAAACTTCATTTACAAGGTCAGTATTACAATGAAAGCAAAGTTAGATGAGGACATGGTGAGAAAAGAAAATTGCATTCCAGTATCACTCAAACATAGATGCAATCAGGAATTACTAACAAAGTACTAGCAAGCTACGTAAAAACATCATACACCAAGTTGAAATGGGATTTGGTCTGTGGATGGTTCAAATATGCAAATAAATACATATGAGATGCTAAATTAGCAGAATGAAAGAAAAGTCATATTGTTATCCAATAGATATAGAAAAAAGAATTTCACAACATTCCACAACTTTTCATGTTTAAAAATGCAACATATTAAATATAGAGTTAGACGATCTCAATATAATAAAACCTGTAAGTTCCAGAAATTCTTTTTTTCTGTAAAATCAAGATCAAAGCAAAAGGCTTATATAAAGTTATAGAAGTCACAAGGGAAAAAGTAAAAATATCTGTTTGCAGATTGCACAGTTTTGGACATAAAAAAGTAAGACTACAACTTAAATGAGTTCAATAGTGTTTGCTCTTTCCAAAACCAATATATAAAATTTATTTCTATCTCTCCATCCTAACAGCACACCCTCTAACACAGAAATGAGAAAAATAGTCATTTACAGTAGCAGCAAAACAGTAAAGGAAAAAAGTAGGAGTAAAATTTAACCAGGACAATGTAATCTGTTAACTGAAAAATATGTTACTAATAAAATAAATTGAAAAAATATAAATGGAAAAATAGGCTATGTTCATGGATTGGAGGAAATAATACTGTTAAAATATCTTTGTGCTCAAAGTGTGTGTGTGTGTGTGTGTGTGTGTGTGTGTGTGTGTGTGTGTTTGTGTGTGTATGTGTGTGTGTATATATATATATATATATAATATATTATGTATGTATGTCTGTTTCTATATATATTCATTCATTACAATTGCTATTAGCAGTTCTATCTAGGAAAAATGTTCATGAAACCACAAGATGTTGACTAAGCAAATTAATGTTGAACAAGAAGTTCAAAGTTATAGTAATCAAACCTTTATAACTGACATAAAAGAAGTATAAACCATTGAACAGAGAGCTCATCAATAAATCAATGTATAGCTCATTAATTAATAAGTGATAGACATGAAGAGCTTGTGACAGTGAAAGTATTGTTTCTTCAATAAATGATATTAGGAAGACTCACTGACTGACTGGAGATTGACCAGTGCCTTAGCTAGTCAGGGTGTTTATTGCTGAGAAGAGACAACAGTACCACAGCAACTCTTATAAAGGAAACATTTAATTGGGTGGCTCCCTTACAGTTTCAGAGGTTTAGCCCATTGTCATTATGGAGGGGAGCATGGTGTCATGCAGGCAGAGGTGGTGATGGAGGGATAGCTGAGAGTCCTGCATCTTTGAAGGTAACAGGAAGGTAACTTCCCACTGGAAAGTATTCTTGCTTAGGAAACCTCAAAGCCTGCCCCCACAATGACACACTTCCCCCAACTTGGTCATTCCCACTCCAACAAAGCCACATCTGCTAATAATGCCACTCCTGATGAATTATGGGGGCCAATTACATTCAGACTACCACAACCAGGAAAGGACATGAAGTTTTTCAAGTACTGGTGTATTCTTGTTGCTCCGACCATATACTTGACAAGAAACAATGTAAGGGAAGTTTTATTTGGACTGCTGGTCTAGGTTCAACTATATAATGGTGGTAAGGCTTAGCTATGACAATACTTCACAGCTGTGATGGCAGGTGAGAGGCACCTTGCTTACATCTGCAGGGATCAAGGATGAGGGAGACAAAAAATCTAGAGCCAGGTTGTAAAGCTCCAATCCCACCCCCAGTGGACAAGTTCCACCAGCCAGGCTCTACCTTCTAAAGACTCTACACCATGCTAAACATACTATGAGCCTATGAGGGACATTTTGCATCCAAACCTTAATAGATGGAAATGCTATCTACTTTGACCTGAATGTAGGTTAGCCAAAGTTCTCATTTAGTAAAAACTCATAGAACTATACCATTAATATGCATGTATTTTACTGTGTAGACATTTGATCTCAGAAGAACTAAAAATATGTATCTTTAGTTAATGATATGAACAAAAATGTGTTTAGGGGCCAACTGTACAGATACCTGCCATGTTCTCTGAAATACCTCAATAATATGAAGTGAATCAATGGATAACTATGTACATGACAAATCAAATATGGAAATATGATTGTAATACATAGGTTGTTAGTATATATGCCCTAAACATTTCTTTCAACTTGTCTGTTTGACATTCTTATAATTGAATATCTGGAGTGTTATTCTCAGGTATCCTCCAGAATCTTCTGCAGAAAGAGCACCTCAGAGTCTTTTTTCCAGTGTTGCTAGTCACATCAAAAAGAAAAACCAACTGTAAAAGACAGAAAAAAGAATACATTATAAAGATTCATCAGGCAACTACTGTGCTGGTTAGGTTTTTATTAACAACACAAACTTCTGGGAAGAGGGAGTCTGGGTTGGAAAAAAAAAACGTGCACACATCAGATTGATCTGTTAGCAAGTCTATGAGGCATTTTCTCAATGAGTGATTGATGTGGGAAGGCCCAGCCCACTGTGGGTGTTGACATCCATATGCAGGTGGGCCTGGGTTATGTAAGAAATCAAGAAAAAAGAGCCATGAGAGCACACCAGTAAGCATTGTTCCCTTGTGGCTTCTGCTCTTCTTGCCTCCAGGTTCCTGCCTTTAGTTCCTGCCAGGATTTTGTCCTTTTCGCCCCAAGTTGCTTGTGGTCATGGTATTTATTATAGCAGTGGAAGCCTAATTAGGACAACTACATTAATTAAACCTTCATGAAACAGTATAATTGACAAAATAATTAACTGTGACAAATTCAACATATGCAATAGGCAAATATAATTTCACTGGCACATGTAAATTACTAAAATATAATTGAAAATATACTTGATTTGTAATGATAGAAATGACAATTTGGAACTTCAAAACAGAGTTGATAAAACAAATCATACTGAAGTACCAGATTGGTGTTTGCTAATGCAATATAGAAGCAGATATTTCACTGCATAGGGTGTGTGTGTGTGTGTGTGTGTGTGTGTGTGTGTGTGTGTGTGTGTGTGTGTGTGTGTGTTTGTAGATACAAGTCAATAGTATCTGTGAGGAAGAATAGAGATAGAGAATCAAATAACAGCTACCAACATTATAGCAACTCATACTCTGTAGTGGTAACTTCACTTTTCACTTTATATCAGAGAGCTACTAAAAAAAATATATGAGGATGATTATTTATTGAAACCTTTGAACTAACAAAGTGTTGAAACAGTCCAACACCTAGCCACCCTGCATTAGGCCCCAAAGCTATCCTTGTATCGCCACACAGAACTCCAGTCATGCAGAGTAAAATGTGCTTTTTCTTATTTGCCCATAGAAGTGACATAGGCTAGCACTTGTTGATTTCTCAAAGGAACAACTTAAAGATTTTGGTGACATTGTTCCAGCTTCTTTATGTTTTCAATCCATTCCCTCCTTTCAGTGCATGATTTAATAGCACTGTTACTCTACTTGTTCTCAAGTTTTTCCAAAATATCTCTAGTTTTTGTAAAATATTACAGAAGTGACTTTTTCAGTAGCCATCTTTCATCAGCTATGTACCAATTAAACCCACTATGCAATGATATGCAAATAGTATGATTACAGATAAATAGAACTATCTCATCAGCTCAGTAGTGCTTTATCATGATAACAAGTAGCAACCCTGACCAACCAGACACTAGTTAGCATATCTAACAGTGAGTTTAGAGAGCTTTGGTTAATAAAGATAGGTGGTTAAAGAGGGTGATTTAAGAGAGCCTTTATTACATAATGGCAATGAGAAGATAGCAGCCATTCTCTTCCAAAATAAATAAAATCACAATAACCTTAATAAAAATGATTTGCTAGTACAGTCACATTTTTATGTTTTGGCCATTTTGTCTTCATTATGACTTCCATATGAACCCATGTTTTTTCCAATATGTCCTAGGCTTTGGTCAAAGAGTTACAAAGTGATGTCCATAGGACCCGACATCAAATCAAAGAGCTTAAGAAGATGCAGAAAGACAAACATGCTTGTAAAACCTCAACCCATAAAGTCCAGACCTTGGCAGCATCCATCCTGAACATTTCACCATCAGACCTGGAGGAAATACTGGACACAGAAAATGAAATGGTAAGATCACTTACATATTCATTAATAAAGGGCTTGCTGCACTTTTATCTAAATGTATTGTTTGTTTTATAATTCTTAGAATTTCATTTTATGGGGTTATTGTCAAGTTGTCAAAGAAAGATATATATAGTATAATCAACTCAACTCCTCTAGAGAAATTGAATATATAATATAAAAATAAGTTAAGTATGTAACAGGGAAGGATAACAGACATAATAAGGAATTTGGAAAATTCATGTTGCTTGTTACTCATGTCTGTCATCTCTTCCTGTCTCCTCTATTCTCTTTAGCTAAGCATATTATAGATCTTGTAAGCCAGGGTTTTTGTCATTACTGTGTGTGTGTGTGTGTGTGTGTGTGTGTGTGTGTGTGTGTGTGTGTGTGTGTGTGTGAGAGAGACAGAGAGAGAGAGTGTGTGTTATATGAAGCAAGGTCCTTACTATGTTGTCCAGGCTGCTCTCAAACTTCTAGAATCAAGTGATCCTCCTGCTTCAGCCTCTTGACCCTTTCAGATTATGGGTCTTTAATACCACACTCAGCAGTAATCACTTTTTGTTGTTCATTTTATTTTATGCATATGAGTCTCTGCCTTCATGTACTTGTTTGTACCATATCCCTGCCTGTGGTCAGAAGGGGGCATGGAGAATTCTGGAGCTTCAGTGATGGATAATGGTGCTTGGAGCCAAACCCCCATCCTCTGCAGGAGTATCAAAAGCTCTTAACTGCTGAGCCAGCTCCCAGTCATCCAGTCACCACCCTACCTTGTCTTAGTTCAGTCAAGTCACCCTTGATATGCTAAAAATCTCTTAAGTGAGATTTTTTAAGGTAACAAATTTATTGGTTTTCCTGAGAGAATTTACAATTATTTTGATAATCCTGTTTCTTGAAAATATTTATTGTGTTAAAATGGATGAGATACTTCTGTTTGAGTGAATTATCTTCCTACCAGTGTGTCATGGGGGAATGGCTCTGTCTCATCTATAGTTTTCTTGAAACCTATGAAAAATACTTGGTCCTAAGAATAGAAGTCTTTAATTATTTAGTGTTTGGAAAGATTTAAGACAGGATGATACCGAGATCATCCCAATAAATATTTGCTCAATGATGAAATAAAGCAATAGATTTAAGTATTTGTATGAGACTGTTCTCTTGAGCATCTAAGAGATTTTCTGCCACACAGGTCTATAATGCAAAGATATTTAAACTGCCAAGAATTTTTGGAAAAGATCCAAAAGAATTCTGTAGAGATTATCTTCATCCTTTGGGTGAGTGGGATGATGAGCCCTCACTCTCCCTGTTTCCCAGGCTCACATTTGGCCCAGCCAGCATCTGTGACTTTCTGCCTGACTCTGGACGTGGGAGAAAAAGAGTATCATCACATGGAGGATCAAACAAGGTGCAGGGGAGAGAGCAGTGCCTAAGTAAAGGTGTTGGCCATGTTGCCGCAGACACCTAATTAGAGCTTGGGTTGATTGGTGTGCCTCTGTCAAAGTGTGTGTGTTTCTGCCCATGTGCTTGCATGCACACACACACACAGAGTCATGTGCTTGGGAACACAGAACACTTTCATTGTTCAGTGTTAAGAGGATGTTCTGTCTTGGCTGTAAGTTAGAAAAACCTCACAATAAGTAAATTAGGCAACATTGTCTCTTTTAAGTGTGTGACTTAGAAAAAGTTCCTCACAGTCCAAACATTGGAGAACATGTTTCTGTGATGAAGCAGTGACCCTGCCTCTGAGCTGATGCAGTCTGATATGAGAGATTTCTGTCCACAGCCTCATATGCCACACAGCCTGCAAACCCTTCAGGAAATAAAACTAACTTGAATAGGAACGCACTGCTCTGAGCAGTCTCAGGGCACCTTAGTATATTCTCTGTGCTTAATTACAGACCAGAGTGTATTTAGAATGAACTGTGCAACTTTTAGAGATTAAGGGGTGGAGTGTCTTGTTTGAATTATGTTCTTTAAACTGCATCCAATTGTAATAAATTCATGGTGAAAGTGTGAGTGTCTGTGTGAAGGGCCTAGTGTAAAGATTGGCATGTAGTAAATTTCAGTGTTAGTTTCTCAAGTGCTTCTATTTTTTTCACATGTGGTGGTGGTGGTAGTAGGTGTGTGTGTGTGTGTGTGTGTGTGTGTGTGTGTGTGTGTGTGTGTGTGTTAGAGAGAGAGAGACAGAAAGAGAGAGAGAGAGAGTCACTGCATAGGCCAGGAAATATAGAGTTGGGTTCCCTAGAGCTGGAGTTGCAAGCTGTTGTAAGTCCGCTGACATGGATGCTGGGAACCAAACTCAGATCTTCTGTAAGAGAAGCTCTTAACCACTGAATCTTCTATATGGCTCTGTGTTGACTTTTTACTGTGTTACATCTTTTTTATTCCCATCTATCCCTATCTTGAGCCATAGTGTGAAAGCTGAAAAGAAAATTACTAATTTATTATAAAATAGATAAACAGAGCTACAGCTTCCATGTATGTGTAAATATTTACCTGTTAAATATAAAAATAAATAGCATGGATTTAAATATTCCAAGTGGCCTTGGAAGAGACAGGCCACTCTTGGTTGATATTTTTATAGATGTGATCAATATCTAGCTGCTAGATTCTAGCAGAATTAGTAAGTTCATATCAGTTAATGCTTCTGTTTTTTATTTTCCTTAGGAATTTGAAAAGACAAAGATTGATGCTGAAAATGACAAGGAATGGCTGTTGTATATTCAGAAACTTCTAGAAGGACAGGTATTTCATTTTTGTGCTTCATATATGAAAACTTTCATATAAATATTCCCGGCCTCCCATTTGTAGACACCCTTATTTACTTCTGTTAGGTAAAGAAGGATTCCAGAGGTAGACAGTAAAGTTAACCCCCTATTTGTACTTTTGGACTTAACAAATGAAGCAAATGCCTTGAGAAAGAGCCAACATGGGCCTCAGCAAGTGCATTAATTAAATTATTGAGTCAACCTCTCTGCTTGCTAGAGTGAAAAGGATCCATTCCCCCAGACCTCTTAGGAACAGAGATTCTTTATTAGTGTCTTTAAAGTTGGAAGTTGATACGGACACCTGAGGAGTTCATGGGTTTCGGTGACCTTTTACTGTGGACCTGTTTCCAGTCAATTCATGTTTTCCTCACAGCCAGACAGCTGTTTATTACTGTGTCTTCCCGCATTCTCTACAATATTTTCTACTGAGACCACGAGCAGCTTGTTAGTGGGAAGTAAATATTGATTTGGCATCCTGTCAATGCAGAAAGAATGAAAAAATTTCCACCAGAGGCCCCTCAAACATTTTCCTATCGACGTTTTCTGGGCCGAATGGAAAGCTGCGTAGAGGATGACAAGGCCAAGACGGGCGGGAGTCCCTGAGGGCTCTATTGAGGCTGCTGCTGTGACCAGTGTGATATACTTTTTCTCCCCTTTCAAGTAGTTTTTTAATACACACATAGTCTGCTGGGATGTGCCCCTCTTGTAAGTGATCAAGGGCAGTTTATTGGCAGGTGAGAGCCCTACTTTTCTAGTCATAACCAGCTTTTGTTTTGACATCACTGACAGCTTGTAATGCATTCTAAAACTTTTTCATTGTAGTCCTTTTTTTTTATTCTCAGCCTAATTGTTTATTTGAAAACCAGCCTGAAATAAATAAAAGCTAAAACATAATTGTCAAAATGGCAAGAGGTGATGAACCCATCAACCAGTGATTTTTTTTGAAAGACCCTGTCAATGTTTCTGCAAAATTAAAAACAGAAGTTGATATTAAGTATTGTTATTTTATATCATCAGAATTACCAGATAGCACTTATTGTGATTTTAGTAAAGTCAAGAATAAAGCAATGAAAGGACTGGGAATGTAGCTCAGTGTTTACATCTCTGTGATTCGCATGTACACACTCGAGTCCAACCCTCGGCACCAAGACAAGAAACAAAGAACAATAAGTAAATGATACACAAGCCACTCACATTATTACTTGCTAACTTTACATGTTTTGAAACATTATGTGGAATCTTGTAGTAATAGAATATGATTGGTGAGGTTTTATTTAAAGTTGTTGAAATACAGATGCACAGGTATGAAACAAAACCTTTTACAGTGACCACTTGCTTTTGAGAAGGAGGGTCATTTATTTTACTGAAGATGTACCTTTCTTTGAATCATGTGTGTGTGTGGAGGGGAGTGCTCATGAGTGCAGATGCCTGCAGAGGCCAGAGGCCTCAGATCCCTCTGGAGCTGAACTTAGAGGCAGTTGTAAGCAGCCAGTATGAGTGCTGGGAAACAAATTCAAGCCGTCTGCAAGAGCACAACATGCTCCTAACTGATGGGCCATCTCTCCAGCCTGGAGAGCTCATTTCCTTTTGGTTTGTATTTTGGGGTTTTGTTTGTTTGTTTTTTGTTTGGTTGGTTTTTTGTTTGTTGATTGGTTTGTTTTTCAAGACAAGGTTTCTCTGTGGCTTTGGAGGCTGCCCTGGAACTAGCTCTTGTAGACCAGGCTAGTCTCAAACTCACAGAGATCCTCCTGCCACTGCCTCCTGAGTGCTGGGATTAAAGGCATGCATGGCCAACGTCCAGCTAGAGAGCTCATTTCTTAATCATGCTGCTTTCCCAGGCTCAGCTCAGTGCCTGGCATATGAAGGAGTTCAATGATAGTTGTTGGGAAGTGTTTTTAAACTTAAAATGACAGAAATAATCTTGTAATGATTTTCTAAGTGTTCACCTTGTAACTAGGAACTTGTAGTTCCTTTAATTAGAAATTTTATCATAAATATGTCCATAAAATAATAAATCAAATGTTTAAATGTTACTAAAGCTATACTGATACCAGACCTAGTTTGGAGGTGGTTTTGCGTGTGTGTGTGTGTGTGTGTGTGTGTGTGTGTGTGTGTGTGTGTGTGTGTGTGATTGTGTGTCTTAATCATGTAAAAGTGCATGTCCATATTCCGAATTATCTGGATATATGCTTATTCTGTCCACTTAGTGTTCAAAATTCCCTGTTGAAATGGCATCAGACTGCTTAATACTGCAGTTTGATATAGTGCCTTTTTGTGCCACTGAGCCGGGTCTCTGGAATATAATTGCCTGGTAGTATTGATTTAATTGCCCAGGTTTATTTGTGGACTCCTAATTATTGACTGGAGGTAAATTTAATGGTGCAATCTTTATGAACCCCGAGAAGCACTGCTGTTGCCGCTGTACATAATGAACTGCATCATATGCCTCTAGACCGTTTTTCAAACTAATTTTATTCTGTTGTGACAGTATGATAACATTTAAAAAGTCAAAGACTTTTTTATTTTTATTACTGACATAGGTGGTTTTGCTGATGTCTTTGGATTTTGTGAGAAGAAAAATAGGCATTTCAATGGTCGCACTTGAATGTCACGTCATAATTATGCCCAAGAGAAAAAATTATAAAATAGAATACATCTCCTTTCTTCTCTGTCTATCCCAGCAATTATCTTTGTCCTGTGTTTTCACAAATGTTTCCTTTGCCTACCAGGCTTTTAGAGTCTGAGATGCTCGTAGAGTTGTGTGAGCAAATCTGTAAATCTGTGTGGTTAGTTTACAGCTCCTGTCTTCTTGTGTATTCATTTTAACAACCTTTGGAGTATAGAGTACAGGAACATGGTCCCTCCAAATGTACCTGACTCAGTTCTGTCATAATAGTATTAAAATATTTAAAAGATAAAAGTATAGGTTGTATCTTGTCTGCCCTCCTTCTATACTGTCTGGTCTTATGTGATAGATCTTGAATATTGAAACAAATCAGTTCCATGATTGTTGACTGCTTTCATGATGACATGTTATACTGATGATATGTTTACCACAAATTCTGCTATGTGGCGTAGTGAATCTGTATACAGTATAATACAGTATCTGTCACTATTGTTAGTGAGAGAACACTAGAATGGAAGGTTAGACCCTTTTATAGGTGGATATATTTAATTACACAGTACAAGGACATAACCTCACTATTTCAAGTAATTATAATGTAATTAGTAGTTCTACGCATTTGATATTTTTCTGCAGTTTGCAAATTCCTAGTAAGAATCACACTGAAAAACACTTTTCTAAGATCTGCTTTCATTTTTCTGTGGTT
Organism: Cricetulus griseus; assembly: GCF_003668045.3. Lineage (NCBI taxonomy): Eukaryota > Metazoa > Chordata > Mammalia > Rodentia > Cricetidae > Cricetulus > Cricetulus griseus. The sequence goes on along the minus strand of NC_048595.1, from coordinate 62,702,936 downwards.
TGAATGTCTTTATCTTAAATTTTTACTTGTTCTTCCTTTTCATATTGATATGATTTTAAATTTAAAATTTGTGAGGGAGACAAAGAAGTAAAGCTGAGGGGAATCCTTAATATGTGTTTTTATGTTGTTTAAGGAGTGGATGAAAATAGAGCTGAAGCTGGATCAGTGTAGCATATGAGCAAGAGTGTACCTTAGAAAGATGCAGGGCATCAGCATGCAGGGCTATGGAGATGGTGGAGATGAAGGCAGGAGGTCTGGGTGTGCCCAGCTATGGAAACAGGAGAGCTGCCCATGTTACACAGAGTTAACACACCTCAGGCATGAGAATACACATGCAATTCCCAATCAGCATCCCGCACAATGAGAAAGTTGAAGGTGTGTTGAAGAATATTAGTGATCAAGAGAGCCAGTATGTTAGAGAGGAAATACTGGTCACTGAAGCCACAGAAGTTTTAGTAAGTTTTTAATATTTCAAGTGTTCTGTTTTTCCTTAATTCATCCCAGCCTTTTGTTGGTCTAGCCTCAGTTTAATAAAACGTTTCACATTCTTATGTGAACAAGAAAAATTGAAAGCCCAGATATTTGTATTAACACCTATTTGCCCTCCTCCCCGCCCCTCTTCCTCCTTCAGTGGCTGAGAATGAAGCTGTATTCTCATCATTAGTTTTCCGTTGGCATCAGATGGTTCTGTTCCTGTTAGCTGCTTCAGATCGTAACAAATGCTGAAGTATCAAGTGGTCATTTTCTGTAGTGTTCTCTAAAAACATACTTTACTTCTATAAAATGCCTGGGAGTATTATCAGCCTCTTGGCCTTTGTAATTGAAGGGAACTATCAACACAAATGTTAACTTAAGTCCATCATGCAACTCTGAAACTGTCACTTCTGTGTGCCTGCTTCCTACATGGTGTTTGTAACATGTGTCCTTGTGCTCACATACTGCATGCTCACCTGCTCTCTCACATACAAAGCCATGTGGTCACCCATAGTCAGTCCTCACAACTAGCTGAAAAAGCAAGATTTAAATTCTCCACTCAGCCTGATTCATTGTTTTCATGTAACGGCTTGAAGCCTGCATTTGTTTGAGATAAAGATATTTTTGTTTAGGTTAAAAAATTCTTTAAAATTATTAAACTCTAAACTATATTATGGGCTTTGTGATAACTGTTTTTCTTGTTTTACTAGCCACATTTGTGTAGTTTTATCTACTCAAAAAGATGTTCTTTTGTTATGATAAAATAGTTTATAGATGGTATTCTATAGCATATAAAATAGTTTATAGATGGTATTGGTCTTATGCAAATACCAGAAGATTCTCCTTCCTGTTCTACTTGAGAACAGCAGTATGTTCATTCAAAAACATTTGCATGGTACTATGTTATGCTACAGCATAACACCACCAAGGTCTCTGTGAAGGTTGGAAGAAAACAGAACCCATATGCATCACTAATGGGAAGGTAAAGCACTTTGACCACTCCTCAGAAGTCTTACAATGCCCAGAAATTCTGCTTGTCAGTACGCTGCTAACAGAGCTGAAAAGCAGGCTCCTGAGCAGATGCTTGGATACCCATGTTCACAACAGTCACATAGACAAAAGTGAAAACTACCCCATGGTTGTTGATGGATATATAGATAAATCTATCTCTGTCTGTCTGTCTATCCATTTATCTATCTGTCTATGTCTGTCTGTCTATCACACACAGACACACACACCAATTATTCCTTTCAGACAACAGAGATAAGCCTTCAGAAGCTTATATTTTTGTTAGAAATAGGAGTCTTCTCCTTATATAGATATTAAACATTATTTGGGGGCTCAAAGGGACTAGGTATGAATACCAGCTTTTAGGTTATGAATTTGAAAATGAATATAGGTATAGAAAGAAGCAGCTTAACTTTTAGAAAAAATAGTATTCAACAGGGTATGTATGAATCCTAAACCCCTGTGCTGTTGCTTAGAGGTGGACATTTGGGTGGATCAGGTCATGAGAGCATGTCACTCATGAATGGAGTTAGAGCCTGTGAGATAAAGGAGCTTGGTATTTCTTCTCCGTATCACACAAAACACAGAAAAGATCACAGCCTACAAATCAGCAGTGCCCTCTGCAGACACTGGATGCAGCCAAGCCTTGGTTTTAGTTTTACCAACCTCCTGAACTGTGAGATATAAATGCTTGTTTAAGCTTACTATGTTACAGTTGCTTGTATCAATTAGATAATCTTAACTGTAAAGGTAGGAATGGACACATGTTATATATTATATATACTTTACTAAATAGTTCTTGCATTTGGAGGAAGGAATCATATTTAGAAAAACATTTACTACTGATAGAAAATATATTGTTTGTTCTACTGTGTGTTGCCTTTACCAATAAAACAGGGTCCCATAGTTGAACCCTTGCAGTGTGTGTTGGAGGTGGGGTAAAGAAGGAATGTGGGAGGCCTCAGTGTTCACCAAAGGTAAAACAGGTCCAAACTGAAGTCAAGAATGTTTAGTCTGTGGGATCTAGTCTGTAGTATCATTATCCAAGGAGTTATCTTGAAAGTAAAGGGATGCCTTTGGCCTATACGCATACATGTCATTAGTTTGGTAAAAATGGTTTGATAGGCATGGGTTTGGTAACACCATTGCCTCCCATGGAGATTCCAATGATAGGTATTAGCCTGGTGCATAAATTATCAAAACATACTTCATTATCCCACAGGGGCCCAATGCAGAGCCTTATCACAGGCCTAGGATACTGCTGGGTTTGCATGGAAGGCTGGACTAATTTAGATGTTCGCACATTTCTGCTCCATCTTGTAAGACATACAGAATTTGCTAACAATTCCTTTCCTAAATCTTCAAGTAACTTACTAAAGATCACCTTCTCCTATGGATTTCATAAATATAAGAGTTTGCCAATTTGCTTTAAATGTTACCTAAGTATTACTGAGACAAAAGAAAAAATTAAAATAAATGTGTTAACTATTTTCAGTTCTTGTCTATGGCTTCTAGAGTCATTTTCAAATTTTAAGTGATGATAAATTATAGACTCTACCAGAATTAGAGTGCATTGTATGCAGCCTTCTCTGTAAGCTTTCAACAGTGCTCCAAGAGATGTATTTGTGAGGACAAGCAGAAGAAATCTGAGTGACCTTTAGCAAACATATTTAAAAATCAAGTAGCAAATTTAATTGTAGATGACTTCTTCCTCCTCATAGCATTCCTAATTATTTTAACAAGTTTACTCTTCTAATTTTGAGGTAGTCAGTTGGATCTTTCCATTCAGATATGCAAGTCTGTGCATGCATGTTTCTATATTGATGTGTGAATAAGCAGATACATGGCATTATACCAAATTGTGCACCGTTAATTTGACTGCAAACTGCAGTGACCTTCCTTAGAATGTCTTGAATCTCATTGTATCTAGTCTGTTGACTAGCAGCTATAATATAAAAATTTTATATTTTTATTTTGTAAACTCTTGTTAGATATTAATCCAGGTAATAGTATCTTTTAAAGAATCATTTTCAAGCAAAAACCAAGACTGAAAATGGTTACAAGGTTTGCTTTACCCCTTAAAGTTAAAGGTTCCTCTTATTTTGTTACACTAGCTTTCAATTTTAAGTTATTATATTATATTCTAGTCAGTGATGATGTTTTGGAGTCATGGATGCTACGCTTCTGTGTTTTCTTAAGATAGTTCTCAAACACCTGCATTTTTATCTCACCTTATATAGGAACACTAACCTCAACTTCTGAGTGTGAATGATTTTAGGATTCTGATATTGGCAAACCAGTTCCAGAAAGCAAAAGGGAGGTAAAAGTCCATGTGACTTCAAGAAATCCTTCCTGTTGGCTCAGAAATCTCCTTCTTAATCTCTAAGGAATTTTTATGAATTAATTCTAAATGAAGCAGAATCTTATTTGTATAACTTACTAAAAATCTTACTAAATAAATGAATAGTACAAACTTAGGAAGAAGTGCTATCTTTAAACTGAAGCTCCTGGTACAATGAAAGACTCCGAAAACTCACAGGCAGGAATTGTTTGTTGTATGTGGAAGATCTGTGAGGACTTGCTAGTTGACTTTGAGATGTACTCATTTGAAAACAATTTGTCTGTTTATTAAATATTCTGTAACCATTTATAAAGGTTTGATAATTCTAGCTTTCCTTAATCTTTCTTTAAATTTCTTTTTTAAATTTTTATTTATTTTACATACCAACCACAGTTCCTCCTCCTCTCCCCTTAACACCTCCCCCCAAACACCCCCATCCACTGCTTAGGGTAAAACCTCCCATGGGGAGTCAACAAAGCATGGCACATTAAGTTGAGACAGTACTAAACCCCTCCCCCTGCATTAAAGCTGAGAAAGGCATCCCAACATGGGGAATAGACTCAAAAAAAAAAAGAAAAGAAAAGAAAAAGAAAAAATAAAAATTAAAAAAAAAAAACAGCTCATGCACAAGGGATAGATCCTGGTTCCACTGCCCGGGTTCCCACAAATAGATCAAGCTATACAACTATTGCCCATATGCAGAGGGCCTAGTTCAGTCCCATGCATGCTCCCCAGATGTTGGTCTAGAGTCAGTGAGCTCCCCAAGAGTTTGGTTCAGCTGTCTCTGTGGGTTACACCATCATGATCTTGGTCCCCCTTGCTCATATAATCCCTCCTCCTTCTTTGGCTATACTCCCAGAGCTCAGCCTGGTGCTTGGCTGTGGGTCTCTGCATCTACTTCTGTCAGTTGTTGGATGAAGTAGGTTCTATGAAGACAGTTAGGGTATTCACCAATCTGATTACAGGGGAAGGCCAGTTCAGGTACCCTCTCCACTACTGCTAGGAATCTTAATTGGGGTAGTCCTTGTGGAATGATTCCTGGGAATTTCCCTAGCAGCAGGCTTTTCCCTAACCTTGTAATGGATCCCTCTATCAAGATGTCTCTTTCATTGCTTACCCACTCATTAAAATTAACTATTTTTATAAAACTATGTAAATTTTCCATTATAAAATTCCTTAAGATTGAGCATTATATATTTTTAGTTATCTGTGTCTATCTCATACACATTTTGTGAATGTGCAAGTGCATACACCCATACACAAGCTTTTAGAGGCCAGAAGAGGACACTGGGTGTCCTGTTCTCTTACTCCCCAGCTTGTATCCTTGACACAAGGTCTCACTGAACCTGGACCTTTCCATGTGGTTGGTCATCAGTGAGCCTCTTGTCTCCACCTTACAGTTGTGGGGTTACAGGTACATGCATCACACCCAGCTTTACCTAGGTACCGTGGATCTGAATCAGGACCTCATGCTTGTACAAGTGCTCCCTTGTACAAGTATACAAGTGTCCAGTGAGCAGAGGGCTCCCTTAAATAGTTTCCTTTCATTTGTCAAGAAAAATGCCTTTGTAATTATGAATTCACTGCAACTATTACTGTATGCACAAGACCTATAAAATAAAACCTACCAAATCCCAGCATGGATCTCTCCCACATTCTCATCCTTACCCAAGGATATATTGGCAGCTGATGACTGCTGCAGAATAGTCAGTTTTCTTCAAGGATCTGGTTTCCCTAGAGACTATTCATAATTTAGCAGATGATCCTACAACCTGTGCACATACAGGTAGCACTAAGTGAAGTCAGTGGCTTAATAACAAAGTCTGTGAAATTAGGAGGGAAAGTAGTTTGGGGGACAAGGGAAGAATTAGAAGAGAAGAAATAGAGGCTGTCTTTGACCAAAACACTATATTATATATTTATTTCTTGAACAACAAAATGTATATTTTTCTACAACAATTTTGAATTATACCTATCATTACAATAATAAACCACAAACTTAAGCTTCAGTCTACATGAATGCTGAATTTAGAGGAGAAAAATGTGAGAAATGGTGCATTGTTAGCTAGGTAGTCACACAGCCAGCACACTTCCAATGCATGTTCCATAGAGCAGAAACTGAGCAGGAGACCATGGAATAGACAGTGAGAAAGGACCAAAGCCTGCATTTAAAAACAGGCAGTTTTACTCTTGGAGAAGAGTAGTCCGGTGAAGCACCTCAGAGACATGTTAGGGGTCCTGAGATAATGGAATTATTAAAGTTTGGTGCTACTCACACTTGCTTGATCTGAGAATCATTTTTCTAGAAAAATATTAAGAAGTGAACTTTTAAGCATTCATTTCTGCTTTTGTTTATGTCAATAAAAGATGGGAGGTTGTTGCATTTTATCTGCCTGGCTTTTAGATAGAAATGTGTATTTATGTGCATAGTTAAATAATACTTACCCAAGGGTCTTGTCATTTGGGGCATAGTGCTTGCTAGACAAAAGCAAGTCTTTTTTTATTATGCATTCTTTAAAAGCTAATATTAATGCCCTGATGACTTAATTATCAAATTAGTAAAACTAGCAGTTTTATCAAGTGTAACTCCTTTCTGCATCCCAGGCATGCTATTTGTCAGAGCAAGAATTTGTTGTTATTGTCTTAAGAAGAGGCAAATACATCCTTCTTGTATCTAATGTTTTTCCCACATTTCTAAAATTGAAATGTGTGTGTTGTGTGTATATGCTTATTATGATGGTTTTTCTACATAGAAAGGCTGTTTCATGTCAGCATATATATCTTTCTGCTCAGTTGTACCTTAGAATCAAAGAAATACCCGGTTTTGATACTTTCTTTTCTGGTAAATTTCAGGTGAGACATATGTGCGAAGTGCTTGAGTTTGTGAAAAGCAGGCATACACCCAGACTGTCTTTAGGAAAAAACTAGTTAAAAATTAGGAAGCTACTTAAATATCTTAGCCAATATTTTCTCTTCTTACCAGCTCACATTCAGGAAAGAACCATTTTGACTGACTTGATCAAATCCTTTGGCTGAGCCATACAGAGGACAGCAGCTGGCTGTCTTGGCTCAGTCCTGACTAGGGATAATGACACCACCAGTGCTTGTCCTAACAGAGCAAAACCCTAACACAACTTCCCTTCAGGAAAGGGATATAAATACTATAAGCATTCTAACATATTTATGGAAGAAAAAAATAGTATTTTCCTGATCAATCGAAGGGACAAACCCAAGAAATCATTAATGGATTTCCTAATGATGACAGACCTCTTATGTGAGACCAGAGAGAGAGAACAAGATAAAAAGAAATAAGTCAAACTGCAGAAGGTGTTCGAAGCAACAGTCCAGACTTTCTCTTACTTACAACCCATATATGCAGTGTCCACATTCTACCAGCAAGCCAAGGAAGCAGCGGGAACAATAAAACTCCCAGCAAAGTTGTATCAATTATGAAATTTTAAAATGTGCTCACATTTCATAAACTCAGCAGTTTCTGAAACATGTATATTACACTTTGATATACCAAACAAACTTTAACAACTTAATCAATGGGTATACTTTTGCCATTTTTTTTCTCTCTGAAATTTTATCCTGCAACTCTTGAGATATTGGGCTCCCATACAGACAAGTGTATTGATAGTTCTCTCTCATTCTTTTATGAATGATGAACATATAGTACCACTACTGTGGGCCTCTGTGCCCCAGAGATGACTGTAACCTGCTATTGATCAGCTGATTGAAGATGAATGGCTTAGCTGCTTGTATTGCAGATTACATCATTAACATGGTCAGTAAACCATGAATTGTTCAATAAGGCGTTTATCTTTTTTCATTTTACTTCTGCTCTTTTATCATTTTTATTAGAAAAGCCAAAATTACCCACACAATCCAGGAAGATTTCTTGCAAAGAGATCCAGTAGGGTACCATTATGACTTCAAAGTTACAGACAACTAAATTCTAATGGCTTAATGGTATTTAGTGAGTGGTCTTTATCATATTCTTCCAATTTGTATTAATTTATTATATTTGTGTGTTGTGTATAAGCATGCAATCATATGGGGGGTGTGCATGTGTTTGTGTGTCTGTATGTCTACGGAGGTCAGATGATAACCTCAGTGGTTAGTTCTCTCTTTCCACCATGTGGATTCTGGGGATGGAACTCAGGCTTCATGGCAAGAGCCTTTGCCTTCTGAGCCATCTTATCTGCCCTTGTATATGTATTTGAACTGAAGAAAATACAGAGTTTTGATAATTTTTGTTTGTTTTTCTCTTACAGCTTCCTTTTGCCTCATATTTACTAGAAGCAATACTGGAGAAAATAAGTGAAAACAAGAAACTAACTGAAGGGTATTTGACAGTTATGAAAGACATTAGATAATGTTATAGATACAGTTATAGATAGAGCTATATCCAACATGAGGATTTCATGTGCTCTGGTTGCAAACACTCCAGAAGAGTATCTGATCCAACTATCAATGGGTGACTTCAATACCAAAATATGACATTTCTGAAATTGATTGCTGAACAAGTGAAACTATCTAAGTGCACAGCCACGTATAAGGAAAGTCTAATGTTTGATTGTTGGATACAAATATTGTCACAAATACAAACTTAAAAATGATTTTCCTTCCACTACAAAGAAAGAAGCTAAAACAAATTTGTCACATACAGGTTGGTCTAAGTATAAAAAGAAAAAGCAGTAAATAAAGGACTTAATATTCTAAGTTTTATATGAAAACTAGACTTTATATAAAACTGTTATAAATGTCCCTTTGTGATCCTGTGAATAACATATTTGTGTGGTGAGAAGATATAAAATCAATTATCCTAACATGAAGGAGGAGCATTGAATGAAGCTATTGTGTGGTTCGTTGTACCTATTCTCATTGACAGTCTGGATTATACAGGATATACTGTGTTTTTCTAGAACTATCTGGCAAAATAAAAAATATTTTCTCCTTTCTCTCCTTGTGCAGTCATATAAATCAGCAAGGGCCAGGACACTGGTGTCTAATGTTGTTGTAGACCTAGCAGAGCTCCTACCATGCTCATCTAATTAACAATGCCTTCTCACCATGATGGACCATTGCATTTGGTTCCTAAGTGCCTCCCTCCCTGCATGTCTTCACAGTGTTCTTACCACACACTCTTGGTGCCTCCAAGTCACTGAATTTGGTCCTTCACATTTGATGTAGGTATCCTGTCTTTGCAGAATACTCTGTGTGTAACTTTATTTATACCTGTCTTCTTCTTATTCAGGTTCACTTTATCAGTTTGCTCATAGACATATTCTCTGAATATCTTACTATTTACATGAAATCATCTGTTTTTAATATGGTCACACCTTTGTTTTATGACTTATTCTCATTTTCTTCTTAGAATGTCAATTCCATGAGATTAAGGCAGGGATTGGCAAATTAAGGCCCATAGACAAATCCAGCCTGCTACCTACTTTTATATGGTCCACAGACTAAAAAAAAAATTACTTTATTAAACTGACTTAAAAGCAATAATTTGTAGCATGTAAAATCATATGATACTCAATTTTAATGTCTTACCAATAAAGATTTATTGAAATGCGGTGATGCTCATTCCTTTACAGACCACTTGGTACAGCTTTTACACAATGGTAGTGGAGCTGGTGACTGGCAGAGGCTGAATGTAGTACTCTCCCGAGATGGTACTACTGCTCAGCATGCTATAGCACAGTGACACAGTTTAACTTGAAAACAATACTGTCAAGTCAAAAATACTGAATTACTAGAAGTTAAAAAAAATATTAGTACATATCCAACCTGCCAGAGCTCACACTCCTAAGACACAGGGCAGTGTGTTTCATTTTGCCCTGCAACGGATGGATAGAAGAGTCTTGTGTTGTATAATGACACTGTACAGACACTAAAAAACACAGTACACATAGATAATAAGGATCAGATCAGCATTCCTCATAGTGTTACCACTCACTGGAGAGTGACAATCAGAAAATTACACAGTTCCAAATATAACAGCCTATCACAGGGATTTTGTTATAAAAGTAAAAATAAGGCTACCCCAAAAGAAAGAGAAGCCAGATACATACAGCAAGGAAGAAAGTAGGATTGCCTGGGAAAGACCCTTTAAAATGCTTACTTGTTAACCCCGATAATTTCTGAATGTCTCCCGTGGCTAGAAGGACTTTGGGGGATTACTTGGACTATCTACATGGATTCTTCTAAAAGGCAAAGGCAGATAAAGGGGGGAGTGAAAAAGAGAACACTCACTTCCAGTTACAAGCAAAAGGACAGAGAAATTTGAAAATGCTGCACTACTGGTTTAAAATATGGAGGAAAAGTCCTGTAAGCAAAGGAATTTAAGTGACCCTTGGAGACTAAAAATAGCAAGAAAATATGCTTCCTTCAAAAGGACCCTACTACAAACAGATTATCCTAGTGAGTTTAAGTTTGAACATCCAGATAAAGTAGGAAATAGCTTTTCTCATTTCTTCTTCTTCTTCTTCTTCTTCTTCTTCTTCTTCTTCTTCTTCTTCTTCTTCTTCTTCTTCTTCTTCTTCTTCTTCTTTTTTGGTTTTTTGAGATAGGGTTTCTCTGTGTAGCTTTGGAGCCTATCCTGGCACTTGCTCTGGAGACCAGGCCGGCCTCGAACTCACAGAGATCCGCCTGCCTCTGCCTCCCGAGTGCTGGGATTAAAGGCATGTGCCACCAATGCCTGGCTTCTCATTTCTTCTTTTAAGCTTGGAAGTTTATGGTTATTTGTGAATGCAACAATAGAAAACTAATACAACTTATTAAAATATCTTTCATAACTTCATATTCACATATTGATATGGGGCTTTGATCAGAAGATACACAGAATACCATGTCACTTTATTAAGAAGCTAAAAAGGAAATGCCATATAATATTAAGACAAAGTAGGAAAAGAAGATGGCAAAAGTGAGCACAAGGACCAGAAAGATGAGTCAGTGTGTAAAGTCACTTACCACCAACTCTATAAACTCGTGGTCCCCAGAATCCATATAGGAAAGGACCAACTTCCACAAGTTTTCTTCTAACTACACATGCACTGTGACATTTGTACTCACACCCCCCACAAAATAAATGGTTAAAAAGCCACAAAAGCAAAAGGGGACTTCAGAAAACAAATTGAAGTAGTTCCTCATTTTTATTAAGAACACCTTCAAAAAAAACTTACCAGCAAACATTGTGCAAAACAATGAAGACAGAACTTTCTCCAAAAGTCAGCAATAAGGCAAAAACTTCATTCAGCTTTCAATACTCTTTTTAAACCTAATATGGAAACATATAGTCTACAAAACAAGGCAGCAAAAGCAATGAAAGGAAATATAATGCACACGGATTGGAAGGAAAGAAATCTGTATCTAAAACAAGCAAACAGCAGTAAAAAAAAAAAAAAAGTTCATCAAGCTGCCAATGTACAAGAGAATGTAACAAATCTCAGCTGTATGTCTATATATTAGTGATAAATATGTAGAAACCATGATTAGAATTGTAATTTATTCCTCCATGAATGATATACTTAGGTATGAATTTGACAAAACAATTTCAGTACTTAAGTATCAAAGCTATAAAGCACTTATATGACAAACCAAAGGATTAAATAAATAAGTCACACTAAAAAAGTGAATAGGGATATTCAATATAATAAAGTATGACAAAATGTCTCCAAATTGATAGGTTTAACATGATTATTCTATGATTTATATGGCAAGACAAAGTAAATATGAAGTTTGTAAATATCATGCTACATTTCAAGTTGCATCATTTAGCCACACTAACAAGTGTGTAGTATTGGCAGAGGCATAGGCCAGTGGAATCAAATAGAAAGCCAGGAATATGCCAAACATTGTAGACAAAGTCTCAAAAATCCTATAGAGGCAAAATAGCCACTTCAATAAATGGTAGGAAGCAATTGAGCTTCCTTATATTAAGAAAAAAATATAATTTGACCTTAATCCCACACATTGGGACACAGATAAAGAGGGAGTAAATGAAGTATTGACAAGTGTTAACTGCTGGAGGAAGAGGCATTCGTGTTCCCTAAGAGTATAGGGAACTTGCCCCTGGCAAGTCAACCACACTCCAGTGCAAAGCCACACATTCAAGAATACTTTAAGTGGACAGCACAATTTGATCTTTATGGACTTAATTTAAAACAACAGCAGCAAAACTGGATGGGTAGGGAAAGGATGGATCTGGGAAGAATAGAAAACGATAAAATACAGATGAATAATATATATATCATATATAATATATATAATATGCATATATATGTATTTGCAGTAAGACATTCTCATGTGCTATATGTGTCTGTACCTGTATAACCATTACTTGGCTGTCCTCTTCAGTCCCTTCTTATGTTGTGAGACTGTCTCTCAGTGAACCTGGAACTCGATGTTTCTGCTAGATTGTCTGACCAGCAAGCCTCCAGAATCTCCCTGTCCCATCTGAGGTTACAGTTCTGCCTGGCTTTTATGTGAGTGGTTGAAATTTGAACTCTGGTTCTTACCCTTACACCACAAGCAATATACCCACCCTCTCTCCAGTCCTAGTGTTAATGCTTTGTTATTCAGTTTAAAAGACACTGTCTCAAGATGAGCCATACATTAAAACATAAGATGTAAAAGACAATATGAAAGAAAATCTTCCAGGATTTAAGGTTTAGTGAGGTGCAAGTCACACACCAAAAATATGCTGCAGGATGGAAAAACTGGCCAATGTCATCAAAATTTAAAATGTTTTCTCAGAGAATAACAAGTTACAGATATATTCTCTCCTTGTTCAAATCATGCCTGTCAACCACATAGCTAACAAAGGACTCATTCTGAAAATAAAGAATTCTCAAGACATAAAACAATTCAACAATGGAACAACCCTATGTGCATCTGTGGATGAAAACCATTTGCCATAGGCAAAGGTGGTCATGTGTTTAGAATGTGGGACAAGAAGGGAGGAGGGAAACTCTTGTCATCAGCACTGGGCCCTATACCACTATTGAAAGTTCTGCTTGCATTCATTACTCCCCCAAATTATGTAGGATTCTGTCCAATAGCACAAGTGATCCTTGGGTTTGGAGGTCCCAAAATGAAATATACTGTAAGAAATTTATAACCACACTGAGAAAGCCTTTCTCAGTGCCCTCAAATAACTATAAAACCAAACAGGAAGGATGAGTAGCTGGAACCCCTTAGAGAGAGCCCTTTACTGGCCTTAATGTCTGTGTTCAGAAGAGCCATGAAATTCACCAGCAGGAGAGTTGCTATTTTCAATTCTATGTCCCTGTGCACGTAACTGCCTGTGGTAGAAAGAGAAAATTTAGGAGTGGTTTAATATAATAAAAATGATTTCTTGTACAATGAAATTTTTCATCAAATACAGGATTTTTTTTAAACCTTCTTGCAATAAACATTGACATGCAAGTATCTCCGCGGTATATGTTGAAAAAGAGACTTTCAGGTAAATACCCAGAAGTGGTATAGCTGGGTCAGATCATGAAGCTCCTTGGACATCAGTGTCTACTGCAGCACCGTTCCCAACAGCTAATGCTACAGAAATAACATAGGTCTCCAGCAAGAGTGGAATGGTTAAAGAAAAGGTGGCATATGTATATACACCAATATATAACATATATGTAGTGCTATATATGTGATAGATGTTTATAAGTGTGATATATTTAATGCACATATATGTGTGCATTTAGGAGTTGTATTAGTCATAAAAAAGAATAAAGTTTAACTCATATGCAGAAAAATGTGTGTAACTTATGATATTCCTATTAAGCAAATTAAGCCAGCCTCAGAAATATAGATGGCATATATATTTCTCTTATTTATGGTTCTGAGATCTATATAGATAAAATTGTATGTGTGGATATGACATGAAAACAAGTAAAACCACTGAGGGGAACAAAGAGGAGTAATGTCAGGTGGGAGATACAAGTCAAGCTACAATATAGAGAGATTATGTCTCAAAAACGGGGAGGGGGAGTTACAAAAGAAATTTACACAGTTCTAAAATATCTTTTACTAGTCTCTCCACATCATACAATCTTATATAGCATATTGTCAAAATCCAAAAACTGAGTCATGAGAGCTAGTTAGTAATAAGAAGCCTGAGCAATAGGCCAAACAGTTTATAATTAATATAAGCCTTGGTGTGTTAGTTTGGGACTAAGCAGCTGCAGGACCAGATGGAACAGAAACTTCTGTCTACAGTGGACTCACAGGGTTCCTGCTCCCCATTACCTCAGACCATCTGACTTGACAGAACAGGCTTTGAAGACTCAGTTGTAGTACCAAATATTTAGTGTGACCTGTGCATCTGGAACATTGCTCGTTATTACCCACAGTGAGCCACTGAAAAGATAGTTCCTTTTCCCTTAACATTACACAATGTTGACTTACATTATCTTAGCTTCAAAGCAATGAGTTCTTCCATCAAGAAACATGGCAACGTTCAATGAACTGTTGAATCTGTTGCCTAGCCCCTACACATGAATCCAAATCAAGGCAAAGAAGGATACTATGGTTTTGGCTAGGGTGGTTGAGACTAACTAGCAAGAGGAAATTGGACTATTCTTCCACGGTTGTAGTTTGAGTGTGAATTGCTGCCCTGTAGGCCTAGCTGATGAATGCTTGGTTTAAGAATGTGTAGCTGGAGCAGCTCTTTCCGGAAGGTTGCAGAACCTGTAACAGGAACCTTTCTGGAAAAGTGGATGATCTGGATGGGGGTTATGAGACTTCATAGCCAAGATCCACTTCTTCTGCTTTCTTCCTGTTCTACTGGAATTCGTGTAAAGAAGTCCAGGCTGCATACTCCTTTGACCTTAGAGCTGCCAGACACTATACCATCCCACTATGATAACCGTATAGTCAAACTGAGCCAATAGAAACCCATAAGTTGTTTTGGTGAACTATTATAATATTGAAATAAAAAGATCACTAACATAGGATGTAAAGGAAATATATCTGAACAATATATTTCTTTTTCTTTTGTTTTGTTTTGTTGCTTTTCGAGACAGGGTTTCTCTGTGTAGCTTTGGAGCCTGCCCTGGCATTCTCTCTGTAGACCAGGCTGGTCTTGAACTCAAAGAGATCCACCTGCCTCTGCCTCCCAAGTGCTGGGATTAAAGATGTGTGCCACCACCACTCATCCTTTTAATTTTTTTGAACAATGTATGTCTAAGAGCAATTTTTTTTCAGTATCATTATGCCCTGTGGTTAAGTTAAAAGAAAAACTGCAGCCCAACTCAATAAAGACAGATAATGGCCCAGATCCTTCAAGGATTGAAAGTTCTTGTCTTCCCACCAGGTGAACAACGGTGACACTAAGGTACTTGCTGAGATAAAAGGAGACCTGGCATGAGTAGTCAAAGAAGGAAGGGGGTTATGAATAACTGTTATGGCCATGTGACCAGCTACAGAAACAAGGACTGGAATTGTCACAATCATTTCCCCCTTATTTGGCTATGAATGTGTTTGTGTGGGTGCATGTTAGGTAGACAGAGGTGGACTAAAAGTGATGAGTTTTGTGTGTCAGTTTGACTGGCCACAGGGCTCAGATACAAAGTCAAACATTTTGGCTATTTCAGAAAGGGTGATTGTGCTGAGATTACCATTTAAGTCAGCATTTCAAACAAAGCACACAGCTTTACAGAATATGGGGTGGACCTCATCAAATTAGATGAATGGAACAGAAAGTGACCTCCTTCAATTAAAAGAGGGAGAACATGTCAGCAGGTGATCTGTGGGTGTGAAATGCAACCCTGGCGCTTCCCAGATCTCCAGCCTGCTGGGTCATCTGGCATACTTTGAACTTGCTAGCTTCTGTAATTCCACAAACTAATTCCTTAAAAAATAACTTTTCACTGGGCATTGGTGACACACACCTTTAATCCCAGCACTTGGGAGGCAAGGGTAGGAGGAACTCTATGAGTTTGAGTCCCGCCTGGTCTATAAGAGCTAGTTCCAGGACAGGCTCCAAAGCAATACAGAGAAACCCTATCTCGAAAAAATTGAAAAAAACAAAACAAAAATAAAATAAATAATTTTTCCTCTCTATATATGCATTCATCCTTTTTGTTCCTTTTCTCTAGAAATCCCTAATATGTTTTTGGATAGTGTATATAGTTACTATGGATGTTTGTGTGCAGGATTTTGAATGGACTGAGTTCTTTTAAAGAAAAAAAAAACTAAGAAAATTTGACAGAATTCATATATAAAATGTATTGTCATTATGTTCACTCCCATTACCCTGTCTTGTCCCTTCCCTCTACTCTGAATGCCTTCTTCTTCCCCAATTAGTACCCTTCCTACATTTGTGATCTTTTGGATCCACTGAATTTAGTGAGAAATACTTGCATAAGTATGAACCAAGGGCTATTTTCTACTGATGAAAATATCACCTCCCTCCATCAATAATCAATAAATCCTAATAGTTCATCAGGAATGAGTAGTGCCTTATGAGTGCCACCCTGATCCATGATGAAATGTTGAATGGGCCAATCTTGTGCAGGTTTTGTGTGGTTATGTATAGTTATGTAGTGTAGTGTACTTATGTATACTTATGTGCGCTCATAACTGAAGGGGACATGTCATATCTGAAGCCAGTTTTGTTTCACAGCGTATCACCACATCCTGCAGCTCTTACATTCTTTCCACCATATTCCTTGATGTTCCTTCGACTCTGGGGCCATGATAGAAACATCCCATTTACTGCTGAGCACTCACAGTCACAGCACATTGACCAGGTAAGCTCTTCATTAGCCTTTCTCTATTGTAAAGGGGAAACATCTGCGCAAGGATGAGAGCAGCCTTGCTGTGGGTGTAAATATTACTATTTAGAAGGCAGTTTGAAAACAGGACAATTTTTTTTTGTTTTTCAAAGACAAATTAAATTAGTAGATCATATAGGCCACGTCTTTTATAGATCTATTACCTGAAAGAAGCCAGTGTTAAAAAAAAAAATCTAAAAAGCAAGTGCAGATATTATCTACTACTGCTTAACAAACCACCTTAACCTGTACTGGTGTTAACCAGCAGCAGTGGAATCTGACCAGAGGGCAGCTGAATCCTCTGACGCAGACTCCCAGAGCGACAGGCATTGCAAGGCTTAGCTCACAGGCCAACACCATAGATGTCAGCAGAATTCAGTTCCGCCAAGGCTGTTGAACTGAGGACTTTAATTCCTTGCTAATCGTCCGAGGCAGTCTTAAGACCCCTGTCAGGAGCTGCCTACCTCAGCAGGCTCTCAGGCTTGAGATGCTTCATGATCAGAGAAGACTGAACAATTTGCCTTGAAGCTGTCTTTGCAAGTAACATGTGGATTTTTCTTAGAATGGTTATTTATTTGTAACAGAAGACAGTTGGAGTTTTGGGCCTCCAGAATTGATGTCTTAGCACCACTGGATGATAGAAAGTAAAAGAACTCTCCTCACCTGTGGGGGAAGTCACATAAAGTTGTCCCGCGGGTGATTTTGAAGGAAGATCAAAAGCAGTATGTAAGTTCACAGGCAGTAACAGACATAGTCACAGTTCCTCCCCCAGGTCACACTAATACTCCTGCTGTCATACCTGGAGGGATCTTGACTCTACGGTACATCATCCTACTGTATTAGGGACATCATGAACACCAGATTGGAAGAAATCTGCATGCCTGGCACATGCCAGAGGACAATCAGTTCTGTAAGGGGTCAACAGCGCAGTGAAAGCAGTAACCACTCCGTCCCCTGTGGAACTGTAGAATCTGTTCTGAACAACAGAATCTGTGGAACTTTAAAGGAAGCCTGTTTTGAGGCCCTTTAGAGAATCCCTTCAAATGGTAGAATAGACCCTCATGTTTGTGCCCAGTAGCAAGAGCACAGTCCTTGGTCTGCTGCTTCAGATTGCAGAGACAGCATGCTTTCAGCTGGGATGCACTTCTATCTCACTTACTGGTTGACTAGGAAAGCCTGGAGCAAGATGGCCAGGGATTTGGGGTTGGGGTAACTCAGCAGGTAAAGCACTACTCTGCAAAGCATGAGGACTTGAGACTGAATCCCCAGCTTCTATGTAAAGCCAGCCCCTACCATCTCAATGCTCTTACCATGAGGAGGTTTAGACTCTCAGGCCAGCCAGCTTGGCTCACACAGCATTTACACAGTGGTAAACACAGGAGTCCTTGTCTCACACATGGTAGAAGGTAAGAACCCATAGCCCAGCACCCATGTCCTCACATGTGAACACACAGACAAAAGAACTCTACAAAGGATTCAGATCCACCCCCTCATTCCTTGGTCCCAGCATATGCCCTGGTGCTGTTGGTAGCCACAAAAAAAATGTCTAGGGGCTCTCCAGAAAACCCAGTAGAAGCCCCACAGTACAGATATCTAGTTTCTAAGGTCTCCTGCAAAGAGATGCTCTAACTTGGTGGTTCCCAACCTGTGGGTCACGACCCCTTTGAGGGTCTCCTATTAGATATTTACATTAGGATTCATAACAGTAGCAAAATTACACATATGAAGTAGCAATGAAAATAATTTTGTGGTTGTGGGGTCGCCACAACATGAGGAACTATATTAAAGGGTCACAGCATTAGGGAGGTTGACAAAAACTGCTCAAAGTGAACCACTGACTATCTGACCATGGACCATCAGGGGACTATGTCCAGAAGAGAGCTGTCTGCCCCAAGCTAGGTATTATCAGATCTACCAAGAAAAGTCAGATACACTCATGTGTCTTTGAAGCAGTATTAATTTGTTTACTCGACTATTTCATTGCTTACTGGTTATTGCAAAATAGCAAGTTAACAGCCAGTGTAGTTTTGCAAGCCTTA
This sequence comes from Cricetulus griseus, assembly GCF_003668045.3. Classification (NCBI taxonomy): domain Eukaryota; kingdom Metazoa; phylum Chordata; class Mammalia; order Rodentia; family Cricetidae; genus Cricetulus; species Cricetulus griseus. The sequence goes on along the minus strand of NC_048595.1, from coordinate 62,684,286 downwards.
AGCCCGTTACATTTACTTTAATGCACAGAAATAGCTTTAAACATTAATCATGTATGGTTTCTTGAGACTCTTTGTCCCTTTTTCCTTTTGTCCTTCTTTTAAACCTCCTGTATATCTAAAAATTATTTGTAAACTCCTATATAATACTGGTTCTATGGCTTTGTTCCTTACATGTTGATTTTGGAGGTTATTTTAATATTAAAATATATCATCCCCATCCCTTTCCTCCATCCAAACCCTTCCATTTTTTCCCCTCCCCTCTCTCTGTCTCAAGTGTCTTTTATTTTCATTGTTATTGTTACATATATGTATGTCTTAGCCAGTGGTTCTCCTGCTGTGAAGAGACACTAGGACCATGGCAACCCTTATTAAAGAAACATTTAACTGAGACTTGCTTACAGTTTCAGATGTTTAGTCTATTATATTCATGACAGAAAGTATGGCAGCATGTGGGCAGACATGGGAGTTGAGAATTCTACATCAAGATCCCCAGACAGCAGGAGGGAGAGACTCTGGGTTTAGCATGGCCCTTTTCAAACCTCAGTGATACACTTCCTCCAACAAGGCCATACCTACTCCAACAGGGCCATGCCTCCTAATCCTTTTCAAGTAGCACCACTCCCTATTAGTCAAACTTTAAAATCTATGAGATTATGGGGGGGGGCGTTCCTATTCAAACCACCACATTGTGTAAGTCCATAAATGTCTGAATACAATCTAACAATCCCAGTGAATGTTACTTGTGTGTACATGGTTTCAGGGCTGGCCACTAGTTATTACATAACCAATTACGGATCTCCATACTGGGGAATTTTACTGCAGCTCTCAGTCTTCCTTAGTTGCCTCTAGTTCTTTGGCTAGTGGTGGGCCCTGTGAAATTCCCTCCTTCCGCATTCGGATGTCTATATTATTGTCCTTGTTCATATACTGTTTAGGCAGCCATAATGTTGAGGTATCATGAGTGAATCTTCCCTGTCATTTCTCAGAAGCACAATCTCACAGCAGCTTCCTGGTTCTCTGGCTCTTACAATCTTTCTGCCCCATCTTCCATGATGTTCCCTGAGCCTTGGTGCCAAATTTGTGTTGTAGATGTGTTGTGTTGTAGAGCCTACCCATTGCGGCTAGGCTCGCTAGGATAAGTTGTTCTCTGCATTCTGACCAGTTGTGGTTTTCTATAATGGTTTCCTTCTGTTGCAAAGAGAAGGTGTTTAGTTTTGTTTTGTTTTGATGAGAGTTGAGAGCTAATCTTATCTGTGGGCATAAGGAAACATTTGGAATGCATTTAGGAATTATGCTAGTTTAGTCCCAAGTATTTCAGTATGTTTCCAGTACTAGGTATGATTTCCCACATGCTGAGCAGGCCCTACATCTGATGAGAGAGTTTTTAGATACTGCCAAGAAATGAATGCCACTATTGCCCCTCTAAGGGTATATTGCAACCAATAATCCCTCCTACCTGTGATGCCTATGAACTATATGTTGATTTTAAATCCAACCTAAATTTATTTTATATGCCATATTATTAGTAAAATTTCTATCACTCACCATTCCCTTCCTTTGAAAATGGAGGTTTCTGTCCTGCCAGGTCCTGCCACCCTTCAGTCCCAAATAAGCACAGAGAGGCATATTAATTATTAAACTTTTGGCTGGTGGCTAAGGCTTCTTACTGACTAGCTCTCTCTTAATTATTAACCCATAACTACTAATCTATTTATTTCTACATGGTCTTATCTTACCAGAGAATGCTTGGTGCATCCTATTTGAAAGGTTCAGGCATTATGCTGGCCGGCCCCTGTTACCTGGTGGAATCCACTCAGGCAGTACCCAGGTCAGCCCAGGGTTCCATGGGAACTAAGTTGGAACACAGGTGTAGAGGACCCCTTTAAAATACAGACCCCTGCCTACTTACATTCTCTTCTCTCTGCTTCTGTTTGTCTTCTCTCTCTCTCTTCTCTCTTCTCTTCTACACCTATGCTCTCTCTGCCTCTCTATGGTGACTGGCCATGGTGGTCAGCCATTAACCCTGTTCCTCTTCTCTCTTAGTCTTTTTACTCTGCCAGGCCTATAATAAACTGATTAATATGTCTAATAGTCTTATTCTCATCTTGTGTCTGCTCTTCTTTTATTTCTAATTTAAACAAAAAGAATAACACTATCTTCCCAATCTCTACATGGTGTCTTTTCGCCCACTCTCTCTCCTCTCTCCCCAGCATTCTCCTGATCTCCTTACCCCGCCTACCTATCTTCCTGCCTCTACTGGCCAATCAGTGTTTTATTCATCAACCAATAAGAGAAACACATATACAGAAGGACATTCCCCCATCAGTGCAATGGTGATGCCAAATCCAGAAGTCAGCATTCTACCACTTCCACAAAATGCCACCCCTTCCTTCAGACCTTACATTTTCTCTGTCCCTCTTCTGTCATCCCTAGAGAGGGCAATTTGGATACCCCATTACAGAAGAGTCCTCAATGGCCACTTATCATCACTTTGGCTAGTCATGAATTTCTTCAATTACCACTGTCCACTGAAGAACGAAGGCTCTCTGTCCACAGCTGATGGCGACACAAATCTATGGACATAAACATAAATATTTATTGAGAAGAAAGTTTGATAGGCACATCATGTCCATTTAGCAAAACAACAGCAGTAGCTTCCTCCAGGGGCCTATGATCTCCCAGCACAGGGCTTTTAACTAGATTTACAGTCCCTCCTGAGGAACAGGCCTTAGCCCCAAGGAGTTATTTGTTACCCCCATAGCAATATGTACAGTTGCCTGGACAGTTGGTAGTGTGTAAAATTTCCCCCCAGAAGGATGCATAGCACCTTCTGGCTCCAAGATGGCTAAGCAGGAGTGACAGAGCTTCCAGGGCAGTTCCAGCTTGATTTTTCTATGTTCTTTACTGCAGCATGTATGTCTTCAGCAATAGTTTTACCCTCTTATTCCAATGAGCAACCAACAACAGTGGGAATACCTGTATTGTTTTGGAGGTCACAGTGCCTCTCTGACCAACAGCTCATGGGGAAGTAGCTTGACTGTGTTTCTGGGATTTATAATTAATAACCTATGAATTCTGGGTCAACTTTATTATAGAGTACTTTATTCTCAGTTATAATCTCTCTCCCTCCCTCTCTCTTCCCCCACCACATACACATTTATTCATGTGTTAGCACAGGCACACCCATGTCCCAGTGAGTCTGGGGATGTCAGAGAACAAATTCTGGTGTTAAGGCTTTCACCTTCCACCTTCTCCAAGACAGAATTGCTTCGTCACTGCTGTGTACACCAGGCTACCTGAGCCATGAACGTCCCACCCTTTTCACTTCCCATCTCATTGTCAGAGCCTGAGGGTTAAAGATACATGCTTTTATCTCCGTCTTAAAGCCCAGCTTTACATGAGACTCAGAAAGCAGCTCCGCATGCTTATGCAGCCAGCACCTTACCCACCAGACAATCTCTCCAGTCCAAACTCCTTTAAGAAAAAAATTGAAATTAGCTCACCATGCATCATTCCATAGGTATTTTCCTATAGTCTTAGTTTGAGTCGATCCTCCCCCAACACTTTCCACTCGTCCATATATATTTTGTGTGTGTGTGTGTGTGTGTGTGTGTGTGTGTGTGTGTGTGTGTGTGTGTGTGTGTGTGCGTATTTGATGGCTACAAAGCCCAGAAAAGGGTATTGGTCCCCTGGAACTAGAGTTACAGACAGTTGTGAGCCACCATGTGGGTGCTGGCAATCAAACCTGGATCCTCTGAAAGAGCAACCAATGCTCTTAGCTGCTGAGCCGTCCCTGTCACTTTCATATTTACTTTTTGAGAAATTCCCATACTGGTGCACCAGTTTACCCTCCCAGCAATAAGGTTTCCCTTTCTCCATATTCTCACCAACTGTTTTCTTGATGATAGCTACTGGAAATGAGGTTAGGTGGAATCTCAAAGTAGTTTTAATTTGCATTTATCTGATGTCTAATGATGTTAAACATTTTATAAATATTTATGGTTCCTTCCATTTCTTATGAGAACTCCTCGGTTCCTTGGCCTATTTTTGATCAGGCTATTTGTTCTCTTGTCATTAACTTTTTTAGTTCTTTTTATATTCTGAATTAATCCTCTGTTAGATGTATTTCTAGGAAAGATTTACCTCTAATTCTGAAGGATGTCTTTTCACTTGACTAACAGTTGTTGTTTTTTTTTTTTCTTTTTTGCTGAATAGGAAACATTTAATTCATAAGGTCCCATTCATTGACTGCTGGACTTACATCCTGAATGAGTTCAGTTGACTAAAAAATCCTTGCCTATGCCTATGTCTTGAGTATTTTCCCTCTTTTGCCTCCAGCAACCTTCAGCAACTTCAGAGTTTCAGTTCTCACATTTAGGACTTTCATCTATTTTGAGTTGATTTTTGTGCAAGGTGAGAGATAAGAACCTATGCTTATTCTTCCACATGTAGATACCCAGTTTTCCATCACCATTTGTTGAAGAGGATGTCTTTTCTCCATCGCAGATATGATGGAGAGCATTGTCTACTGGACAGAATTTGAACGCTCCTATAAATTAAGCGTCCAGACACACCTATAAAGGATTTCTTAGCTTCTGGGCATGCCTATGAGGGGTTGTTTTGATTAAGCTAATCACTGTGGAAAGACCCATCTTAACTTTTGGTGGACTATTTGGGATCCTGAACTGTACAAAGGGGGACTAACTGACATGTACTCCTTGCTTTCTGCTTCCCAATTATGGATGCATTGTAACCTGCTGCTTCATATTTCTGCCATCTTGATTTCTCCATCACATGGATCTCTACTTTTTGAACTGTAAGCCAGGAAAAGAACAACAACAAAAACCAAAACCAAAACACAAATACCAACTATTTCTCCCAGAAGGTACTTTTGTCTTGGCATTTTTATTTTAATGACAGGAAAAGAAGCTACGGCAGCTGATTTGGGGCATCTTTGCTGAAAAGCAGGTGTCTGTGGCTGCATGGACTTACATCAGTGCCCTCTATTCTGTTCCATGGATCTACTTACCACGCTTATACAGGGTATAAGCATACATACATTAAAATTAGTTATGGTGATACTTTCTGCATTATTCTTTTCCTCAGGATTGCTTTGACTATCTTCAGTCTTTTGTGCTTTCATATGAATTAAGATTATTTCTCATTTCTATGAAGAATGGCATTGGGAATTTGATTGGGATTCTGAACATCTTTTGGTTAGATGACCATTTTCATAATATTAGTTCTGATACATGAGTGTAAGAATTCTGTGTATTGGCCGGGCATTGGTGGTGCACACCTTTAAACCCAGAACTAGGGAGGCAGAGGCAGGCAGATCTCTGTGAGTTCGAGACCAGCCTGGTCTACAAGAGCTAATTCCAGGACAGCCTCCAAACCCACAGAGAAGCCCTGTCTCTAACCTCCCTACCGCCAAAAAATTCTGTGTATCTTCTATGTTTATTATTTCTATACAGGAAGGCTGCTGATTTTGGTGTTAATTTTGTATCCTTCCACTCTGTTTCAGTTCTGAGAGTTTTCTGCTGCAGACTTTATAGCCTTTCGGGTGTAGAATAGTATCATCTATTACAGGGATTCTGTAATTTTGGCTTTCTCTTTAATTTTCTTCTCTTGTTCTAGCTAAGACTTCAAGCATAGTATTGAACAGGAGTAGAGAGACAGGACAGCCTTTTGCTCCTGATCTGAGTGGAAATTCTTTGAATTATTTCTCACTTTAGCATGATGTCAGCCATAAGCTAGTCATATATAGTCTTGAAAAGCTTGAGATATGTTTGTTTCCTCCATTCCTACTCTCCTCAGGAGCTTTCATCCTGAAAGGCACATCGGATTTTGGCAAAGGCCTTCTCTATATCTATTAAGAATGTTGTCCCGCATTCACTTCTGTGCTGTATTACGTTTACTAATTTGCACATTTTGAAATGCCCTGCATCTTTGGAATGAAACCAACTTGAAAATAATAAATGATAATTTTGATGTGCTCTTAAATTTAGTTTACAAGTACTTTATTTAGAATTTGTGCATCTGTGTTCATCAGGTAGTCACTAATTTCCTTTTTACATGAGCATTTATCTTCTTTGAGCATCCGTGTAATGATGACTTTGTAAAAATGAATTTGGGCATGTCCTTTCCTCTCTATATTACAAAATACCCCAAGCAGGACTGCCATTAGTTCTTCTTTAGAGAAATGGTAGAATGGATATTTCTGGAAGGTTTTTAGTTGGGAATTGTTTTTCTGTTTCAATCTCATTATTATAGATGTGTTTAAATTATGCATATCATCTTGCTTTAACTTCAGTATGTCATGTGCATCTAGAATTGTATCCTTTCATTTATATTTTCTGATTTATTGAAATATAAGGTTTTCCTATTGTTTGGTTTTGTGGTTTTTGAGATAGGGTCTCACGGTGTGGCCTGGTTGTCCTGTAACTCAATATACAGACCAGGCTGTACTCAAACTCACAGAGATCTTCTTACCTCTGCCTCCTAAGTGCTGTGGTTAAAGATATGCACCACCATAACCAACCAAAAAATATTACTTTGTAAAGTACAGATTTAGAATTTTCTACATTTCATTTATAACTATCCATTCATCTCCTGTTTTATTAAGTTAGGTACTTTTTCTTTCTTTGAATAAGGCTCTATTGGGCTTATGTTTTCAAAAGAAACAACTCTTCCTTTCATTGTTTCTTTATATTGTTGTATTTTTATTTATTTATTTATATTTCATTTATTTCTTCTAGAACTGTAATTATTTTTTCTGTCTACTGCTTTTGGGTTTTGTTCCTGTCTCCTCAAGGGTTTAAGGTGCTCATCAAATCATTTATTTGCAATCCCTCAAAAAATCCATTTCTCAGATATTAAAATAGTGATACTCACTTATTTTATAGGCCAAATTTACTTAGAATATTTTTATCTATCCTTTTCTTCAAAGATAGTGTCTATCTATAGTGAGGTGTGTTTTTTGTAGGCAACAAATTGATGGAACCTACCTTTTAATCCACTCTATCAGTCTGTATCTTTTGGTTGGGAAATTCAGACCAATAATATTCAGGGTTATTATTGAAGGCAGCCCTAGTTTGCTTCTCTGTTGCTGTGGTAAGTACTAACTAAAACTAACTTGGAGGAAAGGGTTTATCTGTTTTACAGGTTATGTACAATCCATTATCAAGGAAAGCCAAAACAGGAATCTTGAGGCAGAAACAATGGAAGAATGCTGTTAACTGGCTGCTTCCCCTGACTTGCTCCACTAGTTTTCTTATGTAGCCCAGTTCCTCTTGCCTACATCCTACATCAATTAATAATTAAGGAAATGCCCCCACAGTCATGGCCACAGACCATCTGCTAGAGGCAATTCTTTAGCTGAGGTTATTTTTTTTCTTCCCACATGACTCTAGGTTTGCAAGTTGACAGCTGTAGCTAACTGTGACTTAGGTTATTTATTAATTTTTGTCATTTTGTGATTTAGTGGTGTTATAAATTTTCTAATAGTTTGCTTAACTAATGTTTTACCATTGATTTTTTCTCTGTAGCTTCTTAAAGTCTTGAATATGTTTATTATTTTCTTCAGTTCAAATAATTAATTACACCATCCTTTGTAAGCTTGCTCAATGGTCAGAAATTCCTTTAGCCTGCTTTATCATGAGACATTTTTCTTTCTCCTTCAAGACTGATTGATAGTTTTGCTATATATAGTAGTCTGAATTAAGCTGTGGCCTTTTAAATTTTCAAACGCATCATCCCAAGCCTTTCTATCAGGAAATCAGCTGTTATTTGGATGGGCCTGCCTTTACATGTGACTTGTGGGCTTCAGTACATTTTCTTCAGTCTGTATATTTACTCTTTTACCTACTGTTTTATATGGTAGGGAGTTCTTTCTCTGGTTTTTCTACTTGATATTCTATATCATCTTATACCTCATGAGCATTTCTAATCTTTGATTCGTGAAGTTTTCTGATATGACTTCACCAAAATATAATCTTTATGCCTTTGGTATAGCTTTCTTTTCTTTCTATTTCCCACTACTCATAGATTTGATCTTTATAGAATGGTTCAAAGATCTCCCGTGTTCTGTTCATATGTTCTTATTAATTCATCATTATCCTTAACTGAATATTTCAATTCTTCTACCTTATCTCTAAGCCCTGATATTCTCCACAATCTGTTGGTAAAGATTTCCATGGGGCTTTTTATTTGGCTTGCTGAAATTTTTATTTCCAGCACTTAAGTCTGTTTTTAGTCCAGTATTTTTATTTCTTCATTGAATTCTATATGTGTATCTTAGATTGACTTTCTCACCTCACTCATCTGTGTGTATTCTTTTGGAAGTCGTTCATGTGTTCATTTGCTTTGTCTTTGATTTTTTGAATATATTTATAATCATTTTCTTTAATTCTTTGTCTAGAATTTTATCTAAGTTTCTTTTGTTGGGAGCCATTACTGTGGAATTGATACTTTTTTGGAGAAGACATGTTATCTTGGTTTTTCATATTACTTGTGTTTTTGTTTTGGCAGTTGTGCATTTGGAGTGAGATCATTTAAAATGTAAATTACTTTTCGATTTCAGTGAGAATATTTGCAGTGCTCAGGAAGGAGTAGGTTCTAGTATGGCAAGGGTGTCCTGTTTCCTATGTTAAACTGGTTTAAAGGACATCAGAGTCTATCCCTAGTGTCTTAGTCACTGATCTATCACTGTGAAGAGGCATGACCAAAGGCAACTATTATAAGAAAAGGCATTTAATTGTGGATTGCTTAGAGTTTCAGAGTTTTACTCCATTATTGTCATGGCTGGGAGCATGATGGCATGCAGGCAGGTGCTGGAGCAGTAGCTGAGAGCTTCATCCTGATCTACAGGCAGAGAGAGAGAGAACCTAAGACTTGGGCTTTTGAAACCTCAAAGTCCATCCCTAGTGATATATTTCCTCCCACAAAGTTATATCTCTTAATCCTTTCAAAGAGACCATTATTAAAATAGAGTAGTAATTAACTACTAAGCAATCACCCCTTAGTGGCAATCGTTTTAGGGAATAAAGGGAGCCTAGTAGGAGTATATGTTCTAATATATTAGTTACTGTATGTGTAGAAAGAAAATTAAAGAAAAATCTCAAATAAAATAAGGCAAATGGTGAGTGTTAAGTTGATAGATAATTAAAGATAGGAATATAGATAGAAGAGAGAATTGCAAATGGCTTTCTTTCTTCATTTATAATAGGTTTTTACAGACAAGCAAGGAATCTCATGGTCTAGAAACACCTGAAATCTGAATTGTGATAGAGGAATTATTATTTTATCTTGGTTAAAATATAATTATATCATTTACCCCCTTTACATTCCTGCATGTAACTCATCCCTTATTCTCTCCCTTCAGGCTTTTCCAACTCCCTCCCCATAGTCTCCCTCATATTGTAGCTTCTTTTTCTGTTTACTGTTTTTACACACACACACACACACACACACACACACCTATAAAAATACAACCCACTAAGTGCATTTAATATAGCTTATATATATATGATTTCAGTTCTTTCCATGTGGTTTTGGTTAACTAATTAGGGACCCATCCCTATGGAATACTAGTTCCCCTTCTCATCAGTCATTCAGTAGTTGCTTGTTGCTCTTTGTCTAGGGGTGGGGCTCTGTGAGATTTCCTGCTTCCATGCTGCATGTCTGTTGGTGTTTTTTTGTTTTGTTTTTGTTTTTGTCCAGGCCCTGATTAGACAGCCATGGTTTTGTGGTATCATGGGTGTAGCTTCCCTGTCTTAAAGCTGAGCACCAGCATTCACCTCTGTCTCTTTCTAGACCACAGGTGCAGTGTGACTAGCAGCTTTATGATGGGGGAAGTCCTTCTGTGTATGTCTGTCTTATTGGTTGATAAATAAAGCACTGTTGGTCAATTGGGATGCAAGATAGGTGGGGCTAGGTGAGAAGGAGGATTCTGGGAAATGTAGGAAAGAGGAGTCGCCATGTGATCCTGGGAAGAGAGGATACATGCCGCTGGCATCCTGTATAAGATATGTCTTTATAAAATATATAGATTAATGGTTATGGTTGATACTTAAGACAGAGCTAGCAAATAAGAAATCCTAGTCTTTGTTACTAGGATTGTTACTAATATTAATCTCTGTGTGTTATTTGGGGGGGGGGCAAACGTGGTGGCAGAACTCAGGTGGCTGGTAGAAAGAGTTACTGCTACAGCTTCATGCTCCTGCTGACATGCTTTAGATGCCATGATAAACTGTAGCCCCAAAACTTGAGGCAAAATAGACTCTTAACCATGGTTGATGGCCAGGGCTGGATTGCTGGCCAGTATTGTATTAAAGCAGTCTCCTGAATTTTCGTTAAAAAAATAATCATCAACTCCAGTTTGTGCTACCCATACACTCCTTGACAGCAGGCGGGGTATCTACTAGAGCATGGTCAACCCACCAGGAGTAAGACTACTAAAAAATACTGCCTCTTCCTCCCAAGACATCATCATCAGTTCATAGTTCATGCTTCTTTATGCTAGAATGTTGACTGGCTTAATCTTGCACAGTTTTTATGCAAGCAACCACTGTTGCTATGAATTTATGAGTGCAATGGTCCTGTCATGTCCACAAGACAGAGTTTTGCTCTGGTCTTCTCTGACTTCTTATTTTAGAATATTTCCACACCTTCTTTCTCAATGGTTCTACAGCTGTGTGTGTGTGTGTGTGTGTGTGTGTGTGTGTGTGTGTGTGTGTGTGTGTGTGTGTGTAATAGATATCACATTGTGGCTAAGCACTCCACTGACACATACTCTGCACTTAGACTACTTGTGAGTCTTTATGTTAACTTCCATTCACTTCACAAAGAGAGTTCTCTAAAGGGGCCTGAGAGCTTCACTAATCTATGGATGGAGAGATAGGGATTTAGAGGGTGATTTGATACTACAAATATATTTAACATACTAATCCTAATTAGTTACTCCTGTGACTGTGAGCTCCCTAACTATGAGTTCTTGGCATATTTACAGTACCATGTGCTGTAATCTATACAGTGTTGGACTTGATCCTGGTAGGAGTGACAAGGAAAGAAAGGACAGACTCATGAACAGAAAATCTGGAATTGGGTGAACATTTTATTCGGATTGAGATGCACCAACAGCATCCCCCAAATTTATTGTGTTTATTTTATACATGTGAATTGGCAAGACAAGGTTATTATATACATTATATACACATAGCTGAACAAGGAGGCAGGTTTAACTCATCTTGGTAGGGAGTCTCTGTATGAGAGCAGTCTTAGGCTGTAAACATCCAGAAAGAGGCATCTGTGATCAATACTTTCTATATATTCTGTCAGCATTCACACAGGGACCAGAAGACTTTGTCATTAGGTCTGAGGCATTGTGACTCTTGACATGACCATGCTCATGTCAAACAATATACATTCACTCAGTCAGGATTCATCTGTTCCTTACACAGTTACTCAAGACTTCCTCCACTCCCTACAAGCAGGTATGCTTTTTCTCCAATGCAGTGGTACTCATCAGAAAGCAGTTATTTACCCCCATTACATTTGTGCCATACTTGCACCCATGAGCATAATTGGAGTTCACAAGGTTCACAGCTAAGTAAGACTGTAGGTGACTCTCTCTGCCCTCATCAATCTGCATAGCATCTTACAATATTATGAAAGCTATCCAGAAGGGAGGAATAGTACTGGGCAACTTATTTTTTTCATGTCCCATGTTCGATTTGTGTGATTTCTTCAGCAATTATTAGTTTTTCATCAAGTTGTGATAGGTAACCAAGAGTAATGGCAATAGCCTAATTTGCTCAGTTTCTGAAACATTCCCTGGTCAACAACTCAAGGGAAAGTATTACTCACCTGGAACTGGGGTTTGTATTTGGCAACCTATGGTTCTGAGCTGATAATAATGCCCTAGGTAAGGAATCTCAATTAAATTCTTTCACAGGAATATATGTAATGTATATGCAGCTGTTGAAACAGTGAATATCCACATTGTTTCAGCCATCTTTAGTATTATTTTTCCTTCCCCAAACTCGTCTTGTTAAGTATTTTTGTATGTAAGTTAGTGAGAATTACCGATCTGTGGTTTTCTTTTTTGTGTGTTGTTTTTATCTATTTCTGGTATCATAGTCACCAGATCTAATAAGATGATGTTGGAAGGTTTCTATTGCTGTGACAAAAGACTGTTCAAAAGCAATATGGGGAAGAAAAGATTTCTTTGACTTATGCTTCCACATTACAACTCATCATCAAGGAAGCTAGGATAGGAGACCAAGGGAGGAACCTAGAGGCAAAAACTGAAGCAGAGATGATAAAGGAATGCTGCTTACTGCTCCTGGTTTGCTCCTTTTCTTACTTAGTGTAAGCCCGCCTGTCTAGGGATGCCATCATCCACAACAGGTTGGATTCTCTCACATTAATCATCAATCAGAAACATGCCCCACAGGCCAATCTGATGAAGGTAATTCCTCAGCTTAGGTTCTTTCTTCTCAGGTTGACGTCAAGTTGAAAATTAACTATAATGCCATCATTGTAGCCTGCCTTATTTTGCCTCTTGGTGTTACCATGTAGATGTGTTTGTCAAGCATCTCATCAGTAGATGATAAAACATTTAACAGATGGGGGTTTCGAAAGCCATGCCTTTCTTCACTCATCACAGGATCACGTCTGGCTCCTATATATCACTGACTGATTACAAGAGAAAAGCATAACAAAAATATTACAATTATATTATAACTAAATATTATAAATATTATAACTAAAAAATTATATGTGGTAGTTTGAATGTAATTGGCCCCCATAATCTCATTGGGAGTAGTACTATTAGGAGGTACGGCTTTGTTGGAGTGGATATAGTCATGTTGGAAGAAGTGTGTCATTGAGGGGGTCATCTTTGAAGTTTCTTATGCTCAGAATACCAACCAGTGTCTCAGTCAACTTCCTGTTGCCTGCAAGATGTAGGACTCTCAGTTCTGACACCATCTGCCCATGTGTCACGGTGCTCTCTGCCTTGATGATAATGGACTGAATCTCTGAAACTGTAAGCTGCCACCCCGAAGAAATGCCTTCTTTATAAGAGCTGCTGTGGTCGTTGTGTCCCTTCACAGCAATAGAAGCCCTAACTAAGACACTATGTAACACATGAATGTTTAGAAATTGAGACTTTAAGGCCCATGGGAAATTGAATACTTTGATGCTTAAATCCAGTGGATCCTGGATAGTCATGTACAGATATGATAGGGCAAGGGTTTTTGTATAATAGCCATGAAATAAAGTGGCCTCACAATGCCTGTTTATTCAGATACCTGTGACATCAATGCTTTCCTCTGGGTGTAGGGCAGGACACTTGTCACATGAGGGTCTTGTGACTTGCTTGAAGAGTAGAGAAGCTAGATAATACCTTTAAACCCAGACTTCCCACATCAAGTGGTGGGGAATGTACTACTGTGTATGTTTTTCTTATTGATTATTGAATAAAATACTGTTTGGCCAATGAGACAGCCAGTTAGACGGAACTAGGAGTCAAAGAGGATTCTGGGAAATGTAATGGAGAAGTGCTGATCCAGGCAGGAAGTGACATAGCAAGGAGACTCATATTTAAGTGAAAGAGAAACAGGAAGGGCCCTCTCTTGTCCCCTCGGCTCCTGCTCCAGTGGCACGATGTGATTCACCAGCAAGGAGGGACGCCAATAAGGCGTCCGATAAGATAAGTCCCATAAAATATATAGATGTATGGTAATTGAGACTGAGCTAACAAATGAGAATCCTAGTCATTGGCCAAGCAGCTTTGTAACTAATACAAGTCTCTCTGTGTATTCATTTGGGCCTAACTCAGGCGGGTGGCTGGCGTAAAGCTCGCATGTGGCGTTGAGGCTCAGGCGGCTTTTGGCAAAAAGATTTATCGTAACAATCAATGAAGGAGGAGACAGCTTAGAAAAAGTCACACTTCCAGAGGTAACACCTGTAGAGCTCCACAAGAACAAGCACTTGGTCTCAGGTTCTGTTTTGTATCCTGGCTATAATCCTACTACCTGGCACACAGTAGGGACTAACTAAATACACATGAAGTAAAGGAACCTGTGTCCTGAGCACAGAACCTGATAACAGTGATTGAGAAAAATGCACATTTACAGAGTTACCAAATCAGAGTACTGCAGATCACAGTGTGTCTTTTCTTTTGTTGGGAATTGCCGCTGAGATTTAGTATTTGTTACCAACAAAACGTCTACGCTACTTCAATAAGTATAGCATTACCCAGTAAGACAGCCAAGTGTGTGCAATTAAGTCTTTTTCTCTCTATTTAAATGTTTATTTGGCATAGTCTTTACTAAGGGAAAAAAGTAATGTTTTAAATATAATTAAATATAAATTTATGATTTTACTGTTTAAAATGTAACTTTTCACTACTCTCTCTAAATGTTAAATGTAAGACACATAGAAAATGAAGATTCACTGTCCTGGAACACTGAGGACTTCAAGTATGATGGTGCAGATTGAACATGATGTTGCATTGGTGGAAAGGAGGCCTGACCAGACTCTCTGAGGACCCTGTGCTTCTTTACACTTTCAAAGTATATAGTATTGAACCATACATAGACTTCCTCAGCTGTGAAGAATAAGATATGCATATATTGAATTTGTGTGACCTTTTCTTCTAACAATTTCAGGGCACCGAACTTTTAACACATTCGTTCCTTAAGCAATTTTACCATGAAGAGAGGATGAGAAGGTCAAACACTTTACAAGAAATCTGCCATCCATTGGCAGCTGGAAGTGTTAGGTGTCAGTAGAGCTTCCTTTCAGTATTAACAAGCAGCAAGTAACTCTTCAGTATGGCTATGGTCAGGCAAGAGCATGCTGGGAAATAGGCCAATGATCCAGGAGACCTGGGTATTACAGCCAGCTTTCTTAAAGTATGAGAGTGAAAGCAGTACAAGGCAATATTTTCTAAGCTGAAATCTAGATTTTTGTTTATATAGATAGTTTTCACAAGGCTCAGCCACATTCATAAATTTACTTTTGTCGTGGAATAATCTTTTTGTACACTGTGAAGCTATGTTGGTCTCATTGGTTTAATAAAGAACTAAATTGCCAATAGGTAGGTAGGAAGAGGTTAGAAAGGACTTGCAGACAGGGGCAGAGCACTGGAATGAAGAAGGGTGGGTCACCAGGAGATGAAGAGAGTAGCAAGATAAACGTGGGGCACTGAGGAAAGATATGGAGCCACTTGGTAGAGTTTAGATAAGATGTATGGGTTAATTTAAGTTGTAAGAGCTACTTAGTAACAAGCCTGATCTATCAGGCAAGTATTTATAATTAATAATAAGTCTCTTATGTGGTTATTTGAGAGCTGGCTGACAGGACAGAAAATGCTACCTATATACTTTGTGTGAATCCAGGCATTTGTAAGAACAGAAAATTCTTTTTCCACTTACTCTGTTACTTGCTATTGTTTTCCTTCCTTCACTAATCAAATATGCAGGATTTTATAAAAATGTTTCCCTTTTTTGAACATTTAAGCCACGCATGCAGCTTTTTATGTCAATTCTTAAAATAGAGCTACTGTGAGTATTGTAAAGAATTTAATACACATCTTGAGAGTGGCAGAGAAATGGATGATGCTGGAGCATCCTCAACGGCTTGGGCACAGGAGCTGAGGAATACGGTTGGGGCAGGGAAGGGGATGTTCGGACCATGGTGTTCATCATGGCTTAGCTTTCCAAGTTATGGGCAAGTGCCTCCATTGGTGCAATTGAACTCTGACTGAAAACAGTCTGGGGAACATGATTCCTGCCTTAGAGGTGGGAGATGAGTAGATACAATGGAGCACAGGCAATCACACATGTTTTCTCCAAGATGTTGCGTGCTTATTTTAACTGAGGACTGCACAACAAACCGGAAGTCACAAATAATGTTTCATGTGTTTCTCAGTTCTGAACAAGGTGTTATCTTTCCTGAGGTATTTCCATATTTAATTTTAATGTGTGTATGTGTGTATGTTTGGGAGCATATGTGTGTATAGTGGGGTTTGAGGTCAACCTCAGGCATCACCCTTGAGAATCCTGTCTATCTTCTTCAAGGCAGGGTCTCCCCTTGGTCTGGAGATCCTCTGTTAAGCTGGCGTAGCTGGTCAGAATGCTCTGGAGTTCCTCCTGCCTCCACTTCTCTGGGCTACGATTGCAAGTACAAACTTGTGCAGCTGACATTTTACACAGACTTGGGAGCTGAACTCAGAGTCTCATTTTTTGTGTAGTTTACTGACAGCTATTTCCCCACCGCTAATCAGATTTTAGACATGTGTGCTTGTGACCAAAACTCTCCCTTATGGCTTCCCCACCCATCAAACTTAATTCCTAAGTGACAGAGGCCAGGCAAAGATAAGTTTCTGAGTTACGTATTGTGTCTTCTGGAGGAAATTAATTAAAGTTGCTGCTTTTGGTTTTAAAATATAGTTGGTGTCTGAATCATGAAAAAACAAGTTCTATGGAGTGTTATTTGTTCTAGACATGAAAAGTAGATTACAATACAAACTTGAAAACAATATTTGAGTCTCTAAACTATGTGAAATAATCTAACTCATAAAAACATATGGAAGTTGTTAAAGTTCAATAAAAGAAAAAATTACCCCACAGGTTTTGGTTAAGATATTTAGCATCTGAATCCTAAATCTACAGGATTTCCAGAAGGGACTAAAGGGAGTCTTTAGGTTTACAAAACTCCTGGAGAGGAGAAAGGTTAGAAGTGTGTACAAATGTCATGGCAGAGAAATCTGTTGCAGTCTGCCTGGAGAAGCTGGGAGACATAAACTAAGAGAAGCAGCCTGAGACCAGGCACTGTGGAATCCCAGTGGGAATGTCACTGAGCTGGTTGTCGAAGAGATGCTCGCCATGTAATTCCTTCTTATGGGTAAAAGTATGGGTACTCCTTCTTCATAGCCAGTTCTTCTTTGGACCAAAACTGATGAGCTCTTGTGTGCCCTCCTTTATCCCTAGGAGTGCCCCCTTTTCCTGGGTGGCATGGAGTTCTCCTATCACCAGCTAGAAACTCAATTCTGCAGGTAAGAAAAGAGTAGGGGGGGGGACTGACCCTTCCCAATGCTGACAGCAGGGCCCTACACGTTGATACACTACAGCCCCCAAGTTTCAGGACCAGATGTGCTTTGAGCTTGGGTTGCTTTGACTAGACCTGACAATTTAATTCCTGGAATTGTTACAGAGTGGCTCTAAAAAAAAAAACTGTAAAACATTGATTGGTTTGTAACTACAGTGGTTCAAAGATTTTATTTCCCCTTTCATTTTTTGGTGACTATTATGAGAGATGATTATAACTTTCTCCACATGAACTTTATCATTCTATAGATTCATGAACCACTTAACTGAAGTTCACATTGGTAACCCCTACCCAATTCAGAGCATTTCCTACTACCCTTTATTGTGTTGTCTTAGTTCTGGTCTCCTGTGACAACAGAAGATCAATTGTCTCCCAGGGATTTCCCAAGGATTCTGGAGATAATACTTGAAAATTGTTAGTCTGCCAGGCATAAGTATCCACTCTCTTGCTTCCATGTGTAATTTACTTGGGAGTAGGACGGATGGCTACCAATAAACTATGAACTAGGCAGTACATTAATCAGCTTAATTCCTCAAAAAACTCTGTAGGAAAAATTATTCTCAGATCTTAGCTTGCCCACAGCC
Organism: Cricetulus griseus; assembly: GCF_003668045.3. Classification (NCBI taxonomy): domain Eukaryota; kingdom Metazoa; phylum Chordata; class Mammalia; order Rodentia; family Cricetidae; genus Cricetulus; species Cricetulus griseus. The sequence continues at coordinate 62,666,584 of NC_048595.1, read as the reverse complement.
TTACAGCAAAAATATAGGCAAGTCAACCTCAGGACTCTGAAACCCTTTGTTGGTATGTAATCCTGACTTCTATCCTTCAAACCAAATATGAAATTCCACAGACCTCATACAGCCTTTGAATCTCTCAGGGGATGAGTTCCTATGGGAAATTCTTGAGTTTACATTTATCTTTGAGGTCATAGTGCCACACCATCAAGTCCTAAAGCTTGTGAATGATGCTAAGGGGCATTCTTGGCTAGCACACAGCAGAAAGTGAACCTACATTTCTCACAAGAATATTCAGCCTGTCTAGGTTTTGTTTCCCTTGAGAATAAACGAGTAAATAAAAAATATTGTAAAGAATATCCAAGATTGATGCGTAAATTAATAACCAATTTGCATGTCCATTGTAACTTTAATTGCTGTTTTCCTACTGACAAAACCCTCTTGTTTCCTATTTATTTCTTCAAGTATTAGTAACTCTGGTCCCACCTCCTAGGGTTCTTGACTTCCAAATAGATACTTTTCTTTTAAATTGATGCTAATGTTTTAGTATCCCAGTGAAAAATCAACTCAGATATAATTCAGCCTTGATTTTTCAGTGGAAACTAAGAGTGAATATTTTCTTATGAATTATTTGCCCCGACCTATTTTCTTTAACTGTATGATATGCAGTGTGAGCTTTTGCCTCATAAATGTATCTTTGATATTTGCTAAAAATATTACTGAGATTTCTGGAAGTTTTATGCATATACCTTGAAGTTGAACTGTCCTGAATTTGTAGTCTCACGAAAGAGTGGCCATCAAGAAGCATAGGCCTGCAGCAGTTGGTGAAATCGATCAGTCTGTGCATTAGGGAGCACTTGTCAGTTGAGCACATCCCTCCATTAAAGGGATAACCCCTGTGGTGCTGTAGAAACATCTTTGGTTTAGGAACATTAAAAACAGTTTCCATCAAAAAAAAAAAGAGGAAAAAATCGTTGCCTTTTCCTCTTGGAAAGTGCCTGTAACTCTTACTTTAGTTTTTTTTTTTTAACTTATTTCCTAAAATGAGAAAGATTCAAGAAATGGTTTGATGGACTCCCCACAGAGGACTCACACAAGTACTATCAATATGTAACTTTCTATTTAATTAGGAGAGAGAGAGAGTGTGTGTGTGTGTGAGAGAGAGAGAGAGAGAGAAAGAGAGAGAGAGAGAGAGGGAGGGAGAGAGATTGTGAGAGAGAGAGAGAGAGAGAGAGAGAGAGAGAGAGAGAGAAACAGAGACAGACCCCCCTATACCAGCATCTTCAGTCAATAGACTATAGAACCACAGGAGCTGGTGGCAGCGGTGGAGTTCTAGTCTAAAAGCTGGGATGTTTTACTTTGTGTTTAAAGGCAGCAGATAGGTGTGCCAGCACAAGAGCCTCAGGTAGGGGAGTCTGCTAGCTCCTAAATCACCATTTTTGCTCTATTCACATGTTTTATTGATTGGATATGGCCCATTAGGAGAGCAATCTACTTTCCCCAGTCTACAGATTCAAATGTAAGTCTTATCTAGATGTAACTATGAAGACAGCCCAGGGTCACTACTCCTTGGCCCACTCAAGTGAATGCAAAAATTAACCATTCAGATATTCCGATACTAACAATACTCAATCAAACTTCAAGTTCAGTCTGTTTGGGAGTAAGCTCCATAAGAACATGGGCATTTTTTAGAAAATTTAAATCTCCCTCATTTTTGGTTCAGTAGCTCTTATCAAAACACCCTTTATGGGATAGAAAGATAGTTGAATGGTTAAGAGAAGTTGCTGCTCTTTCAGAGGACCCAAGTTCAAATCCCAGAACCTACATGGTCTAAGGGATCTGATGCTATCTTCTGGCTCGTGTGGATAAACATATTTTGCATGCAGGCAAAACAGTCTTTCATATACATTAAAAAATTTTAAACTACTTTTACATGTGTTTCACTCATGGTTTTAAGAATAAAACCTTGGCTGGGAATATCTATTTATCATCTGTCTGTCTGTCTATCATCTATCTGGCTACCTACCTTTCTCCCTGGTTTTAGGTTCTAGATATTGATAAAGAAAAATAAAAGTAACACCTGTCGTCTGAGAGCTGCTGGTACTGTCACAGGCCTTGGAGTTGCTAGAAGCTGGCCTTGCTATCTTCCTTTCAAACAACCTCACAGGATACCAGGAACAAAGAAGAGTACTCTGTGACTATTGTAAGATAAAAAGGGCCCCTCTCTAATCTTATGTTTGAATGTAGATGATAATATAGGTATTTTACCAACTTATTTCATTCCTAAAACAACTATTAGGCAAAAATGTAAACCTTCACTTTGACCCGTAGCAAACAAAACAAAACAAAACAAAACTGACCCAAACAATAAAAATGGTACTAGCATATCTCCATCCTCATTAACATGTGTGACTATTGCATTCTCCACTAGGGACCTGACTCACTCCAGCCTTCTTCCTTCATGCATAACAGTTATTGAGACACCCAATCATGAGTGCCCTGTTTCTCTCAGCGTTAAGTCCAGAGCACAACCTTGCTTCCTGAAGGATCTACCCGATTCCATAGTAAGTTCTAAAGTCTGATTCAAGTGTCCTGTGGCTCTCTGTTGTATGCAATTTTTTCTCATTGCAATGAATCATGACTCAATTCATTTAACTCTAGTGTGTTTCCAGTAACCCTTGACAAAAACAGACCTTTGCTGAGATTCAGCTGAGGCCTTCTCTGCCTATACTAGGACCCTCAAATCAGTATCCATGCACACACCTGAACTCTCTCTCCTGTGTTCTGCATCTGCCCTTATCAGAGTGAGAAATTCACACTATACAGGAACTTTGTCATCTGCGAGGTTCTCTTGAATTGGGTTCATTTGGTTTTCCTAGAAAGAGAGTACATTGGGTGTTGTCACTGTTTTAACTTTAAATTTTTAATTAATAAAAGTATTTTCCAACTTTGTACCACATGGTCCTTTGGCCTGACCACTTGCCATGAGTGTCTGGGATGCTGTTTGTCTACACAGGGGAAGTCTCTAAGTACAGGATGGGCAATGTTCTGACTGCTTCCTGGAGTCAGCCTTGTGAGTGAGAGAGTTCATGAGCCCCCCATAAGATGAATATTCTTGGGGAAACCTTTTCCCTGGGTAGCCAGAATCTTCCTCCCACAGGATTGAGGTAACTGAGTGGTTCAAAGGGTATATGAGGTCTATGGAATTTCATATTTGGTTTGAACAATCAAGGTAGTATGTCACACCAGTAAAGGGTTTGGAAGTTCTGAGGTTATGGTCTCAGCAGTTTGGCCTTGTAACTGCAGTACATGCCAATCCCCAAAGCTAGGGAATGACTTAAGCTGCAGCCCTGTGTAGCACACAGCTGAAATTGGGCCACCCTTCTCTTAAGGACCTTCTGGATCTCTTTGTGTTCTTAAGAATGCCTTTGTTTCCTTTTGTCTGACTGTTCTTACATGCTGTTGTCTGGTCCCTTTGGCAAATTTAGAGACAAAGTTACAGATTACCATACTTCTAAGTAGAACCATTTAGTTCTTGTGAGATCACCCCAACCTAAAGTGTCCTTCTTCTGTGAAAACTTCTGCTCCCTCCACTATGTTTCCTTAGCACAAAGCTAACTGTATAATGGTTTCTTACAGGAGATTCTCACAAGGGACTGTGTGGACATGCAGGGGTCATTTTGTAAGTTTTGGACATGAACACAATTGTCTATTGAACACGTAGCTCTATGGAAAAGGTAAAGAAGTATTTGTGGGAAAAATTTCCTTCTTACCTAAAAGACATGGCCATTTTATCTGACATGGGGCTGTCCTCTTCTTTGTCTCTACTTCTCAAGAATTTGTAACTGGTGTCTTTTTAATTGTGTGCATCCATAAAATTTTTTTATTCTACTTGCTTTTTTTCTTTTATGTAAACTTTAAAGAATTACTTTAAACCATTCATTTTCACACATGCTAAAATATATAATATAGATAAATAGCAAATATTCCCTAATCTAAAGAAAAAAGTCATTAGGTTGTTTTTGTTTTTATGTGTTCTGGAAGTTGTCTTTTACACAACAGCCTTTGTTTTTATAATGATAGATAGTAAGGAAAATTCTGAATTTCAAAATAAAAGAAACATGGCAAGACTTAGAGATTTAAAAATTACTACATGGAAATACTATTAATATAATATCCTGATTTATTCATAAGTGGAGTTAAACTTCTCCTGACTCAAATTATCCTACACTGTTTTATGAATTAAATGAATTACAACTTCTTCCATAGCTTCTCAATAATTAAAAGATATTGACAACCAATGACCATTTTAAATGTTTATTTATTAAAATGTACATAGTTTTAAGTAAAAATTGCAGTGATAGCTAAATAGCACTTTCCAGACCCTTTATTTAATTTTAGATTATATGAGGATGGTTAGGTCTATTTAGAAAGTATCTTTAAATACTCATCAGTCACCGAGTAGATTTAGATGAGATATAAGACAAACAAAAATATTAAAAGTAATTTGACTCTAATGTATTGTATTATTACTATTTATTGTATTATGATAACAGTGCACAGAGGCCAAATAACAATTTGTGGAGTTGGTTCTCTCCTTTCATCTTTACATGGGTTCCAGGGATCAAACTCATGACACCAGTCTTGTACTGCAAGAACCTTTGTCCACTCTACCATTTAAAACAACAGTATAGAATCTGGAAACACCTCACTCTTCCTTCCCCCACTGCCGGCATGACCCCTACCAAGCCTGACCCTACCGAGTGAGCAGACTACCAGGAGAGGCAAGACCATCCAGAACTGCAGACATTGAAGTATTGGCCCAAACACAGGGTGACAAGAGGATATAGAGACCCCACCTGAACCCACTGGAAGAAGAGATGGGAAGAAGACAGAATAAGAACACACTCAACAACAGAAAGGCCAATATGACACCACCAGAATCTAGGGACGCCACACCAGCAAGATCTGAAAAGCCCAACACAGAGGATGAAGAAGAGATGGACCTCAAAAATCATCTTAGGAAGATGATAGAGAGCTTTAAAGAGGAAAAAAGAAAATCCCTTCAAGAAATAGAAGAAAAACAAGCAAAAATCTTCCATGAAATGGAGGAAAAGACAAACCAAAAAATTCAAGAAATAAACAAATCTCTTAAATAATCTAAAGAAAGCCAAGAAAAAAACAACCAAACAAATGAAGGAAGCACTCAAAACAGTTCAAGGCATGAAAGCTGAAATAGAAACAATAAAGAAAACACAGAATGAGGCAATGTTGGAAATAGAAATTCAAGAATTCAAGAGATGGAAGAGAGAATCACAGTTGTTGAAGACTCTATAGAGAATATACAGTTGACCAAAGAAAATCGCAAGTTCAACAAATCCCTAACACAAAATATCCAGGAAATATGGGACACCATGAAAAGGCCAAACCTAAGAATAATAGGTATAGAAGAAGGTGAAGAAATACAGCTCAAAGATACAGAAAACATATTCAACAAAATCATAGAAGAAAAATTCCCAACCTACGTAAGGATATGCCTATGAAAGTACAACAAGCTTACAGAACACCAAACAACTGGACCACAAAAAGAATTCCCCTTGACACAATAATAATCAAAACACCAAACTTACATAATAAAGAGAAAATATTAAGAGCAGCAAAGGAAAAAGGCCAAGTAACATATAAAGGCAGACCTCTCAGAATCACACCCGACTTTTCAGTGGAAACTTTGGGAGCCAGAAGGTCCTGGATAGATATGGTACAAACACTAAGGGAGCATGGATGCCAACCCAGACTACGGTACCCAGCAAAACTTTCAATCATTATAGATGGATAAAACAAGATATTCCATGACAAAACCAGACTTAAACAGTACATATCCACAAATCCAGCACTACAGAAAGTTCTGGAAGGAAAACTCCAACCCAACAAAGATAACTACACTCACAAAAACATAGGCAATAGATAATCCAATTTACCAAACATGAAAAGAAACAGGAGGATGAAATCCACACACAATGATACCACCAACAATAAATTCAAAACAAACAAGAACCAACAATCAATGGACATTAATATCAATCAATGTCAATGGTTTTAACCTGCTTATAAAAAGATACAGGCTAACAGCATGGATACAAAGAATCCATCCTTCTGCTGTATACAAGAAACACACCTCAAAGACAGGCATTACCTCAGAGTAAAGGGTTGGGAAAAGATATTCCAATCAAATGGGTCCAAGAAACAAGCTGGTGTAGCAATCCTAATATCTAACAAGTGAGACTTCAAACTACAATCAATCGAAAGAAATGAAGAAGGGCATTTCATACTCATCACAGGAAAAGTCCAACAAGATGAAGTCTCAATCCTGAACATCTATATATGCCCCAAATACAAAGGCACCCACATTTGTAAAAGAAACATTACTAAAGCTCAAACCACACACACTTATAGTAGGAGACTTCAACACCCTGCTTTCACCACTAGACAGGACCACCAGACAGAAACTTAGCAAAGAAATAAAGGATCTAACAAAAGTTATGATCCGACTGGGTTTGACATGTATCTGTAGAACATTCCATCCAAACATAAAAGAATATACTTTCTTCTCAGCGCCACATGGAACCTTCTATAAAACTGACCATATAGTTGGCAACAAGGCAAACCTCCACAAATATAAAAAGAATTGAAATAGCCCCCTGTATCTTATCAGATCACCATGTGTTAAAGTTAGAATTCAACAGCAGTACAAAGTGTAGAAAACCTACAAACTCAAGGAAATTGAATAACACCCAATTGTACTATTCCTGGGTTGAGGAAGAAATAAAAAAATGAATTAAAGACTTCCTAGAATTTAATGATAATATAGACACAACATACCCAAACTTATGGAACACTCTGAAAGCAGTGCTAAGAGGAAAGTTCATAGTACTAAGTGCCCACATGAAGAAACTGGAGAATAGTCACACTAGAGAATTGACAGAACAACTGAAAGCTTTAGAGCAAAAAGAAGCAAAATCACTACAGAGGAGTAGATGCCAGGAAATAATCAAACTGAGGGCTGAAATTAATAAAGTAAAAACTAGGAAAACATTAGAAAGAATCAATGAAACAAAGAGTTGGTTCTTTGAGAAGATCAACAAGATACACAAACTATCCAAACTAACCAAAAGGCAGAGAGAGAGCATGCTAATTAACAAAATCAGAAATGAAAAGGGGAATATAACAAGGAACACTGAGGAAATCCAGAGAATCATCAGGTCATACTTTGAAAACCTGTACTCCACAAAATTCGAAAATCTAAAGGAAATGAACAGTTTTCTAGATAGATATCACTTAGCTGTTATGATAAATCTTTCCGCCAAAAGCCGCCAAACCCCACTGCCATGTGTGCACTTTACACCTGCCACCCACCCGAGTTATGGCCCAAATGAATGCACAGAAACTTGTATTAGGTTCAATGCTGCTTGGCCAATGACTAGGATTTCTCATCTGTTATCTCAGTCTTAATTATCATAAATCTATATATTTTATAAGACTTATCTTACAGAGGATGCATTCTGCTGGCACCCTTTCTTGCCAGTGGCTCACATGGTGACAATGGAGCAGGGGAAGGGGAAAGGGGACACTTCCTGTTTCTCCTTTCTTAGATATGAGTCTCCTTGCAATGTCACTTTGTGCCTGGAACACTACTTCTCTACTACATTTCCCAGAATCTTCTTTGACTCCTAGTCCAGCCTAACTTGCTGCCTCATTGGCCAAACAGTATTTTATTTATCATCCAGTAAGACAAACACACAGAAGCAATTCTCCCTTCACTTACCAAAATTAAACCAAGAACAGATAAGCAGTTTAGATTGACCTATAACCCCTAATGAAATAGAAACAGTCATCAAAAGCCTCCCAACCAAAAAAAGGCCAGGGCCAAATGGCTTCACTGCAGAATTCTACCAGAAATTTAAACAAGAGCTAATACCAGTACTCCTCAAAGTGTTCCACACAATAGAAGCAGAAGGGACATTTCCAAACTCTCTCTACGAGGTTACAATTACTTTGATACCCAAGTCACACAAAGATACAACTAAAAAAGAGAACTATAGACCAATATCCCTCATGAACATCAATGCAAAAATACTCAGCAAAATATTGGCTAATGGAATCCAAAAACACATCAGAAAAATCATCCACTATGATCAAGTAGGCTTCATCCCAGGGTTGCAAGGATGGTTCAACATATGAAAATATAAACAGATTGAGAAAGAAAAAACACATTATCATCTCACTAGATGTTGAAAAATCCTTTGACAAAATCCAACATCCCTTCATGATAAAGATCTTGGAGAGAAAGGGAATAACAGGGACATATCTAAACATGATAAAAGCAATATACTGCAAAAAATCAGCCAACATCAAACTAAATGGAGAGAAATTCAAAGCAATTCCTCTAAAATCAGGAACAAGACAAGGCTGTCAACTCTCTCCATATCTCTTCAATATTGTACTTGAAGTTCTAGCTAGAGCAATAGGACAAGAAAAGGAGATCAAAGGGATACAAATCAGAAAGGAAAAAGTCAAACTTTCACTATTTGCAGATGATATGATAGTCTACATAAGTGACCCAAAAACTCTACAAAGGAACTCCTACAGCTGATAAACACCTTCAGCAAAGTATCAGGATACAAAATTAACTCAAAAAAATCAGTAGCCCTACTATATACAGATGATAAATGCAATGAGAAAGAAATCAGAGAACTGTCACTATTCACAATATCCACAAGCAACAAAAAATATAATGGAATAATACTAACCAAAAAAGTGAAAGACCTGTACAGTAAGAACTTTGAGTCTTTAAAGAAAGAAATTAAAGAAGATACCAGAAAATGGAAAGATCTCCCATGCTCTTGGATGGGTAGAATCAACATGGTAAAAATGGCAATCTTGCCAAAAGCAATCTATAGATTCGACATAATCCCCATCAAAATCCTAACACAGTTCTTCACAGACCTTGAAAGAACAATACTGAACTTTATATGGAAAAACAAAAAGCCCAGAATAGCCAAAGCAACTCTGTACAATAAAGCATCTTCTGGAGCCATCACCATCTCTGACTACAAGCTCTATTATAGAGCCATAGTTCTGAAAACAGCTTGGTATTACCTCAAAAATAGACAGAGAGACCAATGGAATCAAATTGAAAACCCTGATATTAACCCACACATGTATGACAACCTGATTTTTGACAAAGAAGCTAAATCTATACAATGGAAAAAAGAAAGCATCTTCAACAAATGGTGCTGGTACAACTGGATTTGGACATGCAGACGATTGCAGATAGATCCATACCTGTCACCATGCACAAAACTTAAGTGCAAATGGATCAAAGATCTCAACATAAATCCAGCCATAAATCCAACATAAATCTAGAAGAGAAAGTGGGAGACACCCTTCAACAAATTGGTACAGGAGACTGCTTCCTGAACATTACACCAGTAACACAGACACTGAAAACACGACGAGAGATACCATAACAGAGGGGGCCATTATAGGTCTGAGGAGAGATCTGGCACTAGGGAGATTTCCAGAGAACTACAAGGATGACACCAACTGGAAATCTTGGAAATGGTGGAGAGGATACCCTAAATGCCCTTCCCCTATAATGAGACTGATAACTACTTTATATGCCATCCTAGAGCCCTCATCCAGTGGCTGATGGAAGCAGAGGCAGACACCCACAGATACACACTGAACTGAACTCTGGAACCCAGTTGCAGAGAGGGAGGAATGAAGATCAAAGGGGTCGGTACCAGGCTGGTAAAACCCACAGAAAAGCTGCCCTGAACAAGGGGGAGCACATTGACCCCAGACTGCTTGTCTGGGAGGCCAGCATGGGACCCCTGAACATGGATGTCAATAAGGAGGCCTCCACACTCTAGGGAGTCCCTGGTGGTGGATCAGTATTTTTCCCTGGTGTAAGAAGGGACTTTGAGAGCCCACGTGAAGGGATGCTCTCTTGGACTAGACACATGGGGGCAGGCCTAGGCCTGGCCCAGGATGATGTGGTGGACTTTAGGGAACCCCCATTGAGAACCCTACCCTGCCTGGGGAGAGGAGGGGGATGGGGTGGGGGATACATGGGGGGTTAGGGTGGAGAGTTGGGGGAGGGGAGGGAGAAGGAGAAGGGATTGAAGGTGAAGCAAGCTTGTTCCTAATTTGAACTAATAAAAAATAATAAATAAAAACAACAGTATATTAGAATAGAAATTATATTGAGATGGTATAATAAAGCACTTAACACACAATTGTATGAAACAAATCTGGCAGAGCAATCAAATGTAGGATTGACTAGACTTTCCTAAGCTTTTCCAAACTTTAGGTAAGTTGGTATGAGACTTTGCCTACTAGATTAGTATTTAAAATGTACTTTGGGCATATAACATAAGTGAAACACACTGACATGATTATCTCTCATCCATTGATTCCTTTCAAATTAAAGGGAATATTTTTTGAATTAGCACAATGATCAGAGCAATCACTGTGAATCTAAAGATTTTCTAGAATTTTAACATTTACAAATATTTCCTTTCATTCATGTATGGTGTATTTTAGGTATGGTTACTGATGAGGGATTAAGTTCTTACTGCTGTCCAGTTGACATGTTTTTTTTTTCCCTATGGAGGCTGTGTGTGTGTGTGTGTGTGTGTGTGTGTGTGTGTGTGTGTGTGTGTAATTGGAGGAGTCATATTTACCACTATGTGTAAATTTAAATTTTAAAATCCATGTAGTAAAGGAAGATTAAAATGATCTAAGGGTAATGAAGCAGAGTTGATGTATCTGTTGAGCTCAGCTGAGAGAGCCAAGAAGCAATGACACTCCAGTAGCAATGTACACAGCTACCTACAACTCACATCTTGGCTTCCAGTGACAGTGCTTCTTGGAACACTGGCAGATGCAAGAACTGGAGCAAAGACATATATGAGAGGTGCCTCAAAACACTGTGTAATACCAGAAAGAGGAGAGGAACTTAAGAAAAGACAATGCGTGGATTGGAGTGTGTCAGAAGAACCAACCCATAGGGTTTTAGGAGCAGTGTAATCAACCAAATAATAAAACTGGCCATGGAGCGCATGTTTATAATCTCAGCACTTAGGAGGCTGAGGCGCGGAGATTGGGAGTTTGATGCCAGGCTAACTATATAGCCACCTTGGGGTACATGGTGGCCCATGTGTCCATCTATCTATGTATCTATCTACCTATGTATCTACATATGTATGTATGTATGTATGTATGTATATGTATGTATGTATGTATCTATCTATCTATCTATCTATCTATCTATCTATCTATCTATCTATCTGCATTTGATTGTAATCCAATGTATAAAATAAATAGCCCAAATAGACACAAACAACTGATTAAGAAATCAAGTGAATGAGGGTGAATAGACATCTCTGAATGAATTCCATACATGTTGTGTTGATGGAATTTGCCTTGAGGTAGGGTAAGAGTGAAGATTTACCCTGTGCTTTTCTTCCCCAGAACTCCAAACCCCAGCTGAAACACTGGGAAAACATTAGGCAGGGCATGGTGGCAAGACATCCAACAGCTCTCAAAACTTCCATGGTGACCAGAAGCAAACTAGAGGCTGCCATACCCAAGAACAAATGACAGTGACATACTAACTAAACACGTTTCCTAGGTAGAATTCTGGGAAAGTAAGAGGACATTGGGGACTGAGAGTGTAGTGCAGCTGTCCTGTACTTACCTGGCATATATATGCTTTGGGATTCAGTACTCAGTACTGGAAATGGGGGGATGGGACATTACATACTAAGTAAGGAAAGTTGAGAAACTGCATAAATTAGTTAATAATCCAGTATCAGCATTTCATAAATTAGTAATAAAGTATCAGTACTGATGTATTTATTCTAACAGATGCTTCACACCTCCAATCCACAGCCCTATTTCCTTGAAAGCTGAATGCTGGAATAGGCACCTTGGCACCCTCCCTGAGCTTTGAACTTCCCCATGGAGAGTGCTTTTCCTCATTGCAGCAAGTGCTCACTGTGCATGTGTTCCTAGAGACCTCCACCCTACCAAATGGCCATGGCCCATTCATGTGCTGATATTGAGGAGCTTCAGATGTGAGTTTCCTCTGTGTAATTCTTGATTTTACTTTGCCCCCTTAGTATTTGTTTTAAAATTCTTATTTTGTGCCTCCCTTCTCCCCTGGGGGGAAAAAAATCCCACATTGTTTTTATATGGCATAATTTCTCCAAAAAAAAAAGACTAAGTACTTCTCTAATTGACCTCAAGATGGCAGACTTGAATAAAGGATATTTCCATTCTTAAGCCCTTAGCTTCTCAAAAGCTCTTTCTGAAGCTGGAATTAGAAATCACTTTCACTGGTTCTTTCTGGGTTTTAAAACAACATATCCAAACTTCTGCATTTTCTTCCTTGATGGCTTATTACAAGGCAAAACTAACTCAGATTTCCTCCTGGGATGTTGAAGCCAGTTGGAAAGATCAAAAAGAGTCTTGAAATGGAGGAAAATGGGAGAAACTGGAGCTGTGGTAAGGCAGGGTTGTGGGAATGTTTGCTAATGCTGCCCCCAGCAATGCTGAGCTCCATTCTTGTTCATAGGAACTTTAGGAGCACCTTGACTGCAAACGGCCTCACAACATAGTTGTAGCTGACTGGACTGCATCCGCAATGACATGATGGGAAATGCTTTGACCTCTTGTGCCATCACCATCACCTAAAAGGTAAATGACACAGAGCTCTAGCTAGTGACATGAGTCACCAGTGTCTGAAGAGTCCCCCAGATGAGTAAAACAATGCTTTTATTCAACTGCATTTTTTAAAAGTCTGAAACATTATTGCCTTTTTAAACTAATTTTGTTAGAGAAAGTAGCATAGCACAATAGTAAATACGACATTAGAGGCAGGCAATTCAAGTTAGCAGCAAATTCTGCTTCTCCCTGTCATTTCTGAACCACTTTGGTAGAATAGGAATTACAGTATTTCTCAGAGTTGCAGCTGAGAAGAGATTACATTTAATTTAGGATAAATAGGACACACACACACACACACACACACACACACACACACACACACGGTGTAGTTACCACAGAACATGCATACAGATTCTGACTTTCTTACAGCCTTGTGGGCTGCTGCTGTGGGAAGAGACAGCATGAAGAAAGGTAAGCGCTTCCAAGGCCGCTCTGGGTTACTGGCATCAGAAGGGACACAGGATTCAGAGGGAATCTGAGGAAATACACTATTATCATTTAGACTTCATGCAATGTTTATTTAGAAGCAGCTGAATGCAGCTGCCCTATTTCCGCAGAGATGTTGACTAGCAATCAATTGGCTCATTGTTTTTGTCAAACTCCAAAGCACAAAACCCAATATCTAAAAGGCAAATAGTCAGAGAAAGACAGTTGACTTTTGTTGTAAGAGCAGACTGAGTGGGCTCAGCTGGCAATTGGGAGTGCCTTCTCTTTCCTGAGTAATATCTGTTTTAGAAAACTCTCTACAGGGTTTTTCATTCAAAACAAACCCTTCCGTTGCCCAATCCTCGTCTCCATGTGTGTTCTTTCTGCTGCTAGTTGTGTCATTGCTACTTTGATTTGTAGGCTTCCTTTCCTGAATAGCAAACTTGTAATCCAGGAAGACATGAAAACTCACTGGACATTGTACAAAGCAAGCCATCTTTACCGAAATGAGTCCAAGAAAAAAAAAGGGCTGTTGCCAGTAAAACACAAGCATCACTGATAACAGTGAACACTGGAGGGCAGTAACACACAGCACATGTCGCCTCTTTCCCCTTTAAACACTTAACGAAATTAACTAATCATGGTTTACCTCACTTCTCCACCCTGAAGGTTATTTCCCCAGTAGTTTCCCACTGTTCCAGCTGAGAGATGAGCTCCATTTGGTCTCATTTCGTGGTAGAATGACCAAAATCTGTGCTTCTTTATGTTTGTGTTCTCAAGTCAGAGCATCCTCTTTGAAAGCGGTAAGACAGTAGAGCTGGGACTGTACAGGTTATTTTCCTGGCTATTTGTATGTGTTGCTGCATAGATGGGGCTTGAGGGGATACGGCTTCCAGTTGGCAGTCCTATTTGGGTTGTGCTCACCTTGAAACAGTTTCGAGGAAGCAACCCCGTGTGGGGAAGAGAAGATGCAGTGAGAAGTGAGGAGACCCAGATCCCTGTGGTGCAGGAACAGATGGAGCACGAGAGGCCGGAACTGGCCATTCTCTAGATGGAAGTCAACTTGTACATAGCCAATTCCATTAGGACACAACGGCATCCAGACCCTAGCTTTCCAACCTTGATACAAGCCTGGATGCTCCAGTTATTCTCAAGAACCACAGACTCCTTCATCACTCTGGGGTCCTAGGGCAGTCCGGGGCACTGCAGACCAATCTGGAATTGGAGAGCATCACAGCTTTCAAACTTTGGAAAGTTACAAGCTTATACAGAGCACAAAAGAGACAGAAACTGACAAGGATCTGATAATGTTCAAAAATAAGTATAAGCTACAATTTTATCCTGGAAAATAATTACATAATAACTACTGACTGTATAGAGTTCCTGCTGGATTCAAGCAGTGTTAAAAATCATTCCCCAGGCAGTGGTGGCACACACCTTTAACCCCAGAACTTGGGAGACAGAGACAGGTGGCTCTCCATGAGTTCAAGGCCAGCATGGTCTACAAAGCAAGCTCCAAGACAGCCAGAGCTGTTACACAAAGAAACCCTGTCTCAGGGGAAAATCATTCAGTTTTTGTGATGATCCTATGTATATGCACCACAACAGTCCCCATTTCATAGACAGGGTGCTTTGGGGAAAAAGATGCTAAATGACTTTGCTAAGGACACTCTGGCTGTAAGTACCACAGCTCAGATTTAGGCCAGGCATCTGCTCTTCACAGAATGAGAAACATGAAGTTTCTAGAATGAAAGGAAATTGTTTTGACTTTTAGTATCTGAGTGCTCTGGTAAGTCAGTCAAATACCTACATTATATATTTGCTGAAGGAAAAATGCTGATTTATAATTATGCAACAAATCTGAATTTCATTTATTGGGATTTTGCCTATATCTCCACTCTACTTCCTGACTACAGACACTGTTTTGTTTTAACTTTTATACATTCTTTAGTAGAAATCAAACATCACTGGTTGGAGATCTCATCTTTCTGATCTTTTTAGCATTGGAGATATCTGCTAAACAAAGAATGTGTTCAACAAATATTTACCAGCTATTCAAGCAGCTTCAATAAATATTTTTTCTTGAGTAATTATTTATTATGGGTTAAAGGCACATCTATCAGAAGTACTTGTTGTACTGTGGATCATAACAGGAAAATGAAATTTGCATAAAATTTTTAAAGGATGAGAAAATGTGTATTTTCATTGGGAACATGCTGTAAAGAATCATTGTTGTTTTCCCAGCAGTCCATATATCTAAAAAAAATATGAATAACAAATTCTGCTTTCCCCAAAGCCTAAGTGCCTGCATAGTTATTTCCAATTTCCAACAATTCTTATTATTCCCATTTTATAGGCAAGGAAGCTGAATTTCAGGGTGGATGGGTAACTCACATAACTGAGCATGGTTGGAATGTGTTTGGCAACTAAACCCCCTTTCTTTCTACTATACTTTATCAAATCAAGAATTCATTTTATCCAAGTGTAGTGCCTTACAACTGTAACACAAGCACTCAGGAGGTAGGCAGGAAAATAATGAGTTCTAGACTAGCCTGAGCTACATAGTGAGACTATCTCAAAAGAGACCCTTCCCTGAAATGCATTCAACAGCCACTGGATTTGAGTTAGTGGTTTGACACAGTGTAGCTTGGCTTATTTTCTTGCATAAAAGGCAGTGTGGAGGTTCCTGGCTGCTGCCAAAGTCCTCACTAGCACCGTGAGATTTTCCTGGCCTTTCCCTCAGAGATGCAAGATTCAGGAGAATCAGGGAAGTAGCATTTGCTCAAATCCAGAGGCTTGCCTGTGAACTCCACGGCAGATTTCCCTTTACACCCCATTGGCCAAGCAGAGCTGGGAAGGAGAAAGAGGAAGGCTTGGTATAAACTATTGAGCAATGTCTAGACATAGTGTTTTGTGGTTCATTAGCAGAGCCCCACAAAACCCTCTCTGCGGATTCCTGGATTAATGACCAGGCACTGTTCTGGGCTCATCTCTTTGAAAGAGAACAGAATTGAACATGGGATATGGTTATTAATGGTATATTTATTAAGAAGAAATACTCACATGAGAGGCTGATAACCAGATTGGCACTCCGAAAAGCCCAGTCTCAGAAGCACTCTGAAACCCAACCTGAACCATGAAAGAGGCCTAGAACCTCCTTCCAACTTCTTTTATCCTATCCCTTCTGTGTACCTGTGACATGCCCAAATGGGCATGGGTCAGCGCTACGGGTACTCGGGATTACTCCCTACAATTCTTGGTCAGAATAATTGAATTTTTGAGTAAACTGGGCTACCCACTGGTTACCCCTAGACCTGCCATCAGTCACTTGCAGTCATTCTGAGGAGGACCTTCTATAGCTCAGGGCTACAGACTATGGCCACTGGCCTTTTCTTTGGTCTGATTTTTGGTGTTGAAGTAGCTTGGAGAGAAGTCAGATAAGGTCTCAGAGTCTGACGTCTGTCCCTACATCATTGCCCACCAGGAGACCTAGAGTAAACCCATAAGACCAACGGTCTTTTGTTTTTTCCCACTAGTACCAGGTGGGGGTAGTTTTCGTTCCTTGTTGCATAGGTTACAAAATACAGCAATCCGTACTCCGAAATTATGGGAATTTTACATACCATGAAGGGTTATGACCATTACTGGGTACAATAGAGCCATCAGATTCAGTGACTGTGTCACATGGATAACAGGCTATAAGCCCTGAGGCTGGGCCTGGGCTCTCCCCACCTCTGTCTTCTCAGAGCTGACTTCGCCTAGTATTCACATTTTACTCTAGTACATTGCCCCCAGTGAGCCCATAACTGTCTTAATTTTTGCCCAATTTTGTTGTTGCTGTTGAAGGTCCCATCTAAAATCCCACCTTGCACTGAGTCATCAAGTCATGACATCTTCTCAGGTTCTCATTGACTGTGACAGTTTCTAGTAGGAATTTAATAGTTTTTTAATCAAAGAATGGTAAAGTAGGATGATGTGTTTAAAAACTGATGGAAGAAGACCCTATGCTAACAAGTTTAGGCCTTGTATCCTATGTCTAACTGCCTCTGAGGGTCACCATCTGGATGTCCACCAGGGGATGATAACTCTCAGTCATGTTCTATCTCTCTTCTCTAGCCCCCAAGTACATAACCCTGAATTTCTATTCATCTCTTTGCTTCCTCTAATCTTCAACATAGAATAATTTGGAAAGTCTCTCTATTCTACCGAGCTACTCAGGCACAAGGCAAAGCTCAGTATCTTAGTTAAGGTTATTATAACAACTGTATAAAACACCATGACCAAAAGCAACTTGGAGAGGAAAGGGTTTATTTGGCTGACATACCCTGAATTACATACAGTTCATCCAGGGAAGCCAAGGCAGGAACTCAAACCAGGAGGAAATTTTGAGGCAGGAGCTGATGCAAAAGCCATAGAGGAATGCTACTTACTGTCTCGGTCGTTATGGCTAGCTGGCTCAGCCTGCTTATAGAACCCAGTATCACCAGCTCTGGTGTGGTACCACTCACAATGGGCTGGGCCCTCCCACATCAATCACTAATTTTAAAAATGCCATACAAGATTGCCTATAGCTTGATTATATGAAGGCATTGTTCAGTGGAGGTTCCCTCCTCTCAGATGATTTTAACTTGTGTAAAATTGGCTTAAAACTAGCCAGGACATTCAGCTGCTCTGATGTAAAATTAGCCAGGACATTCAACCACTCTGCAATATTGCAAGGAGCTGCTCGTCAAGAGATTTTCCCCTTTCTTCTCAGTTCTGGTAGTGGTGCATCACTCCTCAATTCTCTCACTGTGTTGCTTTAATCAGGATCTCACTCCAGAGATGGGGCTGGATGCTGTCAAGAAAGATGCTGTCTACAGTTTCTCTCTTGTATGACCTTGATATATTGTTACCACTGCAAGTAGCAGATTTGTGAACTCACATTCCCAAGAGTTTTCAGGTGTGTCCAGCCTGTGACCCTGGGCTGCATGGAGCCAGATGTGACAGGGGCTAGAGATGAATGAGTTCCAAGACAAATCTCTAAACTTACTTAAAATGTTATGACACCTTCTTGGCAGGTTTTTTAAATCTTCTTGGCTAGTTCTCCAGTATCAACTTTGTATGTAAAAACACCCTGTCACAATGTCAAAGGGCTGGGGCCTTCCTTTCTTCATGGGTTCCATATGATAGTGTGATGGGGGAGGTCTTTCTGTGTATATGTTTGTCTTATTGGTTGATAAAGAAAGCACTGTTGGCCAACAGGGAAACAAGTTAGGTGGGACTAGGAGAAAGGAGGATTCTGGGAAATGTAGGAAAGAGAAGGGTCACCATGTGATCCCAGGGACAATAGGACACATGCCGCTGGTGTCCTCAATAAGGTAAGTTTTTATAAAATACATAGGTTAATGGTTATGGTTGATTCTTAAGACAGAGCTAGCAAATAAGAAATCCTAATCATTGGCCAGCAGCATTGTAACTAATATTAATCTCTGTGTGTTATTTGGGGACCCTAATGCATCCATAGAACCCAGGCATCAGGCTGAAAGAGTTATTGTTACAATAGTGCATCCACAAATCAACTAAACTTATATGCTGGGTTAAAGATTCTTTTTCACCATCACCATTTTTCCATTTATTTGTTTGTTTATATGTGTGCATGCATTCTAACACAGTAGCTTACATGTGGAGATCAAAAGACAACAGCTGGAGTCAATTCTCTCCTTTCACTATGTAGGTCCCAGGGCTCAATTCAGGTTGTCAGCAGTAGTGACAAGTACCTTTACCTTCTGAGCCATCTGGTCAACATAACTTCCACCATTTGAAAATCATTATCTTGATAAAGATAAAATCATGTACCATTTGAATCATTCATTTAATACAGACAATTCATACTTTCTACATGGTAATTTATGAACCTTTAATGAGCCTTACCTCTTGTCCATAAAGGCTTACATATTCACAGTCACTTGCCATCTCTCCTGCTCTTCTCATTGTCTTCCATTATTCTCAGTTCTAGGATATGGACTAACCTTTCTGTTTCACAGATTTGCCTACTCTGGACAAAGTATAAATGGAATAATGTGTGGTTTCTTCTTTTGGGCATAATATCTTAGAGTTTCATTCATGTTGTAGCATGTATTCCTAACTCATCCTTTTCTATTGATGAGTTACCTTCTATTTCTGTGAATAGACTACTGGTGACAGATAATTGGGTATTTCACTACTTACAACTCTACTTCTATGAACATTGATGTATAAATTTCACATGGACATGTTTTCATTTTTCTTGAATAGATGCCCATGATATCCAGTAATCCTATGGATTAGCAGGGTTGTCTGGGAATTGTCTGTTTAATTGTTTGATGAGCTGCCAAACTATTTTCCAAAGCAGTTAAGACCATATGAAAAAAAATTCTAAGTTGTGAACTTTTGGGGGTTTTTTTTGGTGTCATAACACAGATAGCAATTAAGGCAAAGGTGATAAAAGAAGTAGGATTTAGACATGTCAAGAGAATACAGTTTTATCTTAATTTGAAGTATGGTATATTGTAACATTTTGTGGGGCTGGAGGTTGAACCCAGGACTTTGGACAAGCAAATGTAGCACCAACACTCCATCTCTTATGTAACACTCAGAGTCACACTCAGTGGGTCTTGCAGTGTTTCATATATCCATCACAGCAGTGGTAGTTTTTATGTCCATCACAGCAGTAGTAGTTTTCATATACCCATCACAGCAGTGGTAGTTTTCCTATGTCCATCACAGCAACTTTTCACAAGCTTCAAGAATTGCAATGGCCTAACTCAGCTCAGTTACTAGTGTGATTGTGTTTGTCCATGGAGTTATTGGTGTGATTATGTATGTCCTCGGAGTTACTGGTGTGATTGTATATTTCCTAGGAGTTACTGGTTATTACAAGGTTAGGCTCAAGGAGCCTTTTATCCATGTTGGAGAGAAACATGTCCCAGCATGACAGAGAGGGAGAGAGGGAAGGAGTAGAGGAAGGGGATACACATGGGAGAGGGAATGAGAGCACACCAGGAACTGGGTATTTCTCTCAGACCAGTTAAGGGGGCAAGAAGAAAAGGAAAAATCCTTTTTTATGATGTGAGTTTTTGTAACACTGAATACATAAATTATAAAGGCTATAGATGGGATTTAATTGTGTTGGCTTGCCTTCATACTTTAAAAAATAGAATGAAAAAAGATGTCATTTTAAGCTTAATCTTTTTTTAGACTATATGTCTCACCTCTGAGGATACTGCATTAGAGTCCTTATTTTAGCAAAGAGGATAGGAAGTGCTTTTCTAACAGATTTGAAAGCTAAAATAGTGTTAGTAGTCACTCCCTATCTGTTTCTTCTTAGGAAGAACTAGGATTCAGTGGACACCATTTTAGGAAATTAATAAGAAGTCTAAAACAGAGAGTATTGGATTAGAGCACCACGTGTCAAAGGCTCCTGTGAGTGTCGTTCAACATCCTCCCGAGCCTGGATTCTGCCTAGGGCTTTACACCTATCCATGTGGCCTGGTTTGCACTAGTAGGCTACAGCTGCAACTGTGTAAGGGAGGTGGCAGGAAGCTGCTTGCTTACCAGCTATTGTGTCCACACATGTGGGACTTGGTGGCAGCCATTCAGTTCAGAGCAGTGGGGTGGGAATTTGAGGCTGATTTCAGATCCTCAACTTTGAGGTCATTCCTGGTGTAGACATGGTTTTACATGACATATAAACTCTCCATTGATCAAGATGGGTGACACCTTGCACCAAGGTGTGGGAATGGTGCAGAGGAATTGCTTCAGACCCCTGGCACAGATGCCCGAACCAAGATCATTCTGTTACTTTTCAAAGAGGTTGCTCTCCACAAAAGCAAAACCAGGCCATGACAATAAAAAAAGTCTTGCAAGGAAAGAGCACAATGAGGCGGATTGACGGAAGTGCTTCATGGAACAGAAAGGAACCCACAGGAGAGACAACAAGAATGTGGGGATAAACAGGCCCCACATACATTGCACATACACATTTCCCAAACACACATTGTACACATATTACACACACATTACACACCCATTGCAATCTATGTTACACATATGTATTGCAACATTATACATGCATTGCAATACATTGCAAGTAAGAATTGTCCACATGCATTAATTAATGCATGCATTGCACACATTGCTCACACACATTGAACACACATTGTATACACATTGTATGCACACGTTGTATACATATTACACATACACATTGTCCCAGGCAGTTCTTAGATGTTGAAAGTGTTAAGTTCACTCAGTCTAGTGCATGGACCTTTGTGCCAGCAAAGTACCACTGTTACTCAGTGTCTGAGGTCCCATAGCCAAAGAAAAATGACATGAACCTTATCTCTTGCATGTCTGGAAGGATGTGAACAAACATGTATTCACCACAGACAGATACCAACAAGAGACAAAGGTACAATCTCACCCAAGTCTAGATTAGTGAACCAATGAGTTCTTTGGGGTTACTAACAAAGCATAGATGAGGAGGCACTTACAGGAGCATAGACAACTTCAAGGTAGCCACATCATCAAGGAGCACACCCCAGCATAAGTGACAATTCATTAAATCTGAATTCCTTGAGCTCTTGCAGGACCTGCATGTAGTTCTGTTGGCCAGAGTTTCATATCCTCAGCAGCTGCATTGCTTGCATAACTGTAGGGAGGGGCCTTGTGTATCCTGAATATTCCTGAAACTTATACAAGTTGTCTTCAGTTTCTCTTTTTTTCAGGTGGGGGGGCATTCAAAATTTATTTTCGGACAGACAGTATCAGCAGGTAAAACTACAGCATAGTTCACACATTCATTCACAGGGTGTGAGAAAGCCATGGCTGGTGTGTTCTTGTCTTCAGTTTCTTAGTCTTAAGGAGTGTCCCTTCAGGATGTAATTTCTAATTTAGAAGAAATTACAGCACAACACCTTGCTTCTGATTTGATGGGATCCAAAAGATTGTGGTCCTGTGATTGCCAAAGGAAAAGGTCCAGAGAGGACACCAGTAGTCAAAAAATAGAATTAAGAACATAGATAACCATTGCTCAGAAAGAACAGACAGAAGAGTCCAGAAAAAGATAGCATGGGGTAAAAAGAATTTAGTGAGCTCTGTGAATATGGAGATGTGTTGAGAGAATGTACTGACCTCTGCAGATATGGAGATGGGCTGAGAGAGTGTACTGAGCTCTGTGAGATGAGAGAGAGTGAGTTTTGTAGGGTGAGAAGATATAAAGAGAATGCAGTGAAATCTGTAGGGCAAGGAAATCTATTGGTTGTTCAGCCCGGAGCAGGGTAGCCAGATGCACACTATCATGTATGGTGGGCTTTGTGTGGGGGAAGCTTACTGTTGAAAGAGCCCCAATGAGTGCAAAGACAGTCTCTTCTCTAGAATTTGGTTCTGCCGGGTTGTAACTGGCAGTTTGATTCCTCAAATAACTTGTTATTTTCTATTCTTCTTAAGCTTTAATCACATTTAAATTGATTGAGTTGACTTCTCGCCACATAGATTGTGGTCTGTGCTCCTGTGTAATTAAAATTCTGAGGGGAAAATTAACAATACACGCAAATGTCACAATCACTGTTATTACTTTAGGGGGAAACCTAGATCAAAGGCTCCATCCAGGACATGCACTATGGCAATAAGGTTGACAAAATACCTAGAGAAATTTTTTCATGCACAAATTAGATGCAAAACTGACCTAATTAAGATTATGTTAATAAGAAGATCCTAGTATTGGCATTGTCCTTTGTAAGCATTTTGTCATTTATCTCATACAGACCTTCAACTTTTAGGACACTTCATCTGCCACGTGTCAACATGTATAATGAATGTCAGCTAGGATGCCAAGGAGGAAGTCAGAAAGTCAGAGCTGTTAGAGCTTGGCTTATTTGTCTCATGTGGGTGTCTTCGTTACTGTGCTATTGCTGTGAGGAGACTCAATGAAGCTTATAAAATAAAGCATTTAATTGAAGGCTTCCTTACAGTTTCAGACAGTTAGTCCATGATCAGCATGGTGAGGAACATGGCAACCAGTAAGCAGGCATGGTGCTGGAAAAATAGCTGAGAGCTCACATCAGATACACAACTTGCAGGCAGAAAGATAGACACTTGACCTGACATGGGCTTTTGAAACCTCAAAGCCTATACCCCCAGTGATGTACCTACCCCAACAAGGCCACACCTCCTAATCCTTCCCAAACAATCCCACTAACTAGTAATCAAGCATTCAAATATGTTCCCATTCAAAGCACTACACATATTTTTCTTTTTAAAATTATTATTGCTTTTATTTTTGATATTATAATATATTACATCATTCCCACTTTCTTTTCTTCTCTTCCGAGCCTTCCAAATGTATAGGTATACACATATATATTTCTAAATATATCCTGCTCAGTCAGTATTGTGTTAATTTTATGTATATGTTTTCAGGGCTGACCATTTGATAATGGCTAACCAGTTGATGTGCTCTTCCCTGGGGAAGACTGTTTCTTCCACTTCTTCCACTCTCAGCCTTTCTCAGTTGCCCACATGTCTTTGTATAGGCCTGAGGCCTTGTGGGCTTTCCTCTGCTTATTTTAGCATGTCTATTATTGTCCTTGTTCAATTCATGCTTAGGCAGTCTTGTTGGTGAGACTTTATGGGTGTAGCTTCTGACATTGCTAGGAGACACAGCAAACTGGATGATCCTATGACTCTTACAATATTTCTGCCCCCTCTTCTGCAATGCTCTCTGAGCCTTAAGTGCTGGAGTTGTTTTGTGAATGTATACACTGGGACTGGGTTCCACAATTCTGTACTTTGAGTGGGGTTCTCCCTAATGGTCTCTATTTATGGCAATAAGAAATTCCCTTGATGAATAGTGATGGCTAATTTATCTGTGGGAATAAAGACAAATATTTAGAATGTAGTTAGGGACAGAAGAGGGGCATGAAAGCAGAAGGAGGAGATAGAAGGGTAAAATAGCAGTAAGAGTGTCATGTGGTTTTCTTAAAGTCTCTCCGGATTCATTCTGTTGGGTAGCTTTGAGGGCTTTTCAAGTTTATATTTAAACATGTGTAAGACAGCAGTAGGCAGTGAGAGTTGAACTGACTGCCCATCTCCTCTAGAAGCCTAGGTTTACATAGGTATACGTCTGCAAACTTCCATGTGCATCCATTTACATAAGAAGTCCCTGGTAAGGTTAACAGCAAAAAAAAAAACAAAAAACCTTCTTTGGTGTTTCTGAGATGCCACTTTGACTGAGGGTCACACGGCACTTATTAGACTACACATTCCCATGATCCTTACACAGATACTACAAGGTGGGTGGTTCTGGATGTTTCACCTTTCTTTTCAAAGCACAGCAGCCATTCCAGACAAAGACAATCTATAGAGCGTGCTTTCAGATGGGCTGTCATGCCTCCCATGTGTCCCAGCTGTCTACTCCATGGGAGAGGCTAGGATTTAATCTATTTCCAAAGAAAAGGGTCTGGAGGTCATTGTTTTCCTCCCACATTCAGTCTGTTGTCTCCTTTGGCCACACTGCTGCAACATTCTCTTGTTGTCCATGCCCTCCTCAAACATACCCACATTATCCTCCACATTGGAGGCGTTTTACATGGGGCTTCTGTGGGTACCACCCTGAAGCTCAATCAACTTCCTTGGAGGCTACAGCAGAGATGCTGCTGGCATGTGGGCCTTCTTCCAGCCTTACTCACTGATGTCACTCAGTTTGTCATAGGACAAGCGTAACAACAGATGAGTTTAACACATCTTTTGACTTTTAAATTTGTAATTTTCTCTTTGATTTTTTTCTATTTTTAAAAATTATTCTTTGAGACTTCCATATTTATATACAATAAAAAATAATATTGTTATAACCATTCCCCTACTTCTCCCTTCAATTTCCCATGGAATATGTGTATGCCTTAACACATACTCCTCCCAACTTCACCTCTTTCTATTCCTTTGCCTTTTCCTCTTACTCTTCCTCCTCCTTTCCTCCTATTTTAAATAATCCACTAGGTCTATTTAATTCTTCCTATATCTGCATGGTATTGGGCCATCCACTGGAGCATGGTTAACCTGCCAACATCTACACCCATAGAGAAGAATGATTCTCCTTTCTCTAGCAGCTGTCAACTGCCAACAGCTCCTCAGTAAAGACTGGGACCTTGAGAACCCCTCCTCAATGTGGAAATTTTGGCTGGGTTGATCCCATGTAGATCGTGAGAAGGTAACTAAAAATGCTGTGGATTCATAATTGACATGGTCACATTGTATCTAGAAGACAGCATTGCACACCATCCTTCCCCATCTGGCTTTTGCAATGGTTTTGCCTCCCCTTCTGCAAAGTTCCCCAGGCTTTGGTATGGGCTAGGGTGGGGGCAAGTGATAAAGATATCTTATTTAAGGCCTCCCTTGGTCACTTCTTAGAACTTTTATTATTTATGAGTCTCTGCAAATACTGCTCCAACTGCCAAAGGAAAAAATAAAAAAGAAGAAGAAGAAGAAGAAGAAGAAGAAGAAGAAGAAGAAGAAGAAGAAGAAGAAGAAGAAGAAGAAGCTTTTCCGACCAAAACTGGTTAAAAAGCAGGTCTATGTATATAAAAATAAATATTTCCAAGTCAGTTTCACAGCATGACCATTTACAAAATAACAGTAACAGGGTCCACTCTATGATCCATGACCAGTGCAGACAGGGTATGACCTCTAGCCATGAACTATGATTTCCCAGCCATTGGCTATGACATCCCAGCCATGGGCTTTTGACCACAGTTATAGTACTAGATGGGAAATTTCCTGCCAGTGGAACAGGCCTCCAAACCAACCAGAGAACAGTTGATTACTGACAGTTGGTTAGTCATGCAACTGTTGCACCAGTGGACACATCTTGCCTAGAAGGTATGTATTGTAGTATGCAGTGTCCAGGGCTGTGTAAGATTCTCAATTTCTTGCCAACATTTAAGAATGTGGAAGTGGTTCCACAAATAACCAGATTTCTGGTGGCCTCCTAATTTTGTATTTGTAATTGTGTGGGGTTTTCCAAAAGGGTTCCCAAATCCTATGTTTTAGACTCACCACTGCTACTCTGCTGTGTGTAACTCTGGCATTAAGACTGAGCATTGGTTACCCCTCATTATGCAATTTTTTCCAGTAGATATAAAGCAGAGAACTATTTCTTTGGACTCTGTGTAGTAGGTTTGAAATCAGAGGCAGGGATGGGGTGGGGAAGGGCAGGTGAGGATGCAGCTCATGCCACCGGCGTTTCTTTCAAAATCCCTGTCTGCATCAACTTTTCCTTTCCTAATACACAATTCTTTCAATTCCCTGTAGCTGGAGCAACATTTCTGTTCATAGCCATTGTGCTTGCTTTCTTCCCCATTTCTTCAAAGACACATTTAAACCCCATCAATTTGATTCTCATTTGGTGGAATAGAGCTGCTAAGAATCCCCCTGCTGAAGAAAGACTTGTAGTATGTGTCCATAGAGAAAGAACAAGCCATATACATCTTGCTGTTTGGAATGGAATGCCCAAGGGGAAAAGATTGGGTCTGCTTTATACATGCTTTTTACTGCAAGTGTTTGCAGGCATGGCTAAATGCTGTCTAGCTAATAAATATCCCTTGACATGGGTGATAGGACATATAGAGCATATGTTCTCCAGTTACCTTCAGGACATGTGTTTTCTGTGTTGGTCTTTGCTTGGAACAGATCCTTTTATTCCAGTGCATTAGGGCTCAGTGGAAATATAAATATTTTTGTTGTAACAACATGCTGTAAGAGGGAATTCAGTCATTGTGTTTCCCTTGTTCCAAGAAACTTGCCTCTACTTTGCTGATGCCTGTGTTATTCTTCATGCATTTTATAGCCTCATCTTTCATTCTCAGGATTTTCAAGGACTTAGTGATGTTTGCTGTGGATATATTTATCACTCAGCAGAGCCGTGTCTCTGCTTCTCCCTGGGAGCAAAGGAGAATCAGCCTGGATCATAGATCACCAGGCAGTTTACACACACCTCAGTGTATGCACTTTCTTGTCTCCTCTTAGATAATGGTTTATGAAAAACAAACACTTGCCTGAAGATGTAAAAACACAAGTGAATTCAAACAAAAGGACACCTTTGAAGATAGTATTTGCCTCACCTGTTCTCTAGATTTTTCTTTCTGTTGAGAGCATGTGCCACATTACTCTAAATCTGAACTATTGGCTACATGTCTGCCAAAATGACAGGTCCCATGCCAATGTCCACCAGGCCAGTCCAGACATCTGTGGGTTGTGACTGCATGAATGCTGAAGTGGTACAGATTATGCATCTTTTATGATCAGAGATTACTTTTCAGTAGCCATCATTGTATATTCTGCCTATGTAAATATTAACCTAATATTTTCCTGTATTTATACTGGTGTCCCCAGTGATGGCAGAGCATGTTAGACCCATCTCTAGTCATAATAATGAACTGAGATGGTTCCAGAATACCCTTAGATATTTGTACAAATCCTGTACAAATCCTCCAACATTATAATAAAGAATATGATAGGCCAATGAGTCCTATTTCCTATGAACATATATGCAAAATTATGAACAAGTTATTAGCAAATCTATCCTGTAGATTCATTTAAAACATGTATGCAATATTGTAGATATTTTAAAATTAACCACAGATCAAAGAGGAAAATATGATTATTTAAATTAAATAGAACAAAAATATATTATGAAATTCAGCTTTGTGATAAAATCTTAACAAAGATTAAATCTAGTAATAGATGGGAATCTCTTAAGGAAAATAATACCCACAAGACAAAAGTAAAACACTATACTTGATTAAAAAAATAAAA
Organism: Cricetulus griseus; assembly: GCF_003668045.3. Taxonomy (NCBI): domain Eukaryota; kingdom Metazoa; phylum Chordata; class Mammalia; order Rodentia; family Cricetidae; genus Cricetulus; species Cricetulus griseus. The sequence continues at coordinate 62,638,552 of NC_048595.1, read as the reverse complement.
TAAAGCCAACAAAGTATTGAAAGATTTCCTAAAGTCAGGAGGAAGAACGGATCCTGCTAGTAGCCTGACCCCTGCAGCCTTGGGCAGGAGGATCAGATATTAATGGTTGTCCTTCATTGTCTAGATAGTTTGGAGGCCAGGCTGGGGTATATGAGAGTGTCTCTTATAAACAAAAACTTTAAAAGTAGGTAGGATTGCAGTGAAGGAGAGTGAAGACTTAGTGTCCTTAATCATGAAAATTGGGCTGTGAGCTGACTTTATGTGAAAACTAATAGGTACTAAAGGAAAATATTAAATCCTTAAAAAGTAACTGGCAACTGAAATTCAGTTTTCCTCTTCAATGAATGCAGTTGAGATGAAGACATTTTCAGAGGAGAGGCAGGATTTACCACCATCAAACCTATTCTTACAGAAATCCCAAAGGTTATTTTTTTAGGCAGAATAAGAATGTTCCCAGATGGAAGGTGGGAGAAGCAGGAGGAAAGAAATAGCAATAAAAAGAAATTTATGAAGATGTCTAAATGAATATTGGCTGTATAAAGTAATGATAACAGGGTCTCATAGTCATGAATCAGGGATCACATAAAGGAGGTTAAAGCATTATTGAATCCTTGCATTGTTTAAGAGTAGGATAATAATCTCAATAAACATTGCATCCTGACAAATTAAGGGTTCTAATTTATAATATTGTAATCCCATTTTCCCCCTCATAAGTGGTGTGTGTGTATGTGTGTGTGTGTGTGTGTGTGTGTGTGTGTGTGTGTGTGTGTGTAAGCATATGTGTGCATGTGCAGATGTTTGCGTATAGGGTGCTTCATATATGGGGGAGTGTTAGCGCATCTGTGCACTAGCATGTGTGTACATACATGTAGAAGAGCACTAGGACTCTTCCTCGATTTCTCTCTACATTCTTCAAAGAGTCCATTAAATTGAGAGCTCACTCATATGGAGAATCTGGCTAGCCAGCTTGCTCTGGGAACCTCCCATCTCTGCCTTCTGGGCACTGGAATTACATGCAGCCTCCAGGCCCACCTGGGATTTTACAAGGGTCTGGAGATCCAAACTCTGCTACTCATACCTGTAACGACAACTCTTTCTGCCAGCTGCCTGGGTTCTGCTGCCGCTTTAGGGCCCCCAAATAACACAGAGAGTCTTATATTAGTTACAATGCTGCTGGCCAATGACTAGGAGTTTTTATTTGCTAGCTCAGTCTTAATTATCAACCATAACTATTAATCTATATATTTTTATAAGAATTTATCTTACTGAGGACACCAGCCTTATGCGTCCTCTCTTCCTGGGATCACATGGTGACTCCCACCCTTTCCTACATTTCCCAGAATCCTCCTTCTCTCCTAGTCCCGGCTAACTTGTTTCCCTATTGGCCAACAGTGCTTAACTTATCAAAAAATAAAACAAACATATACACAGAAGGACCTCTCCCATCACACACCAGTACTGCCAGTCCTTTAACTACTGAGCCATCTCCCACAGCCCAAAGTTTTAAAGAATAGAAGTGTGGCTTTGAAATTAGTAGTAATGAAAAAAATATTAATAGACATGGAATAGCCAATGAAGGAAATAAGGGAAAGGGAACAGGTAGAGTTAGGAGAAAATAAAAAGTAGGGTTGTGGTTTTAAACATAGGCACATATGCTATTAGAAATGAGAAAATTAAATGCTATAATTAAAACATTTCTACACACAGACAATTATGAGGTTTATAAGAAACATGCCTATAACATAAATATTTGAATTGTAAAGTTTAACCAAAATGACACTAATTGAACAGAACATTTATAAAATCTACCATATTTAGGCTCCTAAAGCCAGATTCAATTGAGTGTCAAAAGATTTCTAACTAAAAATTGTATTCTAGATCCACAGAGTAATTAAGAGTGATTAAGCTAGAAAACCTCAGAGATTTCTACAAGATGATATTCTTGAAAATTAACCAGTTAATTTGAAGATCAAAACAGAAATTATACTAGAAATTAGAAAGAGTTTGAATAGGAGAATTAAATTATCACATCTATCTTAAAATACAGCCAGACTGTTAGATTGCTTTATAATTGGTTATGCAGTGAAGATTTTGTACACTGGGATGTAAACCATTACCTCTAGAAAATTTTCATGATGTTAATGTGTCAGCCAAAGGTTGAATGTTGAAACTTAATCCCAAAAGTAGTACCATTAATACTTGTGCCCATTGAGAGCAGATTGTAATGAGGGTTCTGCATTGATGCATGGACGAATGTCACTATCTGGTTAGTAATCAAGAGAATGGACTTCTTATAAAAGCAAGCTGAGCAACAGGATGGCTTTTAACACGTTCTGCAACATTTATAAATCAGTGCCTTGCTCAGCCACCATTAGGGAAGCTTCCTCCTGCAGCAGATGGAAGGAAATACAGAGACCCAGAAGTGGACAATGTGCAGAGAGTGAGAGATCCTTGAACACTCAATCCGAAATGGGATGTCTTCTTTAAATCCCTCTATTCAGAGCTCAGGAAACTCTGCAGAAGAGGAAGTGGAAAGACTCTAAGAGCCAGTGGGGATGGAAGATGCCAAGGTAACAAGATCTTCTATACATAGCACATATGAACTCACAGAGACTGGTTACACCTGCAGGGACTGCACAAGTTGATGTCAGATGGGGTCCTAGTACTGAAAGGACACACATGCATCCGTCCTTAACCCAGAAGCTGTCTCCAATTGTTAACTGCTTGCAAAGGGAAACTCTCCAACAGAGTCTTACTGGGTATCCAAACCACACTGAAGGGCATGCCCATGGCCAGTAGTAGATGACTAAACACAAAATAATCTCAATGGTATTTTTGGAGTTGTTTTTGTTGTTGCTTACCTTATAGATCTTTTGATTATATTTAATGGTTTCAAGTTTTGTGGTTTTATGGGATTTCTATGTGTGTGAATGAATGTGTCCCTGATTCTATATGTGTTCTTATTCTTTTTCTTTGTATTTTTTTCTGTTTGTTTTATCCTATTCTAGTTCCTTTGTTTTACTTGGTCTTATTTTATTATTATTGTTTCAAATGATAATTTGTTATCTAATGAGAGAAAGGTCATAGATTTGTGTGGGTTGAGAGGACCCTGGGAGGAGTTGTGGAGGGGCAACCACATCAAAATAAATTGTATAAAATATTTTCAATGAAAACAAAGCAAACCTCTGCCCTCTCTTGCTTGCTTTTTCTTCCACGCACCTGTTTTTACCTTTCTACCTTATTCACTTACAGAAGCCTTTCCAGATTTAGGCACTCCATTTCCTTTTTTTAAAAGATTTATTTACTTGTGTGTGTGTGTGTGTGTGTGTGTGTGTGTGTGTGTAGGTGTAGGTGTACATATGTTTAGTAATGCACTTTTACACATGTGGACCAGAAAAGGGCACTGGAACTCTCTTAGTTATGGTTCCGGACGTGCAGGGAAACAAGTCTTTTTATGTGGAGCCTGGGATCTGAACTCTGTTCCTCATGATAGTGCAGCACATGTTGTTAACTGCTGATTCATCTCTCTAGTCCCTCCATTTCATGATAATAGAGTTTTGGATTGTTCCACTACTTTCCTGTTATATAATGTATTGATTACTATCTTGATATTATAATCATCTTTGTCTGATTTCTATGGAGATCTCATCCACATAGCATGCAATTCCCCAATTTATTTAATGACACCAAACAGCATATGCAGCTTCACCATAATCCACTTTAAAAATAAATTCCATTGTTCCCAGTGGAAATCAGACACCCTTTAGCCATTAACCCCAATTCTTTATTCCTGTTCTAAGCAAAAGTGTATTGGTTAGCTTTTGCCAATAGGTCATTTGGGAAAGAGGGTACCACAAATGAGAAAATGCTGCTATCAGATTTGCCTGTAGTCACTTTAAACGATGAGCCTGGGAGGGCTGAACCCATTGTTGGTGCCACCCCTGGGCAGGTATTCCTGGAAGGTATAAGTAAGTAGAGTAACATGAGTCTAAGAGCAAGCCAGGAAACAGCACTCCTCTGAGGTCTCTGATTCCGTTTCTGCCTCTAGATTTCTGCTTAAGTTATTGCCTTGAGTTCTCTTGGTGATGAACTGCAATGTAGAAGTGCAAGAGGAAATAAACCCTTTTTTCCTTAAGTTGCTTTTGTTCAAGATGTTTATCACGGGGACAGAAACACTAATAGTTATCATCATTTCAGTGAGCAAACCATGCTTTTGCTCAGTTTCCTATTAGGTGAGAGTTTGCTTTTTACTGGGTTATTTAAACATTTTATATTTTCTTTAAGTTGCTTTTAAAGCACATTAGCTTTGGAAATAATTAGTAGCTGGACATGATGGTGCAGGTTTATAATCCCAACATTCTGTAGGCAGAGGCAGAAGGATCAGAAGTTCAGGTTCATCCTTGGATTATTTAGTGAGTTCTAGGGCAGCCTACATACATGACAACCCATCTCAACAAGACAGGAAACAAAAAAATATTTGATTGTATTATCACTAAGAGATATTTTTACAAAAAATAATTTGCAGTATTCTTGTTACCACCATCTAGAGCAGTAGTTCACAATGTGTAGATTGTGAAGCCTTTGAGGCGGTCAATTGACCCTTTAATAGGGGTTGCTGAAGACCATCAGAAAGTAGATATATTTATATTACTTTTCATACCAGTAGCAAAATTAGAGTTATGAAGTAGCAACAAAAATAATTTATGGTTGGGGGTCACCATAGCATGAGGAACTGAATTAAAGGGTCATAGCATTAGGAAGGTTGAGAACCACTGAAATAGAGTTTTCAATGTATTTTTAAAAAGGGCTTTTTTACTTAAAAGTGAGATGAAGGGATTGTTTAGAACTAAGATCACTTGCAGATCTTGCAGAGGACCTGGGTTTGATTCCTAGAACCTTTACTGGGAAGCTTATACCCACCTGTAACTCTAGTTCTAGGGAATCCAGTGCCTTCTTCAGGCCTCTGAGGGCACCCAGTGCACACTCAGAGTGCACGTGAATTCACACAGCCACACACATATGCACAAACATTTAAAACATGTTTTAAAAATTTCGATGTATAGAGTGTTTTAAAGAGTGAACACAACAATCAAGTGGAAGATAATTTAGAAAGAATACTTAGGTTACAAAAGACATATTAATCTTTCTTGAATGTTTTTAAATTAAGTGAAATGCCGGAAATTAGAAGTAGTCATTATCCTGGGGTTGATCATTTTCATTTACTTTCTTAGACACTTTAATTACATTTATTGAAGTATCCAGAGTCTTCTCAATTGTTTCTTGACAGTCTCTCAGTGATTGTGTTTAAAATATTTCTGTGGTGAAGTCTGGGTCTGAGCTCTCCATCACCTTCTGGTTTGCAGCATTCCCATGAAGACAGTTGCTGTAGTGAAACATGCGTTCTCAGCTGGTAGAGCTTCCAGAAGGCTGAGTGGGAGAGACTGGGAACTGGAAACAGCTGCCAGCTCCAACTTTTCTCTAATTTGATACTTAAAGGTCACAATTGCTTATTAATTTAATAGCACACATTTCTAGCTTTTCTTTAGCAAGATCTATGAATCCAGAGGACTTGTCCAAAATAGTTCTGAATCTATGAATCCCCTGGGTTTGTGGTCTGTGTCTTCAGGTTTAATGAGTTTTCCCTTCTATCCAGGATGGGTTTTATATGGCTAAAGCCATAAGGCACACAGAGTAATAGGTGATGGGTGACAGATACTATGTTCTTTAAACTGTGCATCTATAGACTGAGTATTGATTAGGGTCCTGGGGGGAATCTCTTATGTTTAACTGTGCAGACCTAGAGAAGAACATCCTATAGGAGTGCCTTCAGTAATCACTCTTTTAGGGACACGGTGAGGTGGAAGTAATGCAGCCCTCCTTGTGACTTTGATCTCCGAGGAGGTATAAAATGGGGAAATTGGCAAATATCCTTGTGTTGCTGTCCTTGCAAAAGTGACAAGACTGCTGAAGAATGAGAAGAAAATCCTTCACTTCTGATAGAGTTCCACCAGACCAGACTTCACCATTAGATGAAATGCCTTATGTAGAGAATTTATTTAATACATCTATCTTGAACTGCTTAGCTTAGTCCAACCTACCTTAATTGTATATTCTATCCTAGCTTGCTTTCTATTGGTGTTACAAACATCATGACCAAAGTAACTTAGGGGAGGAAAAGGTTTATTTGGCTCACACATACTGATTACAGTCTATCACTGAGTGAAAGCAGGGTGGGAGCTATGGAAGGAACCACACAGAAGAGCTGCTTATTTGCTCATTCTGCATGTTTTACTCAGCTTTCTACAACCCAGGATCTCTGCTCTCTGTGGGATGAGCCTCCCAAGTCAATCATGCATCAAGAAAATGCCCCTACAGATCTGCCTACAAGCCAATCTGATGGAGGTATTTTCTTAATTGAAGTTGCCTCTTCCCAGATGACCCTACCTTGTGTCAAGTTGACAGGAAACTAACCAGTACGCAAAGCCCCTTGTGCTAGCCATAAATTATTGGCCACACCCAGAAACCACAGACTTCCAGCTTCCAAAAGTATGAAATAAGAGGCGAAAGAGATGCCTCAGCAGTTAGGATCATGCACTGCTCTTGTAGAGGACCCAGGTTTCGTTCCTAGCACTCAAGTTGGGTGGCTCACAATTGCCTCTAACTGTAGTTCTAGGCCTCTAGCCTCCATGAGCATACATGTCTGAATGCTCTCTCCAAAACATAGTGTACACACAATTTCAAAATTAAAAGTATGTCTTAAAATGAACATTTTAAAATATTTTTAAATGCACAGTGGTAGTTAAGTACAATAGCTCCTGTAAACTAATACAGACGAAAACCTCAAGGAAACTTTCTAATAAGCTCATGTCAACCTCTTTGCTTGTGGAATAAAAATAATAATAGTGCATTTGAGGAAACAGCCAGCTGTAGGGAATGTGTCAGTGTTTGGCTGTCTGAGGCACCTAGCCTTGTGGCTTCTGTTTCTTCCTCTTAGCATCGCTGTCCATGCAGTGTAGAGAAAAGGGCTCTGACTGGAGTTTTGCATTTAAATCACCTGGAGGGCATTGCCTGCACCAAGTCCAGCATCCTGCAAGCTGGGCAGGGTCTCAACTAGTCAATCATATAAGGTATCAAGTGATGCCGATGCTGGCCAGTGGCCACATTTTGAGAACAGCAGAATTAGGCTTTTGGGGCTATTTTAGGGAGTCCAGATAACAGAAGGACCTCTAGGAGGAAGGGGAGGGAGGCCTTGCCTCATGTGACGCCAACCCTTTAGTCACATTCTGATGTCTTGGTGACTCCACTCTAAAGGATTTCCTGCTACATTACTGGCTGCAGGTTTCTTTTCCATCTTTGCTCTATATTTGGCATTATTTTCCTGAATATTCTGGGCTCAGATTTGAATGTCTACTTTTTGTATCTTGAGCTTCCTTGAGTGAGTGATCTGGAATTTCCTCCAAAGGAAATTTCAAAATCTTGTCTCACTTCTCACAAAGCCTTTTCACGATGAGGCCTTCACTGGGGTCAGTAAGTATCTTTGTATGTATGTATGTATGTATGTATAAAGACTCAATCATACATTCATCGGTGGAGGTAGTTTCCATCTAGTGGCCACTAAGTTACTTTTTTTGAGGGGTCCCAGTTCATGTTTAGGTGGGCTTTGAAAGAACCTTGGACTTCTTTCAAAAATTTATAATTTTCTTAATCTTCTCTACCCATAAACTCACCTATTAGCTCATGCATTCTTTGTCATCCACATAATGCCCTGTTGAGCAGTTTCTAGGTGATTGGCAGTATATACTGGACATTCGGCAGTGGGATAAGCTAGGGGTACAAGCCTCTGTGCAATTTTCAGAGAAAAAGGCAAGATCAGCATGCAAGGAGAGGCAATAATTGGTGCAAAACACAGCTGTGATGAGAAAGTCAAAGGGGAGTACTTAGCTCTAGCAGACTGTATGAATTCTGTAATTAGTATACTTCTTACAGGACCCTGGGAGAAAACTGTATTCCTGAGATGGAAGAATTTCAGTATTAACCAAAATATTTGAAATACAGTTTTTAAATGATGACTTGTACTTAACTTACTGTCAATGAAGTTAATTTTATATGTGTGGCTCAGAGAAGAAATTATAAATGAGCACATGTAGTAACAGACAATCTATAAAATATTCTAAAAGGTTAAAGGGGGTTCTAACCAATCATAAATAAATGATCTATTAAGATAGTTGTAAATTGTGAATTGTTTTATCCCCCTCTAGAGGAGAAGTCTTGCCCTTGTAAAGGCATAGTGAGGCATAACCAATACATATTTATATGTATAATGCTGATGTTAACAGATGAGCAGAAACAGTACCCTCAGCTCTTAGTATTGTTGGCTGGTTTCTGATAACCAAACTGGCTCTCCTTTATGGTCTCTTTTCTCCTTCTGGATTTCCATAATCAGGAGAATGCAACCTCCAGCTAATGGGTAAAATCTGTTCGTGACTGAGGAATAGCTTTTCTCTGCATAGCTGGCTAACTACTAAAATAGCAACAGAACATGACCTCTTTAACACAATGCTTTAGCAGCCTGACTAGCCAGATCCTATGCTCAGGGCTATGTTAGATGTCTTTAGCAGCTTTTATGATAATAACTACCCAGGAAAAGAATAGATAAACCCATGGTAAAGATGATCTAAGGGTTTGTTCTAATTGAAATTTTTCTGATTCTAGAAATGGGCACTACCCTCTCGTAACCTAGTTGTTTGATATTTACTTACAGACATTCAGCTTCCAATTCCCAGGGGCTGAGGGAGGTTATGGCCTTGGTAGTCTGACACATACTAATCAAATAAATGAAAGGATTGATTATCCATCAGAATGTCAATGTCTCACAGGGAGAAGGGATACTTGCTACCTTTCCTGTTAATCCGACCACTCTCCTCTGAAAAGGAAGCCTGTGAACAGAAAGAACTGGAGCTTCTGGAATCTCTGTATTTGAGATGGAGCCAGCACAAAAATGTACCCAAGATTTCAATGCTATTGCAGGAAAGAGCAAGGGAAGAACTAGTGAGGATCGTGCACAAACAGAAAAGAGCTTTATCTGATGAAACTATCTGGATGCTAAAGGAAAGACTCAGGAACTCTCAGTGTTGACCAGAGCCTGGAGAGGACAGGGATGGCTGACATGGGAGCAGCAGTCAGAACTACTGATCATATGCAGATAGGTCTAGTTCCATTGAAAATAGTCATTAAAAAAATCTCATCAGGTTTTTAAAATTCAATTAGGCTATAATTAGTGGGTGTTCACGTGCTCTGCTAAGTGATATATAAGTAAAGATAGTCTAAACTCAATATGAATGTGTACAAATACACATTAGACCAAGTTCAAAGCAGAGATGAGCAGGCTCCAGAAAAAAATGAGGAAAGGACAAGAAAGGTAGAGGATCAGGAAAGGCTTCAAAGACAAGGGACTGGAGGTGACAGTCTTCCAGGAGTGTTTGGGGGCATTTCAAACTGACATGTAAATGATGAATACCACACCGATGCAGACGACTGATGCGAGCCACTCACTTGGCTCTTCTTCCTTCAGTGATTAGGTTAATACGACTTAGGTTGGTGAAGATGAAGCTTTTGTAAGGAGACACCCACTGTGCCTTGGAGGGAGGAGGGCTGTGTTACAGGAATAAGACTTCCATGTTCTGCCTCAAAGAGACTTCCCATAGGTATCTCCCTGTGTAGCTGATGGGGAAAAAAAACACTGGAGGCAGAGATATGAAGGTGGCCTTCCCTTGATTTCTCATTTCGAGGAAGGTGTTGCTAGCCCTGCCCACTCTGGGCAAATGCCAGTGCTCTTGGGTAGCTTCCACAAACAAAAAAATGTTTCATGCCATTCACCAAGGACAGCTTCAGTACAGGGCTATGTGGCGAAGGCTGTTGAATGTGTGATTTAATGTGGTAAGATTTTGGTATCAGTGACAACTGTGGTACATTCACTTAGTCATTCTCATCTACACTCAAGGCTGATGCAACTGTCCTGAGTTTACAGCCAGTGGCTGCAGTAGAAAAAGATGAGCTTGAGTCACTGCCTTGGGTCACCTCAGATTTCTCATCTTTAAAGTCTGCAGCTAGGACTGAATGTCTTTGCTTTGTTGTAATTCATGTGCTCACTGAGCTGCACATGAATTCTGGAGCTGTTCACCCTTGTGCTGGCCACAGCCTGACAACAGAGTCAACGGGGAGAAAGATGGAAGGAGCTACTTTCCATCTGCTTTCAGGGATCTATAGCCCATGAAAAGTAGTACGAATGGATCAGCTCTGTGCAACCTAGCAGCCTGGTGTTTACTTGAAGCTTTGCCATACTGCAAAGAGAAATAGTGCATAAGTGATGTGATGAAATTATTGCTGAATATGAATTTACTGCTCAATTAGTGAGATGGTGCTATGTAGGGGATTCATCTAATTGGAACTTTCCTGAGCTGACCTGGGTTTATTTACCATCCACAGTGATTTTTATTTCAGGAGACTAGAGGGTAATATGTTGAGTTCAACACACTGTGCTTTGAGCCTTTGGTACATTTCCTTTCTTTGCCAGGAAAGAACTCCTGGGTTAGGGACTTTTAGCACCAAGAACACTTCCCCTCTGCATTCAAGTCAGAATAAATTCCCCTAAAATGATGGTTTTGAATCACTGGCCTGGAAACACCTTGGGCAGGGGCGCTCAACCTGTGAATTGTGACCCCTTTGGGCATCAAATGACCCATTTTCACAGGGGTCACCTAGATCATCAGAGAACACAGATTTTTATATTACAACTCAGAACAGTAGCAAAATTACAGTTATGAGGTATCAATGAAAATAATTGTATGGTTGGAGGTCATCACCACGTGAGTAACTGTATTAAAGGGTTGCAGCATTAGGGAGATTGAGTACCACTGATCTTGGGGTTCAAGGTCCAGTTTGTGTGTCTTGGCATCTTCCTATACCATCTCCTAACACCCTCTCTAAGATGCCTTCCAAAAGGAGGTGCTCAACACTTCTCTTCTAATTTTTCATAGGCACCAATTGAGACTTACATAGAATCACTGATTTTGATGAGATTTAAGTGATACTAATAGATTCAGAGCTTTGACATTTCTAAGCAGAACCCACAGTAGTTCCTCTGATGTTTAGCAGCAAAAGCTTTTAAAGAAAGTAGACAGAGAACTGGGGAAAGGTGGAGACTGACTTGGTTTAAAGTTAAGTACTCAAAAGTTCTGAGGAGCCTCTTCAGGTCCCATTTCATTTCTTTCATGTTTGAGACCAAAGCCATAAGTCTCAGACACTTCACTTTGCAATCAATTGCTATGTCTCTTGGCAGCTTTGGCCCAGGTCCACTCTCTGAAAATGTACTCCATTGCTAGACAAGGAAAAAAGTTGTAAGAATGACATGAAAGTGAAATTCTGTTTCCATTATAGATACGATGAAAAAAATTAATTAAGAAAAACAGAGAACAGGTTCACACTTGATGACCTCAGCCTCTGTTGATTAAATTTAATTAGATTTATTTCTTATCATCTTAATACCAACCAAACATTAGCTCTTGGCCCACCTTGTCCTCACTCTGGATTGTGAAGGACAGACTATGTCATAGAATTGTGACAGAGGGAAGAGAGCCTTGTTGCTCCTATACCAAGGCTTGCTGCTCTTATACCAAGAGCAACAATCTTTGCCAAGAAGTAGCATGTCACTTCTGCCTTAATCCACTAGGCAATATTTGTTCCATGCCTCCACTTAAGACAAGAAGCTTAGAAGGTGTCACAGATTGGAAGGTATGTGACCAGCAGCCAGGACTACAGATCTGTTCCTTCCCTTGGCTTGGCTTTGAAGACTCAGGATAGGCTGCTCACTTCTCCAGCATTCTGAGGTACTTTGGCTCACATTAGCAAGGATGACTGGTACCCAGTCCATGTCTAGGATCTCCTTGCACTACCCCTTCAGTTCATCCCGCAGAAGCTGGAAGTGTGTGTGTGTGTGTGTGTGTGTGTGTGTGTGTGTGTGTGTGTGTGTGCTTCCCTTACACCAGACAGTAGGGGTCTGGGGATAGGGGAACTGTATTTCTAGGAACCAGATCTCTGACATGTTGACTATTTACATATGTTGACTCCTTACAAGAGGTAATTACTTTCCTTTTGGAGTCTATCACACTGGCCTCTCTTACTCATCATTGTGATGTACATGTGCACTGACCAGCATCTGAGTTTTCTGCTGCAAGCTCTCCAGTACATATGTGGTGTTTGTATAACTTAATACATTGCCTTTCCACATTACATAAAAACACTAGAATGAAAACCCAAATCATTACGATAATTGTATGAATGCCAAGTTCACGTTCAGCCTTTTCACTTTTGTATATAGATGATTAAATGCTATTACAGTAGTAACAACTCATATCCCTCTGTTCCAGTCAAGCTATAGGAGCTTCTCTTCATCTTAAGTAGTTAACAGGGTTTGGTGGGGTGGGATGGCCAGGGGTGGGGGTTAATGGTTTGATGGATTTCCCAAAGGTGATACAAGCTTAAGGGATATTGAAACCAAGGCAGAGAAATGTTTTCTGTGGCTAACCAAGACAGGAGGCAGGGCATGAAATGAGCAATGACTTATTCATGATCTAGATAGGCCTACACCCTGCTTTTGAGCTGCAGGGAAGCCAGGCTCAAAGGGCAAAAGCAGCCTGCAGGCAGCGCCACTGCGGCTACCTGGAGGCTGGGTCACCTGAGTCAGGACTGCCCATCTGTGGTGACCAGTCTGCCAGGGTCACGAAGGACCCCTAGGGCTGAAGATCGCCCCAGGCTTCTGATCCTATAGGGACACTGGCTCCTACACAGTTGCGGGTGTTCCCAGAGCTCACCTGCCTCCAGCCGGCGACCGGGGCGGGGCTTCCCGCGTCCCCTTTAAGAGGCCGCATCACCCGCCCTGACGTCAGGGTGTCTCTCCGCACAAGCCCGCGTCCCGCGCCGCGCCCCCACGCCAGCAGCTCCGGTGGCCGCAGGACCAGCGGCGGTCCGGCGACCCTCGGCACATCTCCGCGTCTATAGCCGCCCGCCGCGCGGCCTCCCGCATCCCATCATGTCGGTGGCAGGGCTGAAGAAGCAGTTCCACAAAGCCACTCAGGTAGGGCGCGGGCAGGTGTGCGGCGGGTGGCTCCGCGGACGGACAGCTCCCTCGCCTGCACCCTCCCGGGCACGGTGCGGTCCCCGCGGGGCGCTACGCCGCGGTCCGGCTCCCTGACCCGGTTCCCCGACCCGGCTCCCTGGCCGCGGCATCTCTGCTTCCTCTTCCCGCTTCGAGTCCCCTCATCCCTGCCACCCTGGCTGTCAGCTCCCAGCTCCCTGTGCCTGGCATCAGAACTCCCAGTCCCCGCCGTCTGGTCTCCCCACCCGGGTTCCCAGGCAATCGGTCCCCGCATGGCAGCTCTCCTGCGCCGCAGGGAGGGTGCCGCGCAGGTGCCTGGAGGCGCGGCGGGAGATTATGTAAAGTCGCCTCGTTGCGGTGACCTTGCGGTGCTGTGTGCCCCACTGTCCTGGGATGTGCTGGCTGGACCGGTGTTCCCAGTCCAGGCTGCGGAGGTGCCCGCGCTTTGCGCTCTGGGCACTGCGCTGGCTCCCCCGCCTTCCCCTAACCCCTCCTTCCCAGGCCTCCCTAGGCTCCCAGCCTGGGAGGCTGTGGTTCCTTCAAGGCGCTTGCATGCATTAACTTTTCCCTGGAGAACTCCTTGCTGAAGCTTATTTGAGGCCAGGGCTTGATCAGTGGTCTGTGCGTCTTTCAAATTTCCCTACGGATTTTACTGCCAAGCCATAACTCCGTTGTAAAATACCTGAAAATCACCGTCTGTTTGTTTTTAGCGAGTCGTTTGCTAGATGTGCCAGATTTTCTGTGTGAGGCTAATAAGCTGTGATTAAATACATTTAATCCAGACCCTCATAAATTAAATCTCATTGGGACAATCTGAAGGTTTTTACAAAGAGAAAATATACATAAATACTTGATGATGTGACCCATTTCTTACATAATGTGTGGAATTACAATCCATTTATTCATTTGGAACGGGTTCAAATTTAAGATATATTTAGCAACTAAAGACTTTATTGATAAACCGTTAAATACTTTTGCATAATCTCGACTTAAAGGTCCTTAACATAAGCTAGCTTTAATAGTGCAGTTTCTGTTATTTCTCATTCGTGAGTACCACAGCAGCAGTGCTATGGGAAACAGCAAAGCCAAAAGGTGAGGGCTGCATTCCATAAGTTTGTGAAACAAGGTGAAGTTCACTGGTGAGCATCATTGCCACTGTCACCAAGGACTTTCTTTGCCTTCTTCAAGCTCTTGTCAGTTTAGAAATGCAAAGGAAGGGCTTTTTTTTTTTTTTTTTTAAGTGCTTCTAGCTATCTGGTTTTGGTTTTCTCATTAGAATTGACTGTAATCTCCCTGCCAGAAATATAAAATCAAGTACATTGTAGACATACGTCTGACAACTTTTCAGTTTTACAGAACTAATCTGTGCTAGAACTTTCTTGATTTCTTGATGTTATCAACCTTTTTTGGTTCGGTACTTGTCGTATTTCTAAACTAGACTGAAACACTGATATTAGCAAAATCAAATGCTTTTTTTTTTTTTTTTTTTGAATACAAGGTATTTAGGAGCCTTGGCTTTGGGGAAGAAAGAGATAAGAATTGAATCCCCCTTCTGCTATCTCTGAATTTAAGCAAGCTAGTTTTTGAATTTCCACTTGCTAAATATGAGACTAATATTCATTTCTCAGGGGTAAAGTACAGATAAATGAATTTGTAGATCATGCATAGATACCGCTAAGTGATAGCGATTAACATTAAGGAGTTGAGGATGATTTCCTTGGTGTCAGATAGCATCTCTTCCACTGTTAATAATGAGGCACCTGGAAGCATCTGGAGCTAGAAGTTGTAGATCTGGTAACAGGCATAATGACCATCTGACCCATTTCAGTGAATCCTGTAAGTGGGGAGAAACTGGGGTGCAGCACGGAAGCCTTTCTCCAGGTTTGGAGGAGCTCTACTGAGGTGAACTTGCTGTTTCCTACTCTGAACCCAGATGCACAATCCCCATTGTTTTCGTCCTTTGCTGAAAAAGCCCTATGCTCTAAAGGTGAAGCAGCACATTGTCTTGTTCATACTTAATGGAACCTAGTCTTTGAACACGCAGGTCAAAGGTCACTCCTGTGCATGCATGTGTATTCTAGAGGGTGTGTAGAGGCAGGGCTGGTGTCTGTGTGCTCAGAGCTGTGAGGGAAGTGTCATGTCCTGCTTTTGCAGCGATGTTCCCACATTGGTTCCTGAATCTGACCTTAGCTACAGAGGAACTGTCAGGCTCCTGTTGAGGACTGTGCCGTGCTGGTCATTTCACCTTTCTGTGGAACTGAGCTTCTTGCTTATGTTATCCAGGGGTGGGTAGTATTTTGTTAATAAAAGAATATACCTTTAGGGGCCCTACAACTGGTTTGGGAATCCTGGTTAGGGTGTGTCCCAGTGGTTGTCCTATTAGAATTGATTATTTCTCCCTGTTGTCAATAGTTACCATGCAGTTAAAATGACCAATTTTTATTGTAAAATGAGACAAATGAACAATTATTATCCTGACTTCAGTGAGTTTTATTTATGTCGAGGATTCATTTTATCAGCAGGAATGTTAGTGTTTAAATACAAGCTTACTTGAATTTTCAGCAGTCTGTGTAAAAATAGCTTTGGTTCTGGTTAAAATGCCACCAACCCATTACTTCTTTTCCTTCACCTCACGTTCATGTGTTTGATGTTGTACATACATGGTATCTGTGCATAATTCATACTGTATGCCATTGCAAGGAAGTTGTTTACAGGGTAAACTGTAAACTGTTTTAGACCATTACATCATTAATTTGCTAGGTTTTATGTAACAGGGTACCACCAACTGAGCAACTTAAACAACAGAAATGCACTGAATCACTTAGCTTGAGGTGGAGATGCTTGAGGTTTGAGGTCTCTGCAGCAGGAAGGCCATGCTCCCTTTGACAGCACCAGGCTAGGGCTGTTCCAGGCCTCATTTCCAACTCTGGAGCTCTATTGATAGTCTGGCTGATCTTAACTTGTAGATACATTGCCTTGATCTTATCTTCATGTTCACATAGTATTATTGTCTGTGTTCATGCTCAAGTTTCTGTTTACAAGGGTAACAGCCATGTTGGATTAGGAGCCCAATTTACTCCAAAATGACCCTATTAGCAGTGTCCTCATTTTCATGCAAGGTCACATTCTGAGTTAATGGAGCCAGACTTACAACATAAACGTTTTTTGAGGATACACTTCAAATAAGAGCAGCTTGCTTTGCATAAAAGGATTTGTTATAGTATTCTTCATATTGCTTTTGATTGAACATTTAGAGGGTAGTCCTATCTCTAAGTACTATGTAATTTTCTTTTCAGTGGACCCAGATATACTTTCTTGTTTTTTAATCAGTTTGGTTGGCTATTTCTATAGTCTGATTTGTCCCCACTTCAAATTCATGTGTTGAAAATTAATTGCTAATAAGATAGTATAAGGGCATGGGATTTAGAAGGTGATTAAGTCTGAGGGCTCTGCCCTCATGCATGGAATTACTTCTCCTCTAGGTTGGAGAAAGCACCCATTCTATTCTGCCACAGTGGGGATATAGCAACAACATACCACCCTCAAAGCAAGTCTCCTCAAAAACATCTGCTGGTGTCCTGATCTTGGATTTGTTTAGACTCACAAACTGTGAGAAATAAATACCTATGCTGTGTAAGTTCTAGCCTTTGGTACTGTTATAGCCATCTGCACTAAGATAAACATGTGCCTGCTTGTTACCTTACTCTGTTTTCTGTTGCTGTAACAATACCAGATATTGAGTGATTTAGAAAGAGGCTTATTTTGGCTCCTAATTCTGTAGGCTGGGGAATCCAGGATTATGTGGCTGTATCTGCCGAGGGCTTGTGATGTTTAACTCATGGTGGAAATCAGGAGGGCGGGGGTGGGGGGTGGGGGGTGGGGGGGTGGGGTGGGGTGGGGGGTGGGTGGGTGGGTGGGGTGGGGTGCGTATATTAAAAAGAAAGATAAAAGAAGATAAAAGGACAGTTTCTCTTTTTAATAGCCATCTATACCTGGACACCTCCAGTTTCTCAAGAGGGAGAATGAATTTATGAGAGAAAAAATTTAATCTACTCATGAGGATTGTGTCCCTGAGATCCATTTCCTTACACCAACACTCACCTTTCAATGGTGCTGTATTGAGGTGCTAGCCTGTGAGCTCTTTGGGCATGTACTCAAACCACAGTACCTGAATTTACCCTTGTCTTCTGATTTTTCATTTTTAATGATAAAACTCATTTGAATAGGATGTGACTGTGACACAGTCTAGTGGTTGCATATTGTCTCACTAGAATTTTGAGAAAACTTGATTCCATTGGTGCTCTGGGGCATTCTGTTTTAATTCATTTATTTGTGCTTTCATGTTATTTGCCATGCAGTATTTTCTTTAAGTCTGCTTATGCATTTGTTGACTTAGGAAACATTAAACCTATTTAGGAAGCATTAAACCTATTGACTTTATATATTAAAATTTTACTTTCTTAATTGTTTGCTTTACTCAGTAGATTCACTGCTGCTTTGAAATCATGAATTTGTCTTATTGCTTGGCTCAGGGCTCCTATGTCTCCATCCTATTGGTGAGAATGTCAATAGGCTATTGTGGACCTGTACATTTTGTAAAATTATATGCCACACATTATGAGTGAATTTTCCTGAAAGAGAGGGTGCTTAGCTGGTCACCAGCTCCTCAGAGGCATTCTTAATCTCTGCTTTCCTTCACAAAGTAAAAATGCAGGGTGAGAAATTGATCATATTTTTTAGTAGAGAATCCATTCATCTTCTGTAGCTGGACTTGACAGTACCTGACCCAAATGTAGCCTCCTCTGAACTAATTTTAGGGACAGCCAAATATAAAAGACATTCCAAGAGATGCTAGGATTGGATGAAGTAATACTGGCGAGAGTGCTGTGCTTGCTTGATGAGGGTGACTTGAAACTTATTTTGGTCTTTTTTTTTGCTTTTCTTTTTTGAAAGATTGTTAATGAGGTCACACTCACTCATAAACTTGACATTAGACATAGAACTAGTAACTAAATAATTTCCCTTGAGGCTGTAGCTCTCCCTGACTGAAGTGTGATTCAATCATTTTTTGGAAACCTTTTTCTTCATAGTGATTCATTAATGTTGTTTTTGTGTTTTGGTCTTAATCTAGTTAGGAAAGTTTTGAGTGCCTTTCACATTAATTACAATATTATTGCAGACAGCAAGACTTGATCTAAAAATATTCTGTTTTAGAGACATTTATTGAGTGAAGTAAGGGGCATAGTAACTAGGGGAAGGGAAACTAGGTCTTGTAGAGAATATTTTATTCTGCTCACCCTTTAGTGGTGTCCAGGGCTCCTAGGAACTCAGGGTTTTTTTTAGAATGTAGTTGAGGAAATGGAGTGAGATATGAACAGTTATAACTGGGTGAGGAGATAGAGTTTCAGAACCATTTGAATGCTCAAAATGGGTACCTGGCTGGCTTCATTCTGAATTTAAGACCAGATGTGGATAAGAAATGAGTTGATTGCCTTGACCTCATCCTTTAGCTTTTTTCAACTATGCAGCTTTGTTCTGAATTGTTTTAGACATTCAGTGGGGTGTGGTCATAAGAGAGTTGGAGCATGGAGAAGATTGCAACACTTTAGAAGAACATCTTGCATTTAGGATGTTTGCTTTAATGCTTAGGCTTCTAAATGACCTCTTACAATATTCTTAGCTCTCTTTTAAATTTCATTATTTAAAATAGATAGAGGTGCATTTCTGATAATGAAAACTTTCCCTAAGAATTGTAGTAAAGGCAATTTTATAGTGCCAAGAAATCCTGAACATGCCCTGTGTCAAGTGAACATGTCTATTGAAAAAGGACAAAATGGGAGTCACAGAAGCTCATTCCTGTCGAGTTACTGCTGTTGTCCTGCCAAGTCAACACTGTGAAGACCCAGCCCCTACCCTAATTGTCCTGCTAGTCAGTGCTATGAAGACTCATCCTCTACAGTAATTGTTCTCCATCAACCTATAATTTGGGAAGAATTCCTTTCTTCTTTCTCATATTTGGTCGGCTAATGAGAAAAGCAAGAAGTCTGGCATCTGTGGGAGATGTATAACTTTCCATTTAACATCCCTGCTTATGTAAATGCAGGAATTCTTTTAACTACTTGTAACTCTAGGCTGATGGGTCCTATATTAATTATTTTCTGTTGCTGTAATAAAATACCATGACCAAGGCATGTTACATAAGAAGGAAATTTTGGCTTGTGATTCTAGAAGGATAAGAGTCCATTGTGGTGGGGAGGCTTAGCAGCAAGTGGCAGCTGTGGCAGCAGGAATGGGAAGCTTCAGGCTCACATCTCCAAACCCAAGTGCAAAGCAGAGAGTGAATTAAAAGTGATGTGAGGCTTTTAACATCAAAGTCTGCCCTCGATGACATAACTCCTCCAGCAAGGCTGCATCACCTAAACCAATGTTCAAACACCCAGGCCTATGGGGAACACTCACCATCATAACCACCACAGGCAATAAAATTTCTTTCACAACTTGGTTAGGGGACTTGGGAACTCGTCCAGTCTGTAAAGTGCTTATGTGGTACAATTATGAGAACCTGAAATTGATCCCCAGCCTGCACAGGGGAAAAGAAGGTTTGTAATGCCAGTGCTGGGAATGCACATTCAAGCAGGTCCCTGGGACTTGCTGTTTTTTTTTATAGTCAGCAAGAGAACCTGGTCCTAGTGAGAGGCCCTGTCTCCAATAACAAGGTGTTTGGCTCCTGAGGATGACATTTAAGGTGTCCTCTGGCTGCCCTCCCCCCTCCCCAAGCACACAGAGCTTTATAGGTCTCTGATCACTTTTCTTCTCAGTTCTATGAGTTGTTTATCACTGTAGAAAACTCTCTTCTAGGCCTGAGTTTCAATCAGTATGTTGGTTTTGTATTCCAAACTTTACCCAGTTTGACTGTGTTAATCTAGATGACTTGATTAAGCCAGTGGGTATGGGCTGGTCAAATCCCCTTTCCTAACTTTTTATTAGATGCTTCAGGGACCCAGGGTGATTCTGGATGGAGTTTGCTGTCATTATCACAGGGTTTACAAGGTTGGCAAAGGGAAGACTGTATTGGGAAAGCATGGAAACTCTTCATATGCCAGGGATTTATGTGAGCCCTCTTCCCTTTTTATGTGGGTACAGCCTTCAATAAGAGAAGATGTCACTCCAAATATGGTTACTTTATGCAGGAAAAAGAAGATTACATGGTTATATGACCTTTTATTTAAAAAAAAAAAGACACAGAGCATTCCCAGGTAGCTTTCATAGTGCTGGAAGATACTATGCAATCTCCTGAGGGAGAATTATATCAATGATTAAAAGGCATTAAAGGTCTTACCCAGTGCTAGCTATAATATCTATCTACCAGGCAAGAAGTGGCACTGGTGCAATTGTGACACAACTGTTATGATGTAACTAACTACTTTCTGATTAGATTGAAGGCCTTCTCCAAGAAGAGCCAATGCCATGCCCATCACAATAATCCTGATTAAAAGCCCATGACTGCAAAGGTCGTAGGTCTTAGAGTAGAACTATTATTGTTTTACTCAGTGGTCATGCTATCAAATTGTCTTGTAAATGTTTATGTTTTTACCCATAGTCTGGGGTTGCTTTCCACCTTGGTCAGATAAACTTCCTTCCGTAGTGGGCAGCAGTCAACGCCAAGACTTAAAACTAGTCAAAGTGCTGGGAGGAGAATGAGTGCTCAGCTTTAAATGGGTCATATCAGAGACCCTCCAACCCCCAGCTCCCAAGGCTTATGGAACACTGTAGAGAAGAAAGCTGAAAGACTATAAGATCTGGAGGGGGAAGCATCCTGCCTTCAGGACATGGCCTGGCCATGGCGTTCACAGATTTTTGGCAGCTCTGGGTACTTGCACAAAACCTAAATAAAGTCAAGCTGAGCAAAGATCCCACCATAGACTGGGGAGATGATCTTCAAGTGACACCTCTTCCCCAGGAGCTATAGGTAGTTGATAGTTGCTGGGAGCTCACTCTTTTTTGAGGGTGTGGCATGGTAGGTTTCCCCTTTTCCAGTGGTTGGGCACATACACATTCACACAAGAGCAACACTAATTGGATTTAGTGGATTATCAAAAGGAGAAAGGAACCAACCACGAAGCCAGGAGGTGGAAGTGTTGGGAGGATATTGGGAAAAAATAGAGGTAAGAAACCAGGAATGCAAGGGGTGTGTAATTGTATCTCAATGTATACATGTATGAAATTGTCAAAGAATAAAGCAAAAAAGAGCATTGTCTTTTGTTGATAGCAGAAGAACAAGTGAGGAAAATTCTATGGTTAGGACTACCCCTTGCATTAAAGGGGAGGGGGGATGTGAGATAGCATACAGACAGCCCGGGGAGCAGAGAACAGCAAAGAAAGCTGGGACTGTATACAGCGTTAAAAAAAATAAAACATAACAAAAAGCAAAACCAACCAATCAAACAAAAAGTAGGTTCCACCAAGAGCCTACCTGGAAAAGGAGGCTTCCACTAGAGCTTCCAGGTAGGGGTCCAGGCTTGGCCACATCTTGACTCCTGAACACAGAACCTGGTTGAGCTGGCCTAGAGTTCAGACTCAAGGAATTGTAACATAACAAATGAATAGTCTTTTACTCTGATACATTTGCAGAAGTTTGTTGTATAATATCAGAAAGCTACTGAAAGTAACTTCCATTAGCTAGAACTTACAACATGGCCACTGAATGATTTTAATGCAGAGAAAAAAGCCAAGAGAATTTGGCATGCCCAGAATTGAGCATGGTTTTAGTTAAAAAGCCAGGTGTTTCTACGTATGGTGTCACACAGATGTAATCCCAGCACTTGGAGGCTGAAGCAGGAACAGCTCTAGTTCCAGGCTAGAATGGGCAACATTGTGAAACCCTGCTTCAAGATAGACAGACAGACACACCCCAATTCAAATCTGAGAATATAAAAAGTTGTTTGAGTTTCTACAAAAATAAGAGCTATACTTTTTTCCTCTCATTGTATATAACATTCATTTACATATGTAATTATGTGTATCTGTATACATGCAGCATATCCATAGACACATGCATGAAATTTAAGTACAGTTTGCTGATATGTGTATGTTCATATACAAATGTATGAAATTTAAGTACAGTTTGCAGAATCAAATATTTGACTCACTCACCAACAACTGTTAAAACCTTTGTCTACAAGAAAGTGCTGTGAATTGAATGGATCCCCTTCTCCCTTCCCCTCTGTTCCCTTGTGCTGACTTTTGTAAAACTAGCCAATCCTAGCCAAACTGGAAAAGACAGCCACCACCAGTGTTAGAAGAAAAAGTGAGTGTGCCTCCCGGCCCCTGTGCGTGCTCCTTTGAACACACCCTCCTGACAAAGGTCAAGTTTCGATTTGTGGAGACACTTCAGTTGGAGTGACTGCCTCTTTCTTTGTGATCTCCATCATATTCCTAGCACACCCAACCTTGTGCTTAAGTCCTATCTCTTAGCCCACTTAAGTCCAACAAATTATTTTTCTGTGAATCTGTTGGATCATTTTTACCATGAACTACTTTACATCAAAGGATATGGGCTAAAAAGGAACCGTAAAGTCTGTGCCAATTGTTTGCCAAAGCATGATGACTTATTTTCTTCTGCTTTTCAGAGGCATACCAAGTTACGTGGCTATCATGTGATGAGAATTATCCCTTTATAATCTCGATTCTCTTTGTACAATGGCACCATGTCTGCCTCTTGTGGCTATGAATGATTCGGGTCAACTAGAAGTTGGTCTCTTGGACACTGTAGCCTCTTTCTGTAAGGTGGAATAATTTGTCTGTTTGCCTAATTCGACAGTCGCTTTGATGAATACAGTTGCTGTTGTGAGCCAATAAGTGGATATTGTTTTAAACTGGCATTTTACAATGTTGACTGCATTAGGGTTCTTTGGCTAGATTCTCTTAGATATAAGAAGGGCTTGATCATGGACAATGGTTCAGGAAACTACAATGGCCAGAAGTCCTAAATTATGCACTGGGTTTTGAACTGGAGACCAGAGAAGCTGAGTTTGTAGTTCAATTTAAATCGAGACACAAGAACCATGATAGCCGAGGGTGTAATTTAACAGTCTAAAGCAGAAGACTAAACTCTGTCTGGTTTTAAAGCTCTGGAACCAAAGGACTCCTGAGCCTGCAGTTCTGGTATGTGGAGGCAGAGGACGAAGTTCTAGAAGAGTCTAGGCTCTAGAAGAGGGTAAAGTTCTCTTCTGCCCTTTTCTTCTATACAGGTCCCTAAGGGATTGGATGAATTCACTTTAGTCTAATTAAAATGCTAATCTATTCCAGGAAACTCCCTCTGAGACACACCTAGAAGTATATAATGTTTTATCAACTGAATTTCTGCTGACTTGATAAGTAAAAGTAACCAAGCCGGGCGTTGGTGGTGCACGCCTTTAATCCCAGCACTCAGGAGGCAGAGGCAGGCGGATCTCTGTGAGTTTGAGGCCAGCCTGGTCTCCAGAGCGAGTGCCAGGATAGGCTCCAAAGCTACACAGAGAAACACTGTCTCGGAAAAAAAAATTAACCATTATTCTGACTTAATCTAAAAACAGATCATTTTGGCATTTGTGGGAGTGTGAGTAAATTTCCGCATGTTAACTAAGCTGTCCTGGAACTCAGAATTCTCTTGTCTCCATCTACTTCCCAGTAGCGGGAACTACTTAGATGTGATATGAAATGATACTCCAGCATATCATTGAACCCAGCCACAGTATCATTTTCATAAAGAAGTTACTTATTAAAAATAATACCATTTACGAATATAGTCCTACTTGAGTAAATATGTGCTTTGAGTTTTATTCTGCCTTTGTTAAACCATATTAGCAGAACCAGGTGCTAGTGATATCCCGAGACTTTCAAGAAGTAAAAAAACAGAAGAGAGAATTGAAGGCATGGCACCCTTATCTAAGGATAGAGTGCTATTGAGGTCATGGTATAATGCAGTATGTATTTGGCTTTGGTCCCATCTTCCAGGCAAAAGACTCTTGAAAACCCTTGGAATTTTCTGCAGAGTTAAAGTCCCCCCCCCCCACCAACTAAAATAAATGACTGGTGACTCGGGGCCTTTTACAGCTTCAGGATGGGGCTGGTTCCAGATGTAGGGGTAATTTGAGGCTGGAAACTGAAGCCCTGTCCTAACCTTTAGGGAGGGGGAAGGGGCTGAAGGCTAAGTTGATAATCAGGATTTAGTCAGCCTTGGCTACATAAAGAAGCCTTCAGAAAATGTAGCATCCCAGTGTACGGAAGGTCTCCCAATGCTGGGCCTGCGGCGCTTGCAGGAGGGTGCTGTGTGTGGAGAAACCCCACAGCTCTGACCTGCTCCCTCACCTCATTCTGTGCGCCTCTTCTGTGGGCCTGTTCCTCTGTAGCCTGGGTATTATTCTTTGAAGTGAACAATTGTAAGTCAACATTTTTCAGGTTTCTGTGAGACAGTCTACCAAATTACTGGAACCTAGGCACAGAACAGTGGCAACTGTGGTTTACTTATTTTATTTAATTATTTTACTTATTTGCTTGTCATTGAAAATAGATTTTTTAAATTTTCACACAACTAATCCGGAGTACAGTTTCTCCTCCTTCTACTCCTCCCTGTTCCTCCCTACCTCTCCTGTCCAGATCCATCCCCTTTATTTGCTCATTAGAAAACAGGCTTCTAAGGGGCTGGAGAGATGGCTCAGAGGTTAAGAGCACTGACTGCCCTTCCAGAGGTCCTGAGTTCAATTCCCAGCAACCACATGGTGGCTCACAACCATCCGTAATGAGACCTGGTGCTCTCTTCTGTCATGTAGGTATACATGCAGACAGAACAATGTGTACATAATAAATAAATCTTTTTTTAAAAGAAAGAAAACAGGCTTCTAAGGGATAATTATAAAACAAGAAAATAAAAATTAACACATCAGAATTGGACAAAACAAATAGAAAAGAGCCCAAGGGAAGGCACAATACACAGAAATCCACTCATTTGTACACTCATGAATCCCATAAAAACACTAAATTAGAAGCCATAATGTATTTATAAAGGACCTGTAGGGTAAAAAGACAGAAGAAAAAAAATGAAGTAAAATAAAAATAAAATAAAACATAGCAAGATTTTTTTTAAAAAAGACAAAACCTTAACCTGACATTATGAGACAAGGAACCTCCAAAGATGCCATTGAGTTTATTTTCTGCTGGGCATGCAGCCTACCCTTAAGAGTAGTTTGTTTACCCAGTGAGATTTCCTTGGAGGAAACTAAGTTTTCATTTGCAAGTGGTTATCTATTGGAGATTGCTTCTGGGTTAGGGGTGAGAGCATGTGTCCACTTGTCTCGTTTTCAGCTTTTGGACTCTACCTGGTGTGTATGTCACTGCACGCCCCATGCATGCTGCCTCAGTTTCTGTGGCTTCATATTGCTTCAGTCATATAGATTTAGAGGGCTTTGTTTTCTTGGTGTCCTCCATCCCCTCTGCCTCTTAGACTCTTCCACATCCTCTTCTGTAGGATTCCCTAAGCCCTAAAGAGAGGGATATGATGAAAACATTCCATTTAGGGTTGAGTGTTCCAAGGTCTCTTACTCTGAAAAATGTCTGGCTGTGAGTTTCTGTATTTGTTTCCTTCTGCTACAGGTGGAAGCTCTCTGCTGATGGCTGATGGCAGAATGCCATTTTATCACTCCATTTTTTTTCCTTCCTTCCTTTCCATCTAGTCTCAGGTTCTTGGCCAGCCAAGTAGTATTGGGTATGGTTCCATCTCATGGAGTGGGCCCTCAATGAAATAAGATATTGGTTTGTTACTTCCACAAACTTTGTGGTACCATTGCACTAATGTATCTTGCAGGAAGAACACAATTGTAGTCAAAGGGTTTGTGTTAGGTTCGTGTTTGTGTTTTTCCTTTGGCAGTGTGCAGAGGACCTTCCTGTACCAAGAACGATAGCCAGTAGGGGTGAAGGCTCTGGATAGGCACCAGCTTGATTTCTCCGTATTTTGTAAGTTGTATAGGGGTTATCTTCAGCAATGGAGCCTTGTTGTCTGTTTGTTGAGTGTGACCTTTAGTCTCTGCTACAGCCTAGATTGTTTGGGGATTCCCATGGGCCCCTTTGGCCAACAACTCAATTAGATGTAACACAATCCTGGTATTTGAAGGCTTATTTGGTGACAAGAGATGGCCATTTGGGGATCTCTCTTCCTCATTATTTGGTGATTTCATTTATATTGCATATATATGCATATATATCTATATTTGTATAGTAGGAAGAAGCTTCTATTATATTAGTTTTCCATACTACTTTCAAATATCCCTTAATTTTAGCTGTCTCTCCCTTTGTTCTCTCCCTTGATACCCTCTTCCTTTCCCTTCTCTGCTTGATACTCTAGTTCCAGTCCTCGTCCCCCTCCTCAATAACTATTCTATTTACCTTTCTTAGGGAGATCTATCTGTCCTTCCTAGTCCCTTTCTCTATGCCTAACCTTTGGGGGTTCCATGGATTGTAACTTGGTTATCACTAACTTAGCAGCTAATATCCATATATAAGTGAATATTACATATCTATCTATCTATCTATCTATCTATCTATCTATAATTTTATATTTGTCTTTTTGGGTCAAGATGGTTTTCTTCTAGTTCCACTCATTTACCTATGGATTTCTTTCTTTTTTCTTTTTGTATTGATAGTAATACTCCATTGTGTGAATGTACCACATTCTCTTTATCCATTCTTCTGTTGAGGGACATCTAGGTTGTTTCCAGTTTCTAGCTATTATGAATAGAGCAGCAATTAACATGGTTGAGCAAGTGTCTTTGTGGTTGGATGAAGTGACCTTTGGGTATATGCCCAAGAGTAGTATAGCTGGATCAATTCCCAGCTTCCAGAGCTATCACCATACTGATTTCTGAAATGGCTGGACAAGTTTGCAGTTCCACCAACAATGCATAATTGTTGTTCTTGCTTCACATCCTTGCTTGTGGCAAGAAATCTACAGATTTCCCAAGATGAGGTCACATGAATTCTGTATTGAGTGTACAGGAAGAGAAAGTCCTTGCTTTTTCTCTGTCCTTAAAAGGGTACCAGTCTGCCTTTACTGTATCACTCATAACATGTCCCTCCCACAGCTTGAGGTTATAAATGGTTCACTGTCCTCTGACCATCAGGGAGTTTTCTATTTATATCAGTTATTAGATTTGATTATCACTAAAGGAAAGGTTAATTGTTTAGAGAAGCACGTGTCACTAGTTCAGAAGAGAAGTGGAAGGTGAACATCAAGACAAACTCTTAGACTAATTTAGAATGTGGTGTGAGGCCACCAGTCACTAGGAGGTATAGAGTGTGGTCAGGAGGAGCCCAGTGTGGAATCTCAGGACATGGGTTCCCATTCTGAGTGCATTCACAGCCCTAGAGCAGTCACCAGTCACTGATTGTCAATGCATCCCTCCCTTATCTCCTTCCCCCTTCCTCAGCTCCATAGCTGGAGTAATATAGTTTGGGGCCTGATTTTAGGTTTGTTCCTTAGGCGTCCTTCCAGTCTTAATTCTTTGTTATTTGAAATCTAGAAGACATTTTGTTGCTCTCATTTCTCCTGTGAGGATTTTCTCAAGCATCTTTGTCATCTGCATGATAGGTAGCTGTACTGAGCCACACCTCCAGCCCTGTAGTGCTCTAAAGAACAAATCTAAAATTGTGCTTCTGCTTAAAGCTCTTTGTGGCTCCCAGCATTGAGTCTCTATAGACCCCACTGAGGGATTTGGAGCCACCATTGGCTGATTGCCCTGTGTGTCTCTATAATATTACTGAGCTTTTCACATCTTTGTCAAAAGATGCTCATTCTGCAGAGTGGGTGTTCTTGCTTTGCAGCCTTTCTTCTGGACATTTCCTTCCTGTGTTCTATATTATACTCATCTTTAAAGGTCTTAGTTTGATATCATCTTGGGGTACTCACCCATCCCATATTTAATGTGGGTCAAATGCCCACATTGATATTCAATGATATTTCATTGATTTCATTGATATTCAATGAAAATTGACCATAGTATCTCTTCAAGTAGATCACTTGTACACTATTCTGAAATCACCATTTCCCTTGTTGATATCTTCCAGGGAGCTCATCTGCCATATAGTAGACTTCCAATTGATGTTTTCTGTATTTCTGTATTTCTGATGAATCTGTATTTCTGGTTTCTTTTCTATAATATTTATAATTTAAAGTTGTATCTAAGCATGCTTTTATTTTTACCTATATATTATGTGACTATAACTTTTTACTTAGATGTCACAGCATACCCTCATAAAGTTGTAAGTTTAAAATAAGCTTTTGTAGTTGTGAAAATAGCTAATTAGTTAGACAATGTTTAAGGTCCTTCACTACCCATGAAACCTCATGAGGTTACACATTATTAACCCCTTTTTATAGTTGAGGAAAATGAAGTTTGGAGAGGTTAGTGTCCAAGATTGCATAGCTTCTTCAATGGTAGAGTTAGGTTTTGAAGCCACACCTGCTACATCTGTCTTGAGTCTTGGTGTAGCCTGACATCAAAGCAGAAAACATCTAAAAGCTGTTAGAAATCAGTATGGAAAGGCAAATCTTTGCTATAAAAAGTAGACACCTTACAAAGGCAGTAAACCAGGGTACTACAAGTGTCTGGGATTAAAATGCAAAAGTCATGGGAATCACACATCATTTTTCATTGTTTAGTTGGACTGAGATGAAAATGATGACACCACTGTAAGTTAGGAAGACAATCTGAATGTGTCTGTCTCTCATTTTGTGTAATTTGCCACAGGAAGTTGAGGCAGGGCTATGCTTGTGTAGCTCAGGCTGTCCTCAAACTTGTGGTCAGCCTGCCTCTGCCTCTGGAGTTCTGGCATTTCCCCCGTGAGCTGTAGGTTCCTGTTGATGGAGAGTACAGACCGCTGGACTATGCCTGCACACCAGTGCTCTCTTCTCATTCTTCTGATTTCAAGCCTATCAACAGAAAATCAGTGTGTAAACATGTAAGACTGGGAAAAGATTATTCACTTTAGTAGTTACCCTGGGAATTGCAACAACCCAAATATCAAACACAGAGGAGTTAAATCCTAGTATGTATATTTTAAAAAATGCCCATAACATTGTTATCCATAGAGCAATATTTATTGGTATAAGAAACTATTCAAAATTATTATAAACTAATCCTCCCAAATAAATAAGCCTGGTATTATAATGAGAGTAGCTAAAACACATGGATAATTTATATGCAAGGCTGGATTGCTTGAATGATTTCTTTTTCATATGGACATCGAGCATTGATTATTCCTAGGCAGTGGGATTTTAGATGAGCAGTTTGTAGTTTTGCTTTCTTTCCTATCTTTGGTAATTTGATATTAGATCTGTCACTTAATTTTCTTCTCACTCCATCTTCATTTATTCATTCCTACCCCTACCCATGCTGAGTTCAAGACAAGATCTAGAAGAATAATAGGAGCCAGGATAGGAATTCAGAGCAAACACAGTTTCTAAAAACCGCCTCTCGGTTGGCATTTAGCTTAAGAGCACTTACTTGCCTTGTCCTCTGTGGTGCCCAAGATTGGATTTTGCTGCTGGATTTTCTTCTGAGTGCATGGCCACTTTTCCTGTTTCTCCAAGATGTGGTTGCATACTGTAAACAAGCAGCTGTTAGTGGTGTTTATGGTATTTCTCTAAATGAAGGTTTTTGTGTTCCAGACCCCTCTTCTTGTCTCTGTGTCAAGCACTGACTGCTTTGTATGCTGGGAAGGGGGCAGCTGGTACATGTGGCACAGAAGGTGTGCCTGGTGCTAGATGGGAGCTGCCCCTCCTTAGCCTCCTGACCTCTGACCAGGAACTCTCTGGCCATGCCTTGCTTCTAGCTGTGCCACAGAAGACTGACTTGAAAGCAATGACACTCTAGCAAAGAAGGATGAAGTAGAAGTGGAGAAATGCCATAAGCAGATAGAGGAGTTTCCTTGTGATAGCCTTTGAAATAAGAGAACAGTGTTGGGGGATAGGGGTGGGGGTTCAGTTTTATGAACAGAAAGGTGCAAAGCATAGGAAGCCATAATGGAAATGTAATACCCCATTGCTGTATCTCAAACACAGTAGAACAGGACAGAAAAGCCATTGTCATGATGTAGCCTCAGAAATGAGGGTTCTATTCAGAGGGGTCAGACAAGTCTAGCAAGGTCATCTGCAACAACAAAGGTGCCACATGCTGGGATAATTGTGTCTCCAGGGATTACTCACCTTTTGGTGAGCCCTGACACATAATTTGTAATATCATTTCTGTGGTTTAGCTTACTTTTTCAACTTCTGCAGAATCTCATTAAACCTGAGATTCAATGAAATTTGTGATCAATAAGATGTGCCTCTGCTGACCTGATACTTCTATCTGATGCATACTCCTATTTTGGTTTATTCAACACCTTTAAAAAACAACTCAGCATGGAGAAGGGCTTTACAATCTCCCATTTAGCTCAGGAACTATTATTAGTAACTAGAGAGGGAGAGTCAGTTTGCTTTAAGAGTATAGTTTCCAGCCAGGTGTTGGTGGTGCACGCCTTTAATCCCAACACTCAGGAGGCAGAGACAGGCGGATCTCTGTGAGTTCCAGGTCATCCGGTCTATAGAGCAAGTTCTAGGACAGGTTCTAAAGCTATACAGAGAAACCCTGTCTCAAACCCCCATCCCCCCAAAAAGAGTGTAGTTTCTGGTGGGTTGAGCACATGATGTGTGTATGTACACATGTATGACACATCTATGTGGATGTGCTTGTGCCATTGCACACACACACACAAAGGTCTTTTCTCTCCCTCTCCCTTTGTATGGGCTCTGTGGATTGAACCCAGGTCTTTGTGGATTGGAAGTTGGCACCTTTACAGTAGGCCACTGAGCAATCTTAGCAGTGCCTAGAAATGGTTTTTGAAGGAAGGCAGAAGGAGTAGCTTAGAGCACTGCCATCTGTCGCTTCTGCATGATGTGCTCCTTAGCTGGCTCCTGAAAAGCAGGATACTGTGTAGCGTCCTCCACTCACAGGTGGCATTGCTGATATAGGTGAAGTTAGTCTGACATCCGGGTTTTTCTGGAAAGCTATTAAGGTGTTTGTTAATAAGCTGCTATGTAAGTGAATTTGATTTGAAAACTCCAGAAAGATAGATTCCTGATTGCTTTACTATTTTAGTCTCCTTTGTTCTGAGTGGATTTCTGGGTTCAGAGTCCCTCTTGGTCTGTGGTGTACATATTAACTGAAAAAAAAAAAAAGGATCAGCTCCAATGTGGGCTGATCACATTTTAATTTGCTCTCCACTGCGATTTCAACAGTGTTTTGTCTTTGCTTCCTGCACACTTGATGGGTGCTCACTACCCAGCCCAGCCCCTTTACTGGGAGTTGCTGACTGGCTCCCCAGCCTGGCTGAGATCATATTTGGTTGCTGCCCTGCATAAGGCTGTGGAGACAGCATTGCCATTAAACAGTCCCTTCCCATCCCCAGCAATTCCGCTGGTTTTGTAGTTTTCTTTGAATAAATAGAATATGGGGTAATATATGTGCAGAGGACAGATGATTTGGAAAATATTGGAGTGGGCAATGTTAACCAAGTTTCTATATGACAGGACTTCTAGAGTCTAAATATGAAAAAAAATCACATTCTTGATGCAGGGGATGGTTAGTTTCTCATACTTGGTTATTAAATCCTCAATGCCCATCTGTTTCCTTCTGTTCCTCTCTCTTCATTTTCCCTCCTTATCCTTCCTTCAAAACTCCTTTTAAGGATTTGTTACAGATTACCTGTGTAATATAATGGTGTTTTTCTTCCAAAAGTCCTTAAAGCTCAGAGAGCGCGCGCACACACACACACACACACACACACACACACACACACACACACACACACACATTTGTGTGGTATTGGGGGTCAAATCAAGCCCTGTACATGTTAGGCAAATGCTGCCCTATTTAGCTGTATTCCCAGTCATGTATGTGTTTCTTTATTTTGAAAATAGGTTTGGGAATTTCACAAATGTTACTGTTTTCTTTTCCTCCTCTTCCTTTTTCTTGGTGTGTGTGGGGGAATGCAGAGGGTGGCAGTCCTGGGGATTGAATGCAGGTCCTTTTAGATGCTGAGCACACGTTGTACCTCTGGGATAAAATAGTGGCTTCAGTACTGAAGCTTTTTGAAAAATCCTTCTCGCTAAATAAAAGTTCCTAATTTAATATGTTAGATAATTAGACCATCATGATTTTACTCTTCAAGTAGAAAGGACTATACCATGTCCTTCCTTATTTCTCCATTATTTATCACAAATGGAGAGTCAGTTTAACTTTTTTGAGGAACACTAAGTTTTTATGGCATGTATATGGTTAATTTGTATTATTGGAACACCTGTCCACACAGAATGCATATTGGCACCAAACCATTTAGCTGAGAAAACAGGCTGAGTGACTTGTCCAGTTTCTACAAAAAAGTCATGCAGCTGTGAGCTATTGGAGACATCTTGTGTATTCCTTGTGTAGATGCACAGGTTTCCTTTGACTCCATGCTGACATGGTTGGGAGGGGTCAGAAGGGAGAGGAGCAGCAAAGAGCACAGTGGATGTAGATGCTATTCTCCAAATACCCAAAGTGGCAAGGACTTGGGCTTACCTCTCTCCTTGCCTAAAAAGTCATTCACAGACATTTGATGGAGACTCATACTTGCATCATTAGGAAGGATTTTATAGGCAACAATAGATTTTTTTTTCCAGGAATGTTATGAAATCTGAGGACTAAGAATTCAGGGAACTTTCCCATCATATTATCGTGGGAGAGGAGTTTATAATATATTTTTACTTGATAATTTCCAGGGAGTAGCTGGGCATTGGTGGTGCACAACTTTAATCCCAGCACTCAGGAGGAAGAGGCAGGCAGATCTCTGTGAGTTCGAGACCAGCCTTGTCTACAAGAGCTAGATCCAGGACAGCTTCCAAAGCCAGAAACCCTGTCTCAAAAAATCAAAAAGAAAAAAAAAAATCCAGGGAGCAATAAATTGAGGAGAAATTGTTTTTTACCAATCTGTCAGTGTAAAGATCTTTAGTCTCTATGTTTGTGCTTTTGACAGAGTAGCATTGTTCATTCCGTATACCTGGCACACACAGGAACTGTCTTTTAAAATAGAGTTGGTAATTAATGACCCTTGGATGAATAATATATCTGAGACCCAGAACCTCCTCTGATGTGTGGGCTCATACTTCCTTTTTGACTGTAGTTTTGATGGCTTATTTCCATGTTGTTCAGTTTCACCATTGATGCCAGGCTACTAGTCCTGTAGAATTGCCTTTTCCAAGTCTGTCCTTGTGAAACATCAGTACTTGTCACAATGTCAGTTTCGGAAACACCAGCCCTGCCTCCTGCATCCTGTGGCCAGCTCTCAGGTGGACAACCTCAGCCCCTGCTCTGCTCCATGGTTAACATGTGAGTCACACCCACATCTGCCCTTGCCACTTGTGTGATGAAAGACTTTCAAGGCATTCTGACTTCAAAGACCAAAATCCCAAATGGGGAATTACAGGGGTCTTCTTGACATGTCCCCATCCTTCTGTTATTCTCTCCCAACCTAAGGCAAGGTTCTCCATGTCTGTGTTCTAGACACCCATCTTGCAGGTAATTGGTAGGAAATCGTTACTTGCCAGGCTGTGTGCTATGTTCTGGATGTGGAGATGTGAATAAAATGTTTACCCCCCTGCTGTCTTGGGTCTGGCAATGCGGTGACTTGACAAAGTCTAGCAATCATGCAAGTGTGGAAGGGAAATTGGTCACAAGTGCAACAAAGGGCACACATTATGTTTTTGGTTTTTTTGTTTGGTTTTTTTGTTTGTTTGTTTGTTTGTTTATCTCAGGACAGGGTTTCTCTGTGTAGCTTTAGAGCCTATCCTGGCACTCACTCTGGAGACCAGGCTGGCCTTGAACTCACAGAGATCTGTTGGACTTGGTGGAGTAACTGAATTTAGTGAATAAGAAACATGTTCCGAATGCATTGCCATGTTAGTTTTTGTGTGTCAATACTGGTTCCATCACATAATGGAATTCTCTGAGGCTAGTAAAGTGAAATAATCCATACACACAAGGAAGCCTTTTCTGGATGTACTTTTGGTGCAATACAGACTTCGTGAATAAAGATGTGTACTTAGGCACTGCCCTTGTCTATCCCCATGAGTGGATGTCAGTTTGGAATAATGTTTATAATAGTAATAAGTATCTTTGGTTTTGGAAAGCTTTCTTTTACTTAATTTTTGTTACTCTGTGAGACAGGAGCTCAAGATGTATCTGTGGCTGGTCTGGAACTCACATGTTAGCCAGGCTGGCCTAGGGCTTGTAGTGATCCTCCTGCCTCTGCCTCTAAAGTGCTGGGCTTACAGGCATGTGCTACCATGCCAGGCTTTAATTAAAAGAAAAAAAATGTCTTTCTCCACTCTTAATCTCCTTTTTCTTCCCCCTGTTTCTCCTCCTCCTCTTCATCATTGTTATTGTCACCTTCCTTTTTGTGGTGTTGGGGATCAAGTAATATGCTAGCTAAGTACTGTGCTGTGGAGCTATAGCCCCGGGCCCAGTTTTTACACTCTTAGAGCACTTATTTTTGATTCCTGTATATGTTGTTCTCACTTTGGCTTTTTTTTGCTGCTGTCTTTGGGTTGTTGAAAATGTTCAGGAATCTGAGCAGTAGTTTAAACACAAGGAAATGCAGCGAGGAACACACTGATGAGAACTGCAACGATGCTGGAAATTCCTCCACAGCACAAAGTCTTCCTCGACGAACTGGATCAATGTTTAATAGAAACACAGCCTTTTAAGCATCCCTGTTTCTAAAGTATGTTTTGTTAGACACCCCATGTTCTTCAGCCTCAAAGAGGGGGTAACAAGACAGAGGAGCAGACAGCAGTGACCCTGCAGCCATTAGGAATAGTATGATGTTGTGGTCATTCAGACAAGCCATCTCCACAAGTACCTCCCTCAGAGTACTAACAAGCACACCTGCTTCCAATTCGGATCCTTCCTCAGATAGGTCTTCAGAGAACAGCCTAATAAAGATTCATCATGGAGCACTCCCCCACCCTCCACATATAGGGATGATTGTAGGGAGACACACTAGCCCCGCCCTGGGACAGGAGATGGCTCAGTGGTAAAGAGCATTGGCTGTTATTCCAAAGGACCTGGGTCCACCTGGTACCTGTCCCAGGGCGGGGCTAGGGTGTCTCCCTACAGATGATCAAGTGCATCATTTTGCTAATGATATGTCTGTGGAATACTATTTGAGTTCGGTTAAAAGGTATCTGCCTCTTATGGCTAGGGGCATGCAGATTTCAGAACTGCCGACAGTATTTAATATGCAGCAGCCTGTGTGGTTGGTGTGTGGCTACTACTGCTTTAGATTGATTTTAAATACTGTTTTTTATGGTAATTCAGAGTGTGAGGATACCTATAGGATTAAAGAGAAACCTCCATGTCCTCTGACTGTACTTGAAAGCAGAGCAAAAGGCAGAGGGACACATTGTTTGTATAGATAAAAATATTACATAAATTTAGGACTAAGAACCTTGGTGTTGTAATATGTAGTACATCGTTTTAAAAAATCTGAGATTTTTTCCCCTTTTAGTTCCGTGACAAGCTTTGTACTTTTCTTTCCCTCAAGGTGCTCAGCATCTTCAGCCAGTGCTCTGGCTCTGTTGGTAGGGGTGCCTGCCATGGGAAGGCTCATTTCTTTTGCTTGTTGAAGCTCATATTATCTTGAAAGATCCTATTCATTAATTGGTATTATTCCGTTGCAAATGGATACTCAACAAAATGGGGGAAGTTGGAAAAACAAGCACAGGGCTTGATGTTGAGGGGATATTTTTAGACTTAGAAGCAGCCTGCTGCTTTCCATGAAATCAGTGAGTGTAATTAATGACTCACATTTCTCTTTCTGGTGGTTTTTCTTTTAAGGGTAAATGACTAGTTCCAATCCCCCCCCTCTCTCTCTCTGTGTGTGTGTGTGTGTGTGTGTGTGTGTGTGTGTGCTCGCACGTGCATGTGTGCATGTGTCTATATCTCTGTGTATGTGTCTGTGTCTCTGGTTGTATGTGTGTGTCTGTGTCTCTATGTGTGTGTGCATGCATGTGCATGCATTCACATGTCTCAAGGATATTGACAGTGTGTTTATTTTGTTAAGAGGCTGCTTAGACAGTGTTTCCATTCATTTCATGTAAAGTGTCTTCTTTAGCTATTATAGAAATCAAATACTCTCCCCACTAAGCTTCAGAACATGGTGAAGTTATTTACTAAAATAAAGCACATCAGTAACTTGATTTTTCTATTTTGGGGTACTGGAGGGGGAACCACTGAATAGATAGATGGCACAGTACAATTTCAATTCCCATGCTTAAGTGGAGTTAGAAGCAACTTTTACTCCTTTTGAGTCAGTGCAGCTGGTGAGAAGACTTGTTGAGAATGTCTTCCTCTCTAGCCTGGGACGTGGTCCTTAAGAAAATCCCAGTGGCAGACCTTTTCACCTGACTTCTTCTGTCTGGAGTCAGTAGGAACCATCACATTCCTGTTAGTCATTAGAGAGAATTAGTCACACATCAGAGCCAAGAATCTCATCTTTAGGCTGAAATCATTAATGGGTCATGAACCATTCACATTGCCAACCCAAAGCCTTATTGTTTGCAATGTTGGAAAAGCCTTCCAGTTTAGCTTTTCTTCCTTGAATGCCTCTCCCACAACTTGAAAAGCACATGGTCAGTCTTCATGAAAACTCTAAGCTGAGCAGCTAGCTATCTGTATTGGATAGTGTGGCATAACAGGAAAAAGGCACACACTCATCCATCCTTGATGATCTCTTTGGGCTCCAGGTAGGATGTTACTGGTATCCAAGTACCTGACAGATGACTATAAACATGAGACCATGACTCGCAGTGGGACCACTTAGCTTCCATCTCTTTGTCTTGCAATAGTCTTTGGTTTTGGCTTAGTGCAGTATCTAATCAGATAGGGCCTATCTGGCTCTGCCTGCCCTGCCAGCCTCTATTATTATTTTTTGCACAGGTTGCCTTGGTCTACTCCAGAAGCAGTATTGCCTTTGGCTTTTCCTTTGTCTTCTAAGAATCCTGCATGTCATGTATTTGTGTATGGGTGGGTTTTTGTTCACTACTTAAAAAAATAAATAAATTGAGTGTCAATCTAAATGCTGTTCCCTAACTCTGATTTTACTTGGGAAATCACTACCAGGTCATAGCTGTAATGAGTCTCTTTCTGTCTCACCAGACAGTTCCTAAATTATGACATGGAGACTTCTTATTAATTATGAAAGCTTGGCCTATAGCTCAGGCTTGTTCCTAGCTAGCTCTTATATTTTAAATTAACCTATGTTTTTTACTAATCTGTGTCCCATCATGTGGGGTAACCTCTTCCATCTTGCACCTCCTGTTTCCTCTCCCCTGGAGTCTCCTGTGCACCTAGATTCCTCCTCCTCTTCCTTTTTCTCCCTGGAAGTCCCACCTGTAACTCCTTCCTAGCTATTGGCCTTTCAGCTTTTTTATGACACCAATCACAGCAAATACATCTCCACACAATGTCCAAATACCCCACAACACATAGCAGAAATCAGTACCTTATATTTTTTGTGTTATCATGAAACTTTCAGAACTCTTTCTTTATTGGTACATTTTGGCCAGAACATTTTTTATAAGACCTTTTTGTTTAGAACATATTGCAATATAGAGGTTGCCAACCACCTTACATCTACCACCCATTTCTAGGAGATTGTCAGGATTTATAACTCCCAGATCAGATTTGACTTCTGGGTGGAGGAATAGCCAGGCCCCCTTTGCTATCAATATACAAATGGTTTCAGTATTCTTGATTTGGGAAAGGATTTCAAACAGATATTATTGAGACAGTTGGTTGCTATTTTTTCCAGATTCATGAGGTAATAGTGGACTTCCATTATCAAAGAATTTTTAAAGCTTGAACTAAATACTTGGTAGTTAGAAGGAATCCTACAATTATTGTAGAAATTGATGTGCTGTCAAGAAAAAAAAAAACCCACCTTTAATCCTCTAAAAAGTGTATCCATGTCTTCCTTCCATGTGAATCTTTTCCAAGAGACTATCTCTTTTAGGTACTGTGTTATTTTATTCTTCAGCCACAGGCAGAGAAAGAAATGAACTTGTGCCAGGAGCTAGGACCTGTCATCAGAGCACACGAAGTGTACATGCTGTGTGTGACTCACTCCAAGGACATGGTGCAGTACCCAGGCTTGGGTTTATGCAGCTCTGCTTCACTTAAAAAAGACAATGAATTTTAATTTGTTTATGAGCAGTCTCATATTTTCTAACAACCATTTTTTAGCACGAGTGGGATTGATTTTGCTGCATCTTTGCCAGAGGTATTTGTCATTAGATGCTATAGATAAAAGGTGAAGCAGTCCATGTGTGTAGAAAGGGAAGTGTGTAAAAAGTCTGGTTGTACATATCAAAGATTGGGATCTTGTCACCTGTTACAGTGTGGATGAACTACAGGGAGACTGTGCTTCGTTTAATAAACTAGTGCTAAAATAGCAAATACCCTATGATTCCACTTTTGAGATATTGGAGTCATCATATTGCTAAGGACAGAAAACAGAATGTGGTGGTTGCAAACAGAGAGGGAATCCGGGATTGCTTAATGGGTACAGAGTTTGAATTGGGATTGACAGAATTCTGGAGGTGGGTGGTGGCACAAAACATGAACATACATTTTTGCTGCTGACTGCACACACTTACAATGGGCAAGATGGTGAATTTTATGTTATGTATAGCTCACTAAAAGTAACGATGAAAAGATTAAACCAAACAGAAGGAGCCTTTCTGTTTTTAAGCT
This sequence comes from Cricetulus griseus, assembly GCF_003668045.3. NCBI lineage: Eukaryota > Metazoa > Chordata > Mammalia > Rodentia > Cricetidae > Cricetulus > Cricetulus griseus. Next base: position 62,599,537 of record NC_048595.1, on the reverse strand, counting down.
TCTCACCACAAATAAGGTATGGTTCTCCTTGTCCTGTCTTTGAAACACAATTATTGGTTGGAAAGATCATTTGCCCCAACAGTTTCATTTATAGGTGAAAAAAAATCTCAGAAGTGAGGGCGTTTACCCCTTGCTGTTGCAAACAATTGTCAGACTTTTGGCTCCCCAACCTTTTCAAAGAGACAGTGTGGAGTACAACAAGGGTGCTTACTGCCTTAGTGGTGTTTACCATCAAGTTTGCACGCAAAGACATCATCCTCAGACTTTTTGAACCTATAAAATGATGATAATACTAGCATTCCAAGAGCTTGTTCTGAGGGTAAGCTGAGCTGATCCCTAAGCTGTTCCACTTAGTGTGATGTTTTGTAATACAATAAGGAACAAATGTTAGCTGTCCATTATTACTGAATTTGTTGTTATTGCTGTTACTGGCATCTGCTACAGGAGGATTCGGGGGCAGCAACTTGAGAATTGCAGATTGTAGCAATCCCTTTTTCTCTGCCCTGAGCCCCATGCTCTGTTGGTCCTTGTTAACCAGTGTGTGTACAGCAGAATGGGCCAGGGTTTGTTTTGATATAGTGACTATGAAGGAAGGGATGGTTGCCTAATGCACTGGCTTAGTGGTCAGCAGATAAAGTGAGGTTACTGCAGGGTCAAGAGGCTTGAAATCTATAGAGATGTAGCCTGCATGAGCAGTGTCTAGAACAGCCTGAGCTCTAGCCTCTGGGTGTAGATGGACATGTGTTCTTCTGGGTCACCTTCCCAAAGTTTCCTGAGGGCGGGGTTACCTACCTCCTTTGGGACTATTGTAGAAGTTTGGCAGAGGTGGGGATAAGTAGAGATTGGCTTCATTTGAGTCAGAGATGGGGCATTCGTGTTATTTCCCAAGGGCATTTGCTTCTGACTCCAGCTGATAAACAACCCCCTCTCTGCTGACTCATTTTCTTGCTGTCCCTGTTATACTTGCTCAACCTCATGAGCTTCTGAAAGAAACTCTATCCTACTGTGATATCATCAGGGATGCCATCTGTGTCCATCTATGAAGCATGCATTCAGCACAGTGTGCCAAAAGGGCTAGTGATACAAAGGGGAGTGAAATGATCATGGGAGGGGGTCAAGAAATGACTGTGTCCTGCAGAGACTGCACACTGTACAGTGTGTCAGTACTTGGGAATGGGAAAGAACCAGAGAATGGTGTTTTGTACACAGCTCCTCCATGAGGAGGAGTGGTGCCAGCATTGCAATAATACTACCAGTTACTTAAATGCATGTGTATGTTTCATGTTCGTGTAAATGTTCTTATGTAATGAAATACAGATGGCAGATCATGAAACTCATTGTGTGAAATTCGACATTATCTCTGCCATTTCTAGTTAAGGAAGCCTTCAGCATTGCAGACACCTGCTGTGGTTTGGTTGTGGTGTAAGTATATCTGAGGGTTTGTGTGATGGAAGCTTGTTCCCCAGGATGGAGACACTGAGAGAGTGGGAGATCTTTGAGAGGTGGAGCCCAGTAGAAGGCTACTGGAGATGGGAAGGAACAGATAAAGTTCTTCTGGCTGGCTTTCTTTAGAGAGTTGATAGAAGACCCCATTTATCCGGCTTCATGTTTGGGTATGTGATCCCTCTTGAACATGCTCTGAGTTTCATGTTCCTGGATCCAGAGTCTGTCCTTGCAGGAAAGTAACAGTGTGATGCTGCAAGGGGAACCTCACACGCACAATACATGTTATACTAGCTTTCAACCTCCAAATTGGTGACTTAAATCTCTTTTCTTTATTTTACTCAGCCTCGGGTATTCTGGTACAGTAATGCAGATAGACAAATATAACATTCATCAAATCAATGAATCCACAGAAGGGTCAAAACTCTAGTGCCAAAGTAGGCAGTACTGTGTCTTCCTATCTGGCATGCATAGGCAGGAACAGGACTTAATGCCAAGGGAGTTAGTATGATTTTATCTCTAAAATTCTATGCTTAAGTCCAGTTAAAGAACTCTTGGTCTTGCCATTCCTGCACCCTTGGTTTATGGTGTCATGATGGTCATTGTTGTGACTCATAGTTGTCCAGGTGGGTAAGACTTTGGTTGTTTTCCTCCTGTGGAGGCTTGCATGGTGCCTTCTAGTATCATGAAAGCTAGTACTTGTGGAAGTGGCTTTAAAACTAAGGTTTTGTGAAAATGCCATAAGAAATCATACTATTAACTACCTGCCTAAGAAACCCTATAATACATATTAAGTCTGTGTATGAATATACATATGTAGTTTAAATGAATTTTCCCCATCTGGGATGACAATGCTCCTTCCAAGAGCCAAAAGCTATCTCATAAAACCCCAATGGCAGCTATGAGAAGTGCCCTTTTGAGTTTATTGGTTAGGGTTGTCCAAGAGAGGCCTAAACATACAGCCTATTGCTATTGCTTTGATTGCCCCTAAGAGGTGGAGGGTGAGTCCCTGTTGCTGAAGACACCATGCATTTCAGACACAGATTCCAAAGGCCCCTGAGAGGGAACAGAACTTAGTTTTCTTATACAGGTTCCCAGTTCACATTGTACATGTATGTATCTGTGACATACTATTGAATTTTACTTCATCTTTTACTTATTGCAGTTTTGAATGATTAAAACTTCATCAAGGCTCCCATAGATTGTCTTTTAAGCTTGTGTTTATTTCATCAATACGGAACTGCCTCATGTGAAATTAAGTAAAAATAACTTTTAAGCCATCACAAAATGGCTCATTCAAATTTATGGGTTAAATGCAGTTCATGTCATAGTTTAATTGAATCTTTTCTTTCCCAAATATGTGGGCATGTAATGATGGACAGTGTTTATTATCTTGAAGAACCATTAAGATGTTTCTTTTTCTTTAGCTCTTCTGCAAAAATTAAAATGGAATTGTATAATATATACTACTAATATATAAATGGTGAGAAAGATGTTTAGAGATGGTTGTTTTGTTTTTTAAAATTAGAATCTTTAAGGAACCCTCATCATGCTCACATTTTATTGTAAAGTCTATCCACAGAAACTTAATGAACAGAATTAACGGACTGGATTCTTCTTCACCTAGCTTGGAAGTAACACGTGTTTTGCTTTTGACTCATGCTTCTCACATGAAGTGACAACTTGAGAGGGATGTGATGTTTTATTTTAAGCTGCTTTGACATTCTCGAGGCAGAGGATCGTGAGAAACAGAGACCTGAAATCTGAGAGCGTTGCAGATGCTTTGGGGAGTCTTCACTCTCCCTTGCACAGATGTTTCAAAAGCAAATAAAATTATTCCTCAAGGCACAAAGCAAAGGGATTGTCAGCTGGAGTCGAAGTTAATCTTAGATTTCTACAATAAAATGTGAGCATGAGGGTCCCTTAAAGAGAGGGATTGTTTTAGTATCACCAGGAAGCATAATTTAATCAATGGTCCTAATGTTCAAATTGAAGATCTTTCCCCCCTGAGTATGTATATTGTGGTTTGTGTGAGTGGTGTGTGTTTGTGTATATGTGTGGTATGTGTGTATGTATAAGTGTGTGTGTGTGTGTGTGTGTGTGTGTGTGTGTGAGAGTGTGTGTGAGCACATGCATGTGGTGTAGGCCCAAGGACAACTTTATGGCTCTGCTTCTCCTATCTTTATGTGTGTTTTGGTGTAAAATTCAGGTTACCAGGCCAGTATGGCAAGTACCTTTACTTGCTGAGCCATTTTTGGCCCTTAATGTTCCTAGTTTTATCGAGTGTGCACCTAATACTCCATGGAGATGGTAGCATATTTAATAGAAGCTACCATTACATACATAACATATTAAATATATAATACAATATGAAATACATTACATAATTTATCATATATGATTTATTTAGTTATAATATAGCATATTATAACATAATATTTACATACATATTTATTTAGTAGTGCACAGTTATTTTAGTGGGTGGAGATCCGAGATCTTCTTATGTAGTAACAGATCCATTCCTTCATCATCCTTATTCATGGTGGGTAAACTGATTATAGTCTATGGCGGGAAATTACCAATATGGAGCCAGGTAGAAATACAAGGGATTTTAATAGGGAAAAGGTTTACTTACAGAGCTACCTAGCCAGCCAGTGCGGCAGCAGTCTGTACAGCAAGCCGAAAGGGAAACCAAAAGTGACCAGCCACCTGACCACCTCTCACTCTACTTCACCCTGACCACGCCCTCGCAGGCATGGTCAGGCAGACCTGTAGCCAGCCCCTAAGCAGGCATGACTACAGCCTCCCCTACAATAGTCTGCCAGTGCAATGTCACAGTTTGGGGAGAAGCTGTGCTAATTAAGATGCAGTCCTGGCTTCAGGGTGTGGGGGTCACTGGCTTTATTAATATCATCATTATTAGTGTTATTAGTACTATTGTCAGTATACTTGCATGATGAGAATGTGTGAGCATGCATGTATGTATGTATGTATGTATGTATGTATGTATGTGTACACACACACCCATGTAGTGGGCATAGGATAAGCTTAATGAATTGATTCTGTCCTTTCACTTTTACGTGGAGGATCAGATTCAGGTCCCTAGACTTGGGTGGCAAGCACCTTAACCTGCTGAGCTATTTCCGCAGCACTTTCAATCTTGGGCATTTAGTGAGCAGTAATTTGCATGATGGAGTGAAGTGGTTGTTTAAAGCATTCACATTTATGGGTGAAGATGGAAAGATGTAATAGCATCCTTGAGATCATAGTTTATAAGGAAGAATTATTTTGAACCCAGAATTCAAGATCATATACCCTGAGCACCATAAGTGAGTAAAGGTAAAGTTCTTTTGGAGAGTTTGCAGAGGTCATTTAAAACTAAAGGAAAAAGCAAAGAAGTCTGGTTTGTTTAAACAGATCCATTGAGGACTTTTTAGGCTATGATCTTTGTTTTTAGATTATGATCTTTGTCCGAAGACAACTCTACATGTACAGGAAATTCAAATGCCTAGAGTTTGCCAGAAGGGTCACATTAAGTTGGAAGGTCTGTCTATGGGGCAGCCTTTGTCATCTTGATTCTGAAGGGGAGCCTAGGGTAGCTGATCTTTAGGAAGGGCTTAAAGTCAAGAGTCAAGAATAATATTAGGGCCATATCAAGTGTGTGAATCCCTAATATGCAACCTCCAGATAGTACTTGATACAAGGGGAATAATTGACAATGTGGGCTCTAAAATTTGAAGATCCAGTTAAAGAGTAACAGCTAGAGAGTGGGTGGCCTTGGAGAGGAGTAGTCTGTCATATAGCAAATAATAGTTTTCCTCTTCCATTATTAAATTAATCTTTAACGTTTTCTTTTAGAATAGGTATTACATACTTATCTTTCAAATTAGAAAAATTTCTCTCTTTTTCTGCATGCTCACAGATGTGCATATAGTATATGTGTGTGTGTTACGGCAAGTCAGAAGTTCTATTGCTCTCCACCTTAGTTTTTGAGACAGGTTCTATCACTGAACCTGGAGCCTTCTGTATTGGCTAGACTGACTGGCCAGTGGGTACCTGGGATTCACTTGTCCCACTCAGTGCTGTGGTTATAGATAGATGCCACAACATCCAGCTTTAAATGGATGCTAGGATCTGAACCCAGGTCATCATGCTTGTGCATGAAGTCTTCATATCCTGAGCCATCTCCATGCATGGAAACTATGTTATCAGTCTTTTATGACATAAACTTTATCATTTTGGTATAGGTAATATAGAATATCTGATTATAAGACTTCTTTGTGGCCGGGCGTTGGTGGCACGTGCCTTTAATCCCAGTACTCAGGAGGTAGAGGAAGGCAGATCTCTGTGAGTTCAAGGCCAGCCTGGTCTCCGGATCGAGTGCCAGGATAGGCTCCAAAGCTACACAGAGAAACCCTGTCTTGAAAAAACCAAAAAAAAAAAAAAAAAAAAAAAAAAAAGACTACTTTGTGATACTAAGTGGATAACCAGCATTTCAAAACCCTTTAAACTTGTTTCTAGTATTTTTTAAAAAGAGAAATATATCCTAAATTCTGTATTTCTTGAAGAAATTCATAATTGTAGGAGTAGCCTCCTTTCATGGATAAACATGTGGTATTGGACAAACAATAGACAATAGACAAGTCTTTGATTCTCTTCTCATTTTTGATCATGGTTGAAATTGTTCCTGGAAAGTGAAATGTGTTTTGTATTGAACTATGTTTGCTCCCTTACTCAGGGCAATAAAAATTAATGGGAAAGGAATGCCATTTAGAACCTTATTGACATCTCTTCCTTCTGGCTTCATTGTGTTCAGACACCTTGGATTCTCCTGTAAGTGGGGGGTGGTGAGCTTGAGATGTGTGTGAATTCGAGGTGCTTTTAGGAAGTCAGAGCTGTTGACAAAGCTCCTCATTATTAAACTTGCAATCTCACAGTGACCGTGACACACAAACTGGTCGATGCCTAAAACAAGGAATAAAAAATGTCTCACTGCCTCACAACATGAGTTTGGTTAGGTTTGGTCCCTACAGTCTTCCTTCTTGGGGGACTGAACTTGCTCTTTCTCACTGACATCAGGAAGAGGATGAGGTAATTATGGCCTTGGCCTGAGTATTCAATACCATACAAGGAGGCATTAGGGATTTTTGGCCTTCAGAACCATTGCCTGGTTGCTCCTTTTTGTCTCTTGGTGAATTATAATGACACCTTGACTCTCTCATCCCTCCCCCAATAATTGTGTTTCTTTAAGCTCTCCCCACAAACTGTTCTTTCTACACCAGAAGCAGCCATGTGAAGAGATCAGTGTTAATCATATTTGCTGTAGCTCTGTGGCTCTATCTCAGGGTGTCTATGGTAGGATCCCTCAGCAGCAGAGCCTCTATAGAGGACCAGCTTGTGACCCATCCATGTAGGAACTCTGGCTACTCAGTGGGAACATTGATTCTGTCTGGTCTTTTCCCTGGAAGAGCTCTTTCCAGGAGTGTGTGCCCCTGGCTGTGGACTATGGCTGGATTGGTGGTAGCTCTGTTCAACGCTTAGTGCCTAGGCTAGGTTAAGAATCTATGTCTTGTTTCACATTTTGCTGCTCGACCATCTTACCTTGCCATACCTGGGGCTTTTAGAAATGTACATTTCCAGGTTCCCCTTCAGGAATCATAGTTGATGCTTTAGTAAGTTCCACGGGGATTCTTGTGCATATTAAGTTTGCAAACTGCATCTTGGAATGTAGAAGACAAGGGATTATGTGTGGAGAGGAAAGGGAGCTGGGTGAATGCAGAGTAATGGAGAGAATGCATTTCATTTGTGGGTGTGTTAAGTATGTCAAGTAAAATGAGTACATTCTCATTTCCTTACAAATACCTCAGCTTTAAGATACAACTAATATATAGTACAATCTACCCATTTAAAACACGTCCTCTAAAATGAACAATTCAAGAAGGCTTTAAGTATATTAGCAGACTTTTGCAATCACTGCCATCATCTGCAGAACAGTTCCGTTGCTTGAACAGAAACAATATATCAGTTAGTAGTCACACCATTTGGCCTTAACACGCAGTGGATTCTAGAGGCCACAGACAATCAGCCACTGACACATGTGTATGGATATGGGCATGAGTACAGGTACTGGTGGAGGCCACAAAATATCATCTGATGCCTTGAGTTGGAGTCACAGGTGGTTGTAAGCCACCTGCCTTGGGTATTGGGAATTGAACTCAGATCCTCTGGAAGAACATTATTTGCTTTAACCACTGAGCCACTTCTCCAGTTTCTATTCTGGATAGTATGTATGCAAAGGCATTTGTATAATACATGGTCCTTTGTGGGTGGAGTTTTCCACTTGCCATGTGTTTTCAAGGTTGGCCTATGTTGAGTATGGTCGGAGCCCATATGTAATTGAGACTGCTTCCTCATTATAATTATATCCAACAGGAGTAGTTTAAATACTGAATATGCTCCTCAAGGACACGCCCAGCCCCTGAGAACTGCACACGCTAGTAAGGACAATATTAAATTCGTCCAGTTGCAGAAATAAAATAGTAATTTCCATTCTTTATGAAGTTTAGTTTACTTATTTTTCATTTGCTCGCCCCACAAAACTAGTGGCAGGAAATCAGGTGAGGGGAAGGACCTGACTTCCTGCTGAAAACTGTGCTTGTTATTTCAAAAATATCCAGCTGATGTTGCTGGAAATTAAAAGAGAAAATATTGTGTTCAGATTAATAACAGCAATGCTGGAATTTTGACAAGGAAGCCCACCATTGTCTCTTTCCCAAGGAGTCTCTTCACTGTAGTTTCCAATATTTAGTTATTTCAAGAGTTTCTGAGGGAAGCAGCACTCGTTCCCAGGCTGTCTGTACTTGCCTCTAAGTTGCTCATTAGTCCAATAAAGGTCACACTTTAGTTCTCCTTGGTATTTAAAGACTTTTTAAGAAGTTTGTCCCACAGAATACCTCCTGGTCTGTGTGTCCTGCGTAACAATAGTTGGTTCACAATGCACCTACTATGAAGTAACCAAGAAAATCACATGGCCAGTTTGAAGTACTAACTTTTCTTTTAACAACATGAAAGGACCCTTCCCACCTCCCCAGCAAGCCCAAGCTCATCTTAATTGCCTGTGCCTTGTTTGGCAAGCTGCCTGGTAAACCAGATGAATTGTGACAATACTAGGGATCCTGTGTGGCCACTTTCTAAAAGGGTTTGTATTTGCTTTATGCCTGTCTCTCCCTTTCCCTACTTGCTGCTTAGACTCCGTTATTTGGCTCTTTTTGAGCAGGCTCTGGGAAAAATGCCATTTATCTAGCTTTTCAACTTTAGGGGACTGCTTTCTTAACAGATTTCTTTGTGAAGTAAGGTACTTCAACCTGATTACCATTTTTTTTGTTTGTTTTTTAAAAATGATGCGGTATTGTTCATTCTTAGCAAATTCTTAATTATTTGCTGTTTGGTTTTCAAACTCTAAACCAAATTTCTTGTGTGTGTGTGTGTGTGTGTGTGTGTGTGTGTGTGTGTGTGTGTGTGTGTGTGTGTGTTGCTGAAATGCATATTTTGGGGGCTGGAGAGATGCCAGAGGAGTTAAGAGCATCAGTTGCTTTTCCAGAGGACCAGGTTCAATTCCCAGCACCTACATGGCAGCTTACAACTGTCAGGAAAAATACCAATGCACATAAAAATAAATTAAAAAAGAAAATGCATATTTTTGACAAGAAAAAGAGATTCCCCCCCCCCTCTTAGATTTGGAGATTTGACTGGTCTAGCCAGATCCATCTGTTGGAGGAAATGAGAAATCTTGACTGAGCCCTAATGTTAGGGAAATTGACTTGGCTGGGCTTCAGGGAGTAGGAGGGGCTGGCCCACTAAAGATCTGTGTCAGAGTCTTTGATGGCACTGGAATTGGAACAGGGTAGTTATTTTCTTTAGTAGGGCAAACTCCAGGGGAAAAGGCAGGCAACCAGTGTCCAGCAAAGCCCTCCTGTCAGAATGTTGTACTCTTGTGAGCTATGCTTTACTGTCACTTTTGCTATTACCACCACTGATTTGGAAATGGAGAAGAAGCCAAGGTTCATTTTTTTTTTTTATCTTGAAGGGGACTGTGGAGGCAGCGGTGCTCAGTGACGGTGTTTCTTTCCAGCATTGGAGCCTATATCGGTTTGTCTTTGCCAATTCTCTAAAGAAGGCCGTTGTTTATAATGGTGATGTAATGGATGGAAACACAGATAGATATGGATGAGAATACAAGTTTTTGTTGTTGTTTTTTTTAAGATGTGAGGGTGATCTGGCTTCGACATCTGTCACCCCATTGATTGCCAGGATTAATTCGGCTGATCTGACTGGCTAGGCGGGTGTCCTCTTCCTCCCTTATCACTCTATGTTTGTCTCTCCCAAGGCTGCAAGCTTGGTCGAAGAGGAAGACCTTCCCCAAATAGAGGAGATCTTGTCTTTGGTCAAGGTATTCAAGTAGCTGCACTCCCCTGCTAGAACCTCCAAACAAAACGAAACTCCACACTCAGAAGATACCATTATAGCAAACACTCTGACCTCCCTGGACATAGAGTGCTGAACTGCCGGCCATCTTGGAAAGGAGGAGTATCCCCAACCCCACTCCCCAGGTCTCTTGAATGTCCTAACCTCCCTGCTCTTAGCTTTCTCTGTCCCTGGCCCTTTCTAGTTACAGTGGACACTTTGGCCATATGTTGCCTGCTCAGATGCCATGTGAATAGATGAAGCCAGCCATTGCTGAGTCAGGCCCCTCAGTAGGATGAGTCTATGCACCTGCTCTAAATCTGTTTGCAGGAAGAGCTTATTGAAAGCTTCTAGCAGGAAGAGTAACTACAAGAGTAACTGTCTAATTGATCTGTAGTTTTCTGAATAAAGTGAGGTTTTAAAATGTAGTATTCATTTGTCAGTTTTCCCCACATTTTGAAAAATTTATCCTAGTTAAAACACATTTATTGTGGAACATTTAACAATTAAATGGAAAACCAAGCAAAGACTTTGCCATAACAAAGAGATGTTCCTTAACATAATTCTACATGTCCTCTCTCTGGAAAATTTAATATCCATCCTGTAGAACTCAGATAGCCATATAAATATGTAGATAACTTTCACTAGTAACTTAACAATGTTTTGCACCCATTCATTTCCTTATCATTTGGAAGATTGTAGCTCTGTAAATAAGAAAGGTAAAAATAAGAAAGGCTTACTGGCTGGATCCCAGAGAGTGTAGTTGTGGGTCATGACCTGGAGGCTGGCCTTCTGCTTTCTACAGGACTTCTGATGTGGGCTCTTGATCAGTAGTAGTTAGCCATCATTATATTTATCCCACAATAGCTGCAACATTTTGCAGAAAGCATGCTTACTAAACCATGCTTTGTACACCCATGTGCCAAGGTCCTGGGTTTCATTCTGAGTTTCATAGCAGCAGCACCACCAGCACCAGCAGAGGAAGACCCATAGAGAAAAGCAGGGTGACATAGAATACTCACAGGGAGTCTTGACCCATTGTTTTCAAGTAGTCAACAACTGAATTAGTCCCATTGAAGGATAGCACAGTCTACAGGTAAGTACCAACTTTAGCAAGTTGGTTATGTGGAAATTATTTTAGAAATTATAATCAACAGGGAGAAATATGTCAAATTCCATATGCACTGACCTAATAAAAGAAGTGTGTGTGTGTGTGTGTGTGTGTGTCTAGTAGATAATGTTTTTATGTTTTGTAGAGGAGGAGGAGGCAAGGCTATGAGTCTAGTATTTGAGGATGCTACACATGATTGAACACAAAGGATAGCTAGACTATAAATCTTCATGAAATCATGAAGGGAACAAATATTGCTACTGTTTTATCAGAAAGTACTTTTTATTTTAAAAAAAAAGTCCACAAAAGTGTCAGTTTTGACAATCACATCCATGATTATAGTAAGTTCCTTTTTTTGACTCTTTACTCTACCCTAGCTTGCTATTTCAGTACATCATTGCTTCTTAATGTCTTCGGATTTTGGTTAAAATTAGTTTATATACTCATTTTAACCTTAATTTTATTTCGGAATGTATAATAGCACAATGAAAAAGACAAGGTATAATGTTAATGCACTAACCCAATTAAATGCTCACTGGGGCTACTGAGCTTTTTATCACTTTTCACATGTACTGTACAGCATCCAGGTTCATTCTGCTGTAAGCACTTCACCAGCATGAACACAGCATCGAAGTATTAAGATTTCATCTCCTGGTCTCTGATTCTGTGAATGCAGTACCTTGAGGCGTTCTGAAAAGATATGACAGATGGTTTGAAATTAATATGTTTTTCTTTTAATTTTAGCTGGTCAGGAAAACAATGTTTGAAAGTTTTAAAAACCTAGGTAAAGAGAGTCTTGTTGGATGTAATCAGTGCATGTGTAAGTCAACCACTCAGCAATATTTATGAGTATGTGTTCTATGTCACACTTGTGCTTATGTTGAGATCCAGCAAATTGTCTCTTTGGTGTTGGGCACTATTCTAATCATGTGTTGCTCACTTAAACTTCACCACGGTTTTAGAGCAGATTATGGTATTTGTTGTCTCCTTTTAACTGATGGGACTGACAGACAGAAGAGGTAAGTCATAGGCTCATAGACATACAGATGATGAGGTGGCAGAACCAGAAACTGAATTCAAGCAAAGGCTCACTGCTAGTTTCAGGGATTAACATTCAGGGGCTTGATATAGAATTCTGGATATGGAAAAGAAGTGGCGAATTTAGCTAACAGTCGAGCAGTAGGGCTGGAGAAAAATGGAATGGTGAGAAAGACTTCTCAAGAAAGACTCTATCATACTTGGTGATTGGATAGATGGGGCAGGGGGAGCTGTCAAGAGTGAGGGTTAGGGCTATCTCCAAAATGTTTGTGACACAGTAAGCCAAAAACTCACAGATTTGTGTGTCCTATAGTTTTCTTATCACAAGTGGTTATTGTAAAAATATTTACACTTTAATCTATGGAAAATTGTGTAATTTTAAAGATGTCAACAAAGTTTCAAAACATTAGCAGGACCTGTGTATACATTTAATTGTATTGTTTTAATGTCTCTTTAAAATTAATTTATGGAATATTAATAGGCAAAGAAAAATTAGGCTATCCACTTGAAAGTGAGGGGTATAGGAGAGGTTTGAGGAGGATACTTGGAAGGGACTGGAGGGAAGCAAAAGAGTGGGGAACTGATGCAATTTTATTTCATTGAAAACATTTATTAATATTTAATGATGAGACTGGAAAGATGGTTCAAGGGTTAAGAGCATGTGCTACTCTTGGAAAGGAGCCAAGTTGGGTTCCCAGCCCTCATGTCAGACAACTCAGCTGCAGGGGAACCAATGCCCTTTTCTGGTCTCTACAAGCAAGGCACTTATGAGCGTCAACCCACCAACCAATAAACAAATTACAATAAAAACATCACCCCCATCTTAAAAACATGACTTTAAACATTTTAATTTCAATAGATAATTTTATAATGTATTTGCATACTTGTTTACATAATTAACAATCTGTGAAACGGTAACTAACATTTTTTAAATTATTATGCATACAGTATTTTACCTGCATGTATGCCTGCAGGCCAGAAAAGGGCACCAGATGTCATTATGGATGGTTGTGAGCCACCATGTGGTTGCTGGAAATTGAACTCAGGACCTCTGGAAGAGCAGCTGAGCTCTTAACTGCTGATCCATGTCTCCAACCCTCATAACTGTGACTTATTTTTTTATCTATAGATAATTTTACAGTGACTGTCTTTATTGGTAAAACATTTTTGTAATTTAGGACTAGAATAACTGATCATACTACTCATTATAAAGTTACTTTGGGACATTCTGGTAATTTGTGTCTTTGAAATATGTGCTACACTTGGCTCCTACCCTTCCAGTAGCTCAAATGCTGTCCTGATAATCTTTGTACTGTTCTCATTCACTTCCTACTTTTTGAAACACCCCATGGCTTCATTTACATGCTGTTTTGTGGACTGTTAGATTTTTTTTCTCATTGCACTTAGTACTTGATTCACACAGAATGTCACCAAGAAGTCTCAAGGCTACAATCAGGTAGGAAAGGGAGGAACATGATTATTGCTCCTTAACTCTGCCCCAAGTATTCCTGCCAGGGATATTTTTAGTTATTCGAGGTTCTCTACCTATGACTGGAACAGTATAGGAACTAGTAGGTGCCTGTTTCTCAAATCTACTTAGGTGTGATACATTGTAGAGAATTAAAGCCTTAATTTGAGAATTTAGGATCAAAACAATTTTCCTAAGATTATATGTCAAAGCATCTGAGATAAATGAGGTCACAGCTCTCAGAGGAGGACCCACTCCTTCCATTTCAGTGAACACCAGCATGATTCCTAACTATATTCTAAAGATCTCTCCTTAGAGCCATAGATAAGTGAGGCTTTCACACCTTGTCAAGAAACATCTCTTTGTAATAGGAGACCATTAAATAAACCCACAACCCATCAAAATACAGAGAACAAGGGATCATGAGGTATCCAGACTGTATTGATATACCTACAACACATCTCTTTAGGGACATTGAGGAAGAGGTGACAGAAAGATTTTAAGAGCCAGAGGACCAGGAAAGCACCTGTGAAATTGTGTCTTCTACAAATGACAAGGAAGCTTCACCCAAGACACCTCAACCTTGACAAGAGCTGAAGAAGAACAACACCAATAGACATACTAACCCTGAGAGGGAAAAATCTCACAGAGTCCTATCCCAAGGCAAGGAACTACAGTCCACTAAGGGATGCTGAAAATGGGAAGAAAGTCCTTCCCAGGGATGAGCCCCACTAATTGGTTATTCAGTACCAAGTAATCAACCCTGAAATCACACCCCCATACATACCTACACACACACACACACACACACAAGTAAATGAAATCACTAAATGACAGGTCGGGTCATATTTATATATTTAGGCACTTGGGCATTCATGTGTGTGTTGTGTGTGGGTGTGTGTATAACAATAACTAAAAAAAGGCAATAAATTTGAGAGGGAGGGGTTGGAGTAAGGAAAGAGAAGGGGGGAATAAAATAATTATATTTTAATTTTTTTTTCTGGTCATTTGGAATGAAATTGGGATGACTTTAGCCTGGAGTTTTGCTAGTAACTGCCTCAGATTTTTACTTTGTTTTCTATATTGCAAAGTAAAACTTTTTCTCCCCAATCCTTAACTTTTATAGTAACTCCGTTTTGGTTTTCAATAACCAATGGCCTATTTTATGTAAATTCCTGAAATTGTTAATTTCTTCCACCTTTTGATCTCAAATGTAAAGTTGGAAGAATTTGCCATTTAGGCATTATCTACACTCGTGTTGAGTTCCTGGTAACCTTTTAATGAATATATTTTATGAATTGTGTTGAGAGCGTATTGTTTAGAGATTCATTATTAGCCTGGTTACTTGCCAGAGTGACACATTAACACAGAGTTTGTCCATCCATCTGCTTCTTCCTATAATCCCCCCAAACAGTCATCAAGCTGGAGAATTGTAATATGCAAATAAGCCATCTGCAGTCTCCAAATAGGGGGATAGCTTCCAGTTTTAGGCAGAAATCTGTCCAGGGCTGGTAGTAATTTCAGCAGCCTCCCTGAAAGGGGAGGGACTCCTCAGGAGTCCATGATTAACAAAATTGACATGGCAAAGGGATGCTTTAGTTGGATCCCTGGCTACTGGTGAGTAACAAATCCCTTAACACATTCTACCTTTCCCATCTTCCATTCCAGATGCCTTTCTTGATTCTTTTAATTGCTCCACAAATTAAAAAACAAACAAAAATAATGATACCAAGTAGGAAGTTTAGACAAATCCTATTGGGGATTTAGTATACTTATGTTTTCTGATGTAGCCTGGGGTAGATCTTTTTCCTGCAGACTTGAGTTGAAAGGAATTCTGAGTGCTCTGAATTTTGAAACAGGAAGGTGAAGTGTAACAATAAGTCTTTCTGCCGCAGTCACCTGAACCCTGCTGCCACATTGCTCTGGCGCTTTCTGCCAGGTTGCTCAGGTTCTGCCCACCACCATGTTAAGGTCCCAAGTAACACACAGAGACTTATCCAGGATGCCTTCCACTGGCACCCTCTCTTGCCGGTGGATCACATGGCAACTCCAGAGCACAGACCAGGAGGAAGAGAGAAGGGAAAAGGGAAGGACTTCCTTCTTGTCCTTGTTTATATATGAGTATGCCTGCCTGGATTCTCTCCCAGAATCCTCCTCGACTCCTAGTCCCACCTAACTTACTGCCTCATTGGCCAAACAGTACTTTATTCAACAATCAATAAGATGAACATACACAGAAGGACCTCCCCCATCAGTGAAGGGCACTTTTGATGGCAGGGGTTGAGGGGGATGATGAATCCAAGTCTGGTCTACTGATCTCTTAGTAGGCAGGGTGTATTCAGGAGGAACGAAACAAAGACATTATTTTGGTGTTTGAAAATGATGACTGTACTTGCTATGATATAGTAGAGTGAAATTAAACTTGGTCTTCTTTAATTCTCATTGTCTCACGTTTTCTAGAAATCACTAATTTCAGCTTGCTGCTTGCAAGTGTACTATAAACATTGGGTCTGTGCTTTCACCTTCTCTTCATCTGTGGACTTCTCTGCAGGAAGGACTAGGAATATGATATCTGGTAGTGTTTCTTTGTCAGGTTCTCCAGCTGTGTCTGCATCACCCCAGATCTAGAAGCTGTGGTAAGCTGGGAAACCTTGCATGTGAATGGATTCTGTTCTGGGTAGATTGTAGACTGAGAATAGGAGAGCCTCTAACTACATGAAGTAAGCTGGGGAAAGAGATGCTATAGAGCCAATAGAAAACTTGGGAGAGAATGACGGTCTGGAAACTAAGACAGACACTATTCTAGTAGCAATATAATCAGAGGATGGGAAGGAAAAGTGGCTTTAAAAAGCCCAACAACAATAAAAACAAACAAACAAAAACCCTTTTACTTGGAAGTAATTTCAAATTTGCAGAAAAATATACACAGAATACCTTTTGGTAAACTTAACTCACTTTATCTGTTGTTAAATTTTTGGTTGTGAGCCTAGCCTTTAACAGCTGAGCCATCTCTCCAGCCCTGTTGTTAAATTTAACTTATTTTTCTTCTTTGTTTTCTGACATGTGCTCACACATACAACTTCTGAAGCACTTTGGTGATATGTTAATGTGCTATGGCTATTTATCTCTAAATATCTAAACATCTCCTGAGAATTGCTACATTCTCCCATCTAACCAACCACAGCTTTGCTAGGAGCCCAAGTAATAGCATTGATAAAACTTGAAAACTCAAGTCGAAAGTCTAGCATTTTTCTTTCAAATTGTGCAGTTAATCCAATGAATGATTAATGCATTGTCTGTGGTCAGGTATTTCATTGATTAGTTTTTTTAAAAAAAAACAAAACAAAACACAAAACAATTCTCAGATTTGCTTTATCATCTATGATACTTTAAAAAAATTTGAGGTTGTATTTTTTCTTTAAAATCAGTTCTTTGGTTTTGGAGTGGTTCACTAATTCCTACTGATTAGATGTAGGCTGTGCAATTCTGCTGGCATATTTTGTGGGTGGTTTGTATCCATTCGATAATGTCACCTTGGCAGGACAGATTTGGAATAATCATTTGTTCTTCTCTTGGAAAAAAATCTATGGAGAGACACTTTGAAATATTGTAGATACTATGAGTTGTACCAAAATCAGAGCAAGAGTTAGCATCTACTGGTGATTCTTGTGGGACCCACTTTTCAGCCTCAGCAAACTGCTGAGCTCCCAACTGCTGCTGCTTTATATTTCATCGCTTGGCTCACCTGTGTCAGTGTGGCATGTCTCCATTTTTTTTTTTCTTCTGTCTTTGAGTTGTTTTTTTTTTTTTTTTGCTACTTTCTGGTTAACCAAGAAGAATCTGGTTTTCATGGAAGGAGATGCCTGAAGTGCCACTCAGTCTGTGTCTGGGATTCAGTGGATTCTAGTCTAGTCCCAGCTTGTAGTGTGTGTGACTGAGTAGAGTCATGGTGGAGGAGGTCTGGCAAACCATTATCTTTTTTTTCTAAAAAGTACTTTATTTTTATTTTCTATACATTGGTGTTTTGCCTGTATGTATGTCTGTTCGGGTGTCAGATACCCTGGAACTGCAGTTACAGACAATTGTAAGCTGCCATGTGGGTGCTGGGAATTGAACTCTGGTGCTCTGGAAGAGCAAACAGTGCTGTTAACAACTGAGCCGTCTCTCCAGCCCCCACCATGCTCCTTTTTAAATAACCCACCTCCCAGTATGAACCCCTGCTCCCAATCTTCATTTTACCCGCTGGCTTCTGATATTTCCTTACCGGTGTTGCTCTCCGTTAAATGAGTTTGTACATTTCCCATGAGATGCTACCAGCATCAACCTTGTGTGAGAATTGGGGAGAGAGTAATTCCATTTCACAGGAGATGAAGAAGGCATAGAGAATAGAATTGCAGTAATAGGCAGTGGGTAGGGGGTGTATCAGCCCTTCATTGGCGCCCCATCTCTCAGCTTGGTGCTCCTTCACTGTGGTCCAGGATCCTGGAAGACTGGGGAATGTAAGTGGGTCTCTGGAAATCATCTTGTTTTTGAGAAATGGTGGGGGAGGGCAGGAAGGGAGACTTCTGACTCAGCTTCCCATTGTGGTTTCACAGAACATATCAAGGGATAGTTCTTTCACAGTGAAAGAGATGCTGAGGTCACTCTGGGGAGCTTGTCAACAGGAAGTTTTAAACCCTAGGATCACCCCCAGGCAATGAGGGAAAACTGTAGAAAGCATCTGTGTGGTTGCCTGTGGCCATAGAAACACTGCTGAGAAGCTCCTGCTTCCTGCCCTTTGTTCCAGGTTTCTTCACTTGTGCTCCTCTGTTGAGTGCTTGGGCTGTCTGCTGGGGATGGGGATGTGTCCTCCTGTGGCTTGTGCTTCCCACAGGGGCCTCTGGCCAGGTAAGATAGCAGATGGCTCTGTTTGTGTGCTCAGCAGGTGCAGGTCTGTACTGGGTTCTGATCCCTACCTGACACCTGTTCCTTTCTGCCTCCATATGTCAAGGGACTCTCAGTCCATGACAGTGGCCTCAGGTTGTGTTTTGGAATGGCTAGAGTGATGTGACAAAGGGTGAGGTTGTGTGGGCAGTGAAGTTGACCTAAAAGCCTCACTGGGCCTGAGGTCTGGCTTCAGACAAGTCCTAGTTGGTGTGTTCTCCTTTTGTATATTGCCTGTCTCCTGTTTGGTTTTTGTTATATGATTAAAGGCTTTATGCTCATAGACTTTTCTCATGGCAGTAATGATTGATCTTCCCTTTTCTTTCATTCCTTCCCTCCCTTGTTTCCTGTCCTCTTCTCCTCCTCCTTCTTCTTTTCACTCCCCCTCCCAGGCAGAGGGTGTAGCTCAGCAATGCAGTGCTTGCCTGGTCCTAGGTCAGTGATTCTCAACCTGTGTTGCTACCGTGTGTGTGTGTGTGTGTGTGTGTGTGTGTGTGTGTGTGTGTGTGTGTGTGTGTTGACATATTAGCTATACTGCCTATCAGATATATACATTACAACTCATAACTGTGGGAAAACTATAGTTATGAAGTAGCAATGAAATAATTTTATGGTTGGGGGTCACCACAACATGAGGAACTGTAATTAAAGGGTCACAGCATTAGGAAGGTTGAGAACTACTGCTATACTAGACTGAGCCTCATCACTCAGGAGGAGATGTAGGAGGAGGAAGAAGTTGTAGTCAAGCAGAGACAATCTTGTGTAGCTAAGGTATGACACAACCCAGCTTGCCTCTGCCAGTAACCCAAGCATGGCTCAGAACTCCTGATTCAGGATTTCTTTAGAAGCTCCTGGATACCTTGAAACACAGTACAGTGTTAGATTCTGAAGGACGTCTGTGTATTGTTCCCCAGCAATGTTTTTTGCTAGGTTATAGCTTCCACTATCTCCCTCACCTTCCTTTGGAGGGTCGCCTTTGTCTCCTGGGTCCTCCATAGATTTCTGAGCCCTTTAATCTGTGGAAGAGGGAATGGAGAAGAAAGGCCATGAGAACAGCCTCTCTTTGTTGTAAAATTTTGGGATTCCCCCTTTCCTCTGCACCAGCAGAATGCAGGATGTCTGCTCTAGCTTTCACTTGGGTCAGGCCCTGGTTCATGTGCTGTATGCACTTTAACTCAGCTGATGTCCCAGACTAACCTGAAATTTAGGTACTAATGATTAAATAGCATGTTTCAACTATAAAACAGAAAAGCAGGCACTCAGTAATGTCTGCCAGATTCCATAGCCAGTATTCTTTTCATGCCCTCAAGTAACAAAATATCAGCCCTCATTCTTTCTTTTCTTTCTGTTCTTTTTTTCTCTTCTCTTCTATGATGCCCTCCTCTCTCTCTTTCTCTCTCTCTCTCTCTCTCTCTCTCTCTCTCTCTCTCTGTGTGTGTGTGTGTGTGTGTGTGTGTGTGTGTGTGTGTGTGGTTAGGAATGGCCTTCTATCTTGTTTGGTGTAGGGTCTCTTTGCTGTTGGTATTGCTTCTCATGTTGGGCTACCTGTCTTGCCATCTTCCCAGAATTCCTGTCTCTGCCATCCACTTCCCTGTAGGAAGACTGGTGCTTCATACCATTCCACATTATGCTTTACATGGGTTCTGAGATTTGAACCAACATTTTCACATTATTCAGCAAATCCTTTTACTCTCTGAGCCATCTCCCTGGTCCTCAATTTTCATAAGACTCACCAGCATAGGAGACTGGGGGAAGACAACTAGTTAGAGCTTTGTGGAGTAATAGCAGAGGCAGCCACATCTCTGAGTTCTTTACTCCTGGTCCAGCTCAGAGCTCTTTTTGACTGAGGGCTTGCAACTGTGACTTTCTTAACAATAGTCACTCAGTGGGAGAATGAAGAGTAGCAGGGGTAAAGTGTCAGTGGGTGCAGTCCTTCTGCTTTACAGATGAGAAATAATTAGCGTCATCGTAATTACAGGGTGTTTTAGATGTAGACACATTGGCATGAAACATTTTATTTTTAATTTTGAGAGTATAATTTGTATGTCATAGTATGAATGCCATCAATTAAAAAGTAAATCGGTGTGCTATGCTGTTTGGCGTTTTGAAAAGGTATTTATTGCCCTCTTGTGCCCTTCCTACCTCTGTGCTAAGTATGTAAACAAAGGAACCCAGATAGACCTCCTGAGATGGAGGTTCTGCAAGACTTCTGCTATCCACAGTGGCTCTGTGGCTTGTGTGAGGATGGGAATTGTGACCTAGGGACTCTGTGCTCTAGGGAACTAGCCACATACCAGGAGCCTGGGAAGAGTCGGCATGAGCCTCTCTCTCACTGTGTGTAAGAAAGCCTCTCCACATCTTGCATTTCATGCATTTCTCCTGCTGCTGCTCAGGCTGGTTATGAAGATGAAAGTACAAGAAAGGAAAAGCATCAAGAACTCTGCTAGCGGGGTAATGTCTCTGCAAGGTAGCATTTGCCCAAGTCACTGAATATCTGAGACATACATAACTAGTTGATTATGGCTACATTCCCCTCCTCAGAAACTCAGCTTCTTGTATTAAACCTGATCCATAATAGGCTGAATCAAAGTGATACCAAGTGGACCAAGTGCTTGTCATTGTTACTAGCACATGGGCATTTTAGAATTATGTATAATTGTGCTCCTGACTCTCTCACTTCCTTAAATGCCCCAGTCTAAATAGATCCTTATGAGTGAGTGGTTAGGAATGGAACATTAACAGTTCCTCAAAGGCAGTGCCACTTACAAGTGATTGCCCTCTTGTTCAGCTAGCCAGATCACTTTAGTATGGGCTAGGCCCACATTCACCTGCCTGTGTTTTTGTATAACTCAGGGTCCCCTGGTATGTGCTGCAGCTTGCTACGGTGACATCATACATTTTGGCTGCTGTAATGATCTTAAGATGAATGATGTTTTAGCATAGCCTGGTTCTGATTGAGGTCTTAGCAGCAGGCGTCTAAGCTTTATTCACTCTGGTTTGCTGCTTATTTACTTTTCTCCTTTTGTTTTTAATGGCTAGCTTTAGTTTGAAGTGAAAAATTCTGGGTAGATTTGCTCTGTTCAAATTGTATATTGGGCATACTACTCATTATCGGGCGCAGCCCTGCTAGCTGCCCTTTTGTGTATCTCTGGTGGGAAACAAGGCTATGTGTAGGTTGCCATCCAGGAATTGATCTCAGATCCAATTCCATCAGAGAAGCTTCAGTATTTTTAGAAGTAACACTCACCCTAACACAGCATATGGCGATATGAAATACTGTGTCTAAAAATCCACATTTTAATTAACTTTAAGAAAATTAAATTGCCTTTTTCCCCTGTCCATCAAGCTTCATGAAGCTACATCAGAGTTCAGGATGTGGCCTTCATGGAGGATTCAGTGAAAAGCTGGGATGTTGGCCTTTGGAATTGTATGGCATTTGGGTAGCTCGGAGCCAGGAGACTTGGATTGGCATGCAATATCTGATCTAAGCCTATTAAGTGCTTCCGGCCCTCAATTGTGAACTATTAAGCTGTGGTGGTGCACGGTCTTGACTTCACATTGAGTTGTAATTTCAGTAGTGTCACAACTCCATGATGGAAACGAAGTGTCATGTCTGTAAGTCTCTCTCCTGAAACTCTTACCTTAGAGCTGTGTAGTGTGGGCAGTTCTGCAGGGTGCTTGGGGAAAATGAGATCTAGAGGACCAACATACTGACTTTGGCAGTCTCACACTACAAGGGCTAGCTTTTGTGGATCTCTTGTTTTATATTCAGAGAGTGTTTGGCTTGCCTTAAGCCTGTGTTCTTTGTGATCATCCTTTTACTGGTGGTCGTTTTTTCATAATCTCTTCATCCACTTGTATTCAAGGTGTCTCAGGCTAGTAGACAGCTGTTTATGTAAAATCTGGCTTTTAGATGCTTTCTCAAGTATTTCTTTCTGCAAATATGCTTCCTTGTCTTATAGTACTGTTTAAAATGTGATTTCAAGTCATCTACTGTGGAGTCACATAGAGACAAGAAAAGAACAAATTTCTTGATAAATTCAACTCTTACTGTAGCCATGTTTGTCCAGTGAGACATAAAAATCCTCATTTTTTTTCTGGGGGAGGGGGCAAGGTTACCTGTTACGATAAATCTTTCCACCAAAAGCCGCCTGAGCCCCACGGCCACGTGTGAGCTTTATGCCAGCCATCTGCCCGAGTTAGGCCCAAATGAATACACAGAAACTTGTATTAGGTTCAAAGCTGCTTGGCCAATGACTAGGATACCTCATCTGTTAGCTCAGTCTTAATTATCATAAATCTATATATTTTATAAGACTTATCAGACTCCTTATTGGCGTCCCTCCTTGCCAGTGGATCACATTGTGACACTGGAGCAGGAGCAGAGGGGAAAAAGGGGGACCCTTCCTATTTCTCCTTCGCTTAAATATGAGTCTCCTTGCTATGTCACTTCCTACCTGGATCACACTTCTCTACTACATTTCCCAGAATCCTCTTTGACTCCTAGTCCCGTCTACTTGCTGTCTCATTGGCCAAACAGTATTTTATTTAACAATCAATAAGATAAATATACACAGTACATTCCCCATCAGTTACCAAGTGATTTTCTGTTGTTGAATTTTTTTTTTAATTTAGCTTTTTTTGAGTCTGGATCTCATTATGCTTTCTGCCCTGGTTTAGCATCAAACTTGCTAAACTGCCTGCCTGTGCTTCCCAAGTGCTGAGATTAAGGTCTCAGAACCAATGTCTTTGGGAGTTGGGGATATAACTTTGTTCACATTCCAAAGATCTAATATGTAACGAGATTTAATGAGTATTTTCGAGCAAATGAATTCACAAGTAAGTGGATGAATTTGTGGTAGTAACTGGAAAGCAATGAAATAACCTTTCCAGACTAATTACAGTTAAGGTTCTGTATATTTAATTAATGGATGAGTACTTCTTGACACAGTGCTAGATCTCTTACCTTCCCTTTCAGACTCTCTGAAGGTAGTGCATCTTTGTTATATGTTTAGTAGGAGTGGGACTTGAGCCTGCTAGGCCACACTCCCTACTAAGCTGACCTCATCCTGTGTTAGACTGCTACTGGGTTTGTATTGAGCATTTCTGAATGTGCACTCATTGTTCAAGGGGTGTTTTGTGTCCAAATGCACTCCTCTTCTGTGAGAAGCTCAACAGAGCATAGATATTGTCAGTGTCCAGAGGACCATCACGTGGTCTCGTTAGAAAAGCAAGAATGTGGTAAGTAGGCAGAAATCAAAAAACACTTCTTTGACTCCTTTTCCTTCTTTGTTTAAGACCATTGCAGTTGTGCTGTAACTCATAGAAAAGGCCAACAATCCCCTGTGGGATAATGATGGAGCCCTATGAGATTCTGAATCCCATTAGTCTTGTGGGGGGCTTGAGACCCATAGTGGTGCCAGGCCACAGAGGATTTCTTTATTAATTACCCTTACTTCTCTATGGACTAAAGGATTAGGGCACTCTAATTATTTAGGGACTTGACTATTATTCAGCATGCAAATCCAGTCAGAATGATGAAGAGGAACAATAAGGAGCAAAATGACTTCATATGTGACCTTTGAGAGTGGAAGACAGTGTTCCAAGTCTATGCCTGCCATTTGATGTTTTGGTTTTAGTTGGAGCTCTGACTTACAAATGGTGACTGTATGGTAGGTGAGGAGTGGAGCCATCTCTGATTTTCACCTTCAGAAACCGATCAACTAATAAAGAATGTGAGCCACACATGTGATTAGCTCTGTTCATATAGCAGATTCCTTATTGTTCTATGTTTATTCTAAGTACATCAGTTTTTGTTTAAAAAACAAAAAGTAAGAAAG
Organism: Cricetulus griseus; assembly: GCF_003668045.3. Classification (NCBI taxonomy): domain Eukaryota; kingdom Metazoa; phylum Chordata; class Mammalia; order Rodentia; family Cricetidae; genus Cricetulus; species Cricetulus griseus. The sequence continues at coordinate 62,575,251 of NC_048595.1, read as the reverse complement.
AAAGAAGAAAGAAAGAAAGAAAGAAAGAAGGAAGGAAGGAAGGAAGGGAGGAAGGGAGGAAGGAATGAAGAAAGGAAAGAAAGAAACAGAAGAAAAGGATATTTGGTAATCAGAGATGGGGATGTATTCACTCCAGCTCTGCCACCCCTAGAATTTCCTACACTCCCCTTGCGCACTGTCAAGATTAATCAGGTTCTTAACCTGATTTGTCCAGTCTTTTGTCTCTGATGGACTTTCATACCTTAAGTTGATCTTGGAACTTCTTCCAGCTCTAGTAGAATCGGATAACAGGCTTTGTCTTCTGTGTAGATAACCAATTCAATTAAAACCACACTTTTTTCTTACTGTTTAGATTTCATTCTACAAAAGATCCCTAATTTCTTATTTTGAAATTTATTTTCCTATCCCCATCTTCTCTCCTTTCATATATGTACTGGAAATGCATTTTGCCATTTGAAATGCCATAGAAAGGTTCTGCACTGAGTGGACAGTTTGGAGCCTAGGTAAGCTATTTGTATTTGAAGGTTGGGCTGACTACAGTTTGATAACCTCCCTGACAATGACCTGTGGTGTTTTCTGTATTGGGCTAATCTCTGAACTTTGCTCCTCTTAGGTTTCAGTGCAGTAGTGATAACCACAATGTTATGGTTTGGCTATGGAGTGTCTGATAAGAACATTCCTGTGTTGAAGACTTGTGTCCCACTTAGTGAGGTGACTAGATGATGGTGATGCTAACTTCATTGATATATTGATAATTTATAAGATTCATTTCTAGATCAATGGACTCTTGGGACTTGGGGCCTCGCTGGAGGAAGTAGATCACTTCCATATGGCTTTTCAAAATCCTCAGTGTCAGTTATCCCTCGTCAAATCCCCTCCCTGCTGCTCTTCCCTCCTAACCCTCTAGTCACTTAAATCTCCCTCCTCATAATTCCCCTTTTCCCCTATGAGGGCAAATAGATCTTTCCTTTTTAAAGTTTATTTACATAGGTATTTTGTCACACACAGAGGAAAAAAAAAGTGAGTAACATTCATAGTAAGAATCTGTGCCTGTTCAGGAGAATGGAAAGGAGCTAGAGTCCATGACTCACATGGCCTTTGGGACTGAAACTGTAGTTCATTACAGGTTTTATTGTGGGTAATGGCATGACTGGGTAGGTGTGAGGGAAATCGCAGTCTGCCTCTTGAAATTCCTTAACTCATCAGTGAGGATGTTATAGTAGGGAAACATTAATATAGAGATAATATGTATCATTAAAGTCAGCAAAGGAATTATAGTTACTATAGTTGAAGATAATGCAACCTCTGTTTTAATTAAGTATGAATTACTTTTCCAATTGGGGAATGGGGTAGATCAATAGTTCCATATTCAGGATACAAGATATGTGGAAATAAGAAAAATGTTAGAATGTTGCATTTATTTCCTTAAACTTAACAAATGTTTTAATTTTGAATTCATATAATAAGACATGTAAGTTCATAAATAAAAATCCAATACAGGCCTACATGCTAGTTTTTTTTTTTTTTTTATTACTGAGCTTATATTCAGAGTTAGGGTAATAGAGTAAATAAATGATATATCTTTTTCTCCTCGAATAATTATTTTGATGAGGACCTTTTAGATTCAGATTGTTGGCAACAGGAGCCCCTCCTTTCTTGGGAAATGTGATGTTGCCAAGTAAGTGATTGGGTTGTCCAATTTAGCAGAGCTTTCTTTGTACCTAGGGGCTGTGAGGGAGGAGTGGCTATTAAGAAAGCATCCCTGAATGTAGTGGTTTGTGGTTAATGTTCTCATTCTGTCATGTCCATTTTGTCATGGGATTGTTCTGTGAACAATGGCCATCCTAACTGTCCTTGTCACTGACTTTCTTGGGTTTTATCGTAATACAAATCTACCAAACAAAACTTTTTATAGGCTGTCCTATAGATGGAAAATACAGACTTAGGCATAGGTCAGTAGTTTCATTTTAAAGAAAGTGAAGCCTGGCCACTCTGAATGGTCACATCAAGTCTTTGGACTTTGTGGGGATTTTTGGTTGGTTGCTTACAGTATTATTTGGGTCATGGGTGGACACTATCTGGATTTGGTGTTTCCAGGTACTTGGCATCTTTTTCAAAGAATTGAAGAAACCCACATAAAGTGGCAATCTTAATTCAGAAGAAAGCATAGTATAGATCAGATACAATGCTACAGAATCTTGGTTTCTTAACTTAGAGTACCCAAGGACACTGTTATTGTTTAGGGACTCCTTTTAGAGTCCAGGAAGAGGGGGCTTGGATGCTAGAGGTAGTGTGTGACAATTTTCTGATTTGATTGACATATTGCAGTATATGCCTTTTTTTTGCATGCCCCTTTCTATAACATGTCTGATTTCAATCATATGCCTGCCAAGGTGGGCAGAAGATGGTAAATAGATATATTTCTCTAAATGTTCACCAAGAGGACAGTTAGCCTTACTGTGTGTGCATTCAGAAGTAGTTTAGGTTGTATGAGTCTTTCCCTCCAGTTCCTGAATGTGTTCTGAGACATGTTTGAATGGAAACTGACTAGTTTAGATTGTATGAGTCTTTCCCTCCAGTTCCTGAATGTGTTCTGAGACATGTTTGAATGGAAACTGACTAGTTTAGATTGTATGAGTCTTTCCCTCCAGTTCCTGAATGTGTTCTGAGACATGTTTGAATGGAAACTGACTAGTTTAGATTGTATGAGTCTTTCTGCCAGTTCCTGAATGTGTTCTGAGACATGTTTGATTGGAAACTGACTACAAGTGAACTCACCAAAGTGCTACTGAAGGAGGAGCAGTTTGTTCCATTGTTTGAAGACGGGTGAATATTCAGCTTAATTTAGATGGGGGGTCCAGGCACCTACCTACATTGTTAGGGGAGGAGTGTGTGTGTAGCCCATGCAAAGTGGAGTTTTAGGTTATTAAGTTACTCCTGTGCTTGTCTTAACATTTCAAGGGAGACTACAACTGAATGGTTTGGAAGGATGAAAGCCCAACAGTAACATTTGCTATTTTCTATGGTTTCTATGTTTGTCATCTAGGTAAGTCACAGGAAGAGGTTGTGAATGTAGTGTGAAGACTCTGTATGGCCAAGACCTGCCAGAGTAGGCAAAGCAAGTGGATGCTTTGCCTCTTTTGCAGAAGGTTTAATTATCATCTCTCATCTCTTTGCTGTGCTTTGAATAGGCTATTAATTGGATGGGGGAGTTTGTGTATATACAAGCATTTGCAAATTTTATGTATGGTTTAAAAACTAATATCCTAAAAAGAAGTTTTTAGAACTAGCAACCCCTTGGATTGGGAGGCCTAGACTCTATTTGTAGATCTGCATGGAGCACTTGTCACTGTGGGCAGTATGGGGGTGGTCAAGCCAGATGGTTGCTCTGCATGATGAACAGTTTGCCTGATCTCTCTGAAATCCCCAGCATATTATTCCAGGTCATATCCCTACCTTACGAGTTTAGCTGCTTTTCAGCTAAGCTCTTTGCATAAAGAAATCTTTTGGCACAGCATTCAGCCATAGCAGTGCGATGTAATCTGAATTATCACTCTATTCACTGTGCTAATTTTAACTCTGGACAATGACCCTCTTCATACTAATGATATAATATAACTGCCCATCGTTGAGCTGTTTGGATAATAGTAAAGAAAATTAGGTGTTGTTATCTTTTAGTTCAGGATGATTATTCCCCCATTTTGCATGTTTACTAGCCATAGAATTTATAACCCCTATCAATAGATCAAACCAAATATTTAGTTTATACTGGGATGAAATTGGCATTTAATTCAAATTGCTTCTCCCAAGTCTACTGAATTTGCACTACTTCCCTTGTCTTTAACATAGTCCATGGAGCCAAAATCCCTTTTTGTCTATTTTTTTTTTTTTGACTTTACTGTTCCCTATACTGCTTTTCTTGGGCGATTTTATTTATGATTTTAATTTCATAATACATACTCTGCCCAATCAGACATTAGAACAGAATGGAAAATTTTAATCCCTCCATGTGTGTTGTTTAGTATCTTCCCACTTTGTTTGTAGCAGAATACCTGCCATATCACCTGGAAGGAAACAGAGTTATCAGTGTGAGCTCAGTGAATGGAGCCTGTGTTGCTATAATGGTATCCTCTGTAGTAGGCCTCTGTCTGAGAACTCAAGATGGGTGGAGCTTGGAGTAAATTTATGCTTTAGTTTGAGAACTTTTCTGCTTGAAAATAAGCATTCCAAAGCCAGTGCCAAGTCAGCTTGTGACATAGCTCAGACCTGCAATTGAGATCACATCTCATTCAGACTTGGTGAATTAAGATTACCACCTGGGCAAGTGTAGCTGGTACATGGACACTGGCTGTGTGGTGGCCCAAGTTGGTGACTGGACACTGGCTGGGTTGTGGTCCAAGATTCAGGCGCAAGAAGATTGACCTCAAGTTCCCAGTTGTTTTAGTTTGGTTTCTTTTGCATGATAAACAGCATGAACAAAAACAACTTGAAAAGAAAAGGGTTTCTTTCATCTTACAGCCTATCATGACAGGAAGTGAGGGCAAAAACCTGGAGGCAGGAATGAAGCAGAGGCCACAGAGGAATGCTGCTTATTGCCTTTCTCAGTGTGTGTGTGTGTGTGTGTGTGTGTGTGTGTGTGTGTGTGTGTGTGTGTGTGTGTGTGTGTGTGTGTGTTTCAGCCTGCTTTCTTATACAATAGAGGACCACCTGATCAGGGGTAGTAATATCCCTGATAGGCTAGTCCTTCCCACATCAATCATTAATCAAGAATGCACCACAGATTTGCCTGCAGGACAGCCTGATGAAGTGTTTTCTCAGTTGAAGTTCCTCTTCCCTACCCAGCATAGCAGTCTTAGCTGACAGTTGCTTTGTGATTCTAGAGGCCTTCTTGGAGTACCCATAAACCTCTACTCGTAGCTCTCTTAGGATTCTTGTTCTGTTTACCCTTTGTGGATGTGTCTGTTTTCACTCAATAAAGAGCCTCTCAAGCCTGAAACTACTGCAACATCTCTGAATGAATAAATTCATAGACAGGCAGTCAGGGACAAGGAAACAGTGAAAACAACATTCCCTCACAGCACACAAGTGTATCATGAGTCTCATTCACTTGCTTCCTAGCAGTGATAATGATTAATGAGTAAGGTACCATGATTTGAGAAGGGTTCAGAAGACATTAGCAAGACAAAAAAAGGGTGTGTGTGTGTGTGTGTGTGTGTGTGTGTGTGTGTGTGTGTTTGCTTATAGTAATAGGTAAGGGACAATCTGTGTTAGTCAGATCTGTTTGCTTATAGTAATAGGTAAAGGACAATCTGTGTTAGTCAGATCTGTTCATGTCTGCACTTGTTTTCTCATAAAAATATTATATTCTTATATGGTCAAAATATCTCCATTTTCAGTTATGATTCAGATGAAAAACCAGCTGTATAAGGGTAAACCTATAAGTCTCCAAATGTCTGACATTTGAAAGGGCAGTAGGAGGTGCCCAAAGCTCATCTTTTATACTTGGAATGAAAAACTGAATTAGTTTATGATGTAACATTTAACTCACACAAGTGAGTTTGTTAGCCTGAAAGAAAGCAATGTAATTAAAAAAAAAACATATTCCTGGCACAAGAAAAACAATGTGTTCAATATTTTAGTTAAAAATTGCAATATCCTTTTACTCAGATATCTAAAACTTGCTATGCTTGAATCTTGACAAAAATAAACACTTTAGACTAATTTGCTATACATCTGGAATAACAGAGAGAAATGAGAAAGAAAACCCATGGTTAATAGTTTTCACAGGTTTTGTACCTGAATGGTATTTAGTATGTCCAGATGTTCTATCTAGAAAAAAAATATGGGATGACTCATGCCAAGTTATTTTAAGCGAAAATCCTTTGAGTCCGTGTGTGTGTGTGTGTCTGTGTGTGTGTGTGTGTGTGTGTGTGTGTGTGTGTGTGTGTGTGTGTGTCAGCTCTAGTATGGATGATGGAGTTGTTGCTATTTCAGTACTGATTAGATCTTTGAAAACAACAGTTGAGAGGTGGGTGAAATGGATCTGTAGTGGATAATGGCATTTGTCTTTGACCTGATGACCTGGGTTTGATTCCCATGACCCACATGATGAAAGGAGAGAACTAATTCTGCGAATCATCCTGAGCCACACACATAGCTATGACATGTGAATGCATGGGTGGCTGTATGTACACATACACAAGTTAATAAATATAATAAACAGTTGAGAAGATGTTATTTTCATTCATAACCTCAACTTAGTTATGGAATAAAATATTGCCTATATTGTACATCGGCATAAAATAAGGAAAATTGATTACTGTTAGTATTTTACTGAAATTGAAAATAAATTACATTCATATAACAATTGGAAGGACACAAAACATGCATTCCTCCAAGTTAATAATCATATCATTCTTAGGATTTGTTTTTGGAGTATAGGAGATGATGCCCATGTTATGTTTTCATGGCCAATACACTGAAGAAAATTTTTGTAAAACCATAGGTAAGTAGTAACATGTAAGGTGAAGCAGAAGGGAACACATTGTAGACTGTTATATTTGGGGTCTACATATGTGAAAGATTGACAGGCATTTGTTGACTTAGAGCATCGTAAGGTATTTGTCTTCTACAGTTCTATGTATTAGCTATTTTTCTCCCATTCCTGTTCTCCCTGATGTCTTAATTATAGAACCCTAAAAATTTTCATATGCTGATATTCTGGCACCTGTCGTTGCCTTAACTTTGGAATCTTCCCTTTCTCTTCATTTGTCTGTGCGAGCACACACACACCTGTGTGTGTGTGTGTGTGTGTGTGTGTGTGTGTGTGTGTGTGTAAGAAAATGGTAGAATAGCCATTTTTAAAAAACTTTCTTCTTGATTCTTTTTTATATTAGTTTTTATGTTATTTAATTACTATGACTAATTATAGTATATGGAAAGAGAAACTCCTTCTGGCTTTTGCTTAATTTTCTCCAAATAATGCCTAAGTTTCTAAGCTATTAATTTACATTCATACCGTCATGCATATTTTTAAATGTAATCCTTGAATTCTGGCAAATTTCTGATAGATTGTAAAGGAAATGCTCTGAGGTTATGAATTAATTATAGGTAACCTTGACAACACTAAACTGCTAACTCATCCTGCCTGATAACCATCTTTCCTTTCTACTTTCTCAGTGACTTTAGAACATCCTTTTAATATTTGAACATTTTTTTCTCCAGTAATTTTTGTCAGGTTCACTGGATGAATTGTTTCTGTTGCTCTTATGATTAAGTGCTACAGTTTCCTTTTTCCTGACTGTTCTTTGTGGTCTAGGAAAACTGTCCTGTGGGCAATCTTGCCAAACTCACATTGGTCCCCAGCTACATTTCTGCATCATTTTCACTGTCTCTTGATGATGGGTTCTTTCAGGTGTTCCCTATCTAAAGAACTCCTGATTTTGCTGTCATTTTGAGAGATGTTTATTTCTAAGTGGTAGATTCTAGAATGGTAACATTCCATTTCCTTTTGTTCTTATATTTCCAGCATTATCCTTATTTTTGTGCTGATTCTCAGGTTTGTTTGTTTTTATTTTTGTTTCTTTTGAGACAGGGTTTCTCTGTGTAGCTTTGGCTGGCTGTTATGGACTGTCTGTAGACAAAACTGTTTCCCCATCTCTTAATTCAGTAGTTGTATTAGTCTAGTTGTCTTTTTCTGACTAAAATTTAGATCACATGGAGTTTGCTTTCTTGCAGGTGTGCTGCAGAGATCTCAGCCAAGTCTTTGTATCTGCCCTTCCTAGTCCTGCCCCATTGCTTATTTTTCCCTGGTTATCTTGCCTGAGGCTATTCTAAATGTTTTGCCTTTTCAGAACACCACTTGGTGGTTTATTACCTGCTGTGACAGGGCTTTGGTGGCTGCCTCAGCTGGAACTGTGAAAAACACATTTCTGTCCTTTACAAATGACTGTAGTCTCTCATACTCTGTGTAGCATCACAAATACATTTTGATATCTACTCAGCATGAGAAAATTTGCATGTGCAAAAATGTTTTCTAAGAAAATCTGATTGAGAAGGCCAATGAACAGATATACACAAAGTCTACACAGATATTAACCAACAGAAATCCAGTTGTGTTATAAGTCATACAAATAGTATCTCTTGATAAGGTAGATGACTAGGTGTGCTGGTTGTATGAACTGACCACACCATAGTATAGAAAGGTTTTGTTGTAGATATGGGAGAGAGAATAGTCAGAGGCATCTGAAAGAGTTCAGAGCAGACTGAGAAAGAAGTACACTGAATATGTCCAGTAGTCTGGACATATTCAGGGCTGTCTGCAAAAGAAGGGAGAATAGCAGGGGATAAAGAATAGAGACAGCATAGTGAGAATAGCACGAGCAGAACATAATGAAACTAGCAGGGATTTAAGGATGAGTAGCTATGGGGAGGGAAGCCCATGACCTGGAGGGCCACTGGGCTAGGAGAGGAGGTGAGAAGGGCTAGGATGCTAGCATGAACTTTGAAATGTGTAACAGGAACTTGGGATTTGGAGGGAGCCTAGGGGCCAGCATGTGCCTTGATATGCTGATAGGCATCAGGGTAACCATATTTGCCAAAGGTAAGGCAAATGACTGCTTTTGGTAAATGGGAACTGGTTTCACAAGTTCCTGAGGAATGCTGGCTTTATCTAAACACCAGAAATCCTCTTGTAGTCCAGGTTGAGCTCATTTCTGGATGTTTGGAGTGTTCTTTCCAGTTGGGGAAATTAGAGATTCCTTTGGACCTGACACTGGCTGAGTGATTTCTCATGTTAAATGTTCTCATTGTCATACTGAGAACCAGTCCCTTCTCTGAGAAATCAGCTTCTCCTCTGAAACAAGACTCAAGTGACTGCAGGAGAACTTGTTTGAAGTTCGGTCTTGCCAGCAGGAACTGAAGGAAGTAAGGAATCCTCAGCGATTCAGTCTGTCTTTCCCCTCTATGCTAGGCACTGTGCCGGTTTCCTTCTTGAATTCTGGCCGATAAAACTGAGCTCTATGTAGCTTCTTCTGCCATTGTTCTCTAGAGAGGCTAACTTTAGAGAATCACCAAGTGAATGTGGTGAGGGCAAATGAGCAGCAGCTTCTCCAGCCCCAGGAGGCCACAGGGCCACAGTGGTGAGAGTCACACTGACCAAGGCTGTCACTCATCCTGTAAGGATGTGTGAAATGGGACAGGAAAAGCCAGGGCTGATATGACACATTGCTCAGAGGAACTTAATTTTAAGACAGAGCCTGGGGATGAAAGTAGTTAAATTTGAGTGGTTGAACTATGCCATTCTTACACAAGAGGATAGCTTCCTTGGTAAATATTTATGGGAAAAATTACAGGAAGCTGATGTGGAGGTTTGTAATAACCTGGCTTTGGTTAGGTGGAAAATACCCAGTGTATGGCAAAAGAAAATGACTGAAAGATGTTTATAAACCAGAGAGCAGTAGCTGGACAATGCTCTTTACGAGACAGGCCTACTACCACTGCTTATTCTGCCCTTCCTTTCAGGGTTTGATTTTGACCCTGCTGTAGCTTCTAGGCATCATACCACAGAGAAGGGCACATGCTGTGGACAGGCAAGGGGTGCAAAGTCAAATGAGAACCTTCCCTGTCAGAAGAGGACCAGGTTAGAAGTGTTAATACTCCTGGGGGTGGACGCCCTTCTTGCTTTGCTGACCACTGTTGCCCTGCCCTCCTCTGTCTGATCACGAGTCTTATATACTGTTTCCTCTGTGGTGGTGATTGCCCAGTGCTCAGAAGGAACGGGCAGCAGTGTTTATCTCCTGTGTTCAGGGAAGCTTTGTTTACAAAATGAATGGATAAGCAGTGTGAAATTCAACTCTAGAACATCTCTTGTTTCTTGGCTATGCAACTGAGGTTCTGATTTCTTGGTCGGACCTTGTCCCTGACAGCAGCATGCCTGTCAGGAAGACTCAGGCAAAAGCACAGGTTAGAACCCAGCATGGTGAGAGTGCCCAAGAACTTCATAAGAGGGAATTTGAGAAAGAAATCATGAAAACAAAGTTGTAGGTGAAAGTTAATCTCAGTGCATTAGCCAGCTGTTGCTATGAAAAAAACTGGTGGACCAAAGGAAGTAAGACCACCTTATCAAGTGAGTGAGTGTAATGTCCTACAGCTAGAGCTGGACTGCAAGATGTAGAGGTGGAGGAAGATGTGGAGGAAACAAAGTAACAACAGAAAGAAAAACTGGCATCAGGTAGCTTTTGAGCATCTTCCTTTACCCTGTGCTTGTCAAGCTGTTTGTGGAGGTTAACAGGAGCTTTGAAGCGACATTCACTGAGTTATCAAAATATGTGGTTCCATTCTGCAGATGTTCATAGAGCCAGTGGTTCTCTGTATTATTGTGTGCACATGAGAACAGGCTTCAATGGAAGGATGCGATAAAGGGGTGCTTGTGAAGCATGCATTTTCATTCCCCCTGAAAACTCTGTGGACATCTGAGGGCTTCTAAGTCATGGTCTCTGAAGAGAAAGTAGTGAGGGAAAACCTGAAGTGTAACAAGTCAGATAATAATAGTTAATAATCATAGCAACAATCAAATCAATGAATACAGCACTTCTGTAGCTAGAGAGACAACACAAGGAGTGACCCTGTGAGCTATCCCATTGCTCTCCCTGTACCCGAGCCTCTGGTGGGGATGTGGGGTATGCTTAGTGCAGTATAAACATACTGCATGCTTTGGCTTTCCCTCCTTCAGTACAGTTTGGGAAGTGGTGTTATAAATGAACGGTGTCCATTCAGATAAGACAGCATAAAAAGGCTTCTATCTTATTTTATAGCTTAGGTACCTTGTAAGTTGACTCTAAGTTGTCAGAATTATCAGAAGTTAAAAGGGTGGAGAGATAATGGAGTTGATGAAGCACTTGCCACACAAGCATGAAGACTCATGTTCACTCTCTAGCACATGCAATAAGCAGGATGTGGTGTGGCATTTGTAATCCCTGTGCTGGGCACAGAAGGATCCTTGGGCTTCCTAGCCAGCCAGCCTAACCCACTTGACAAGCCACACAGAGATGCCGAACTTAGCAAACAAGGCAGAAGGCTCCTGAGAGCAAAACCCACACACCCACATAGATGGGAACACATATCCATATATGTGCACACATGTGTGCACTTATACCCAGTGAATTAAGCATATTTTTTATGTTGCAGCTTAATAATTTGAAATGATTAAGAAAAGTCACATAGTATCTAGCATTTTGTTATTGGTCATGACAGTTCACAGCAGCATTATTTCTGCTAGCCCAACATTGGATTTATTCTGACATACCACAAAAAGTAAAGATTTGGAATGTTGTTTGCAGCAAGTTTACTTTATGCATTGTCTGGTGCCTTTGGTCTCTTTCTGTGGCTCCTCCCCTGCTTATTAAGCCTGTTCCAAGCTTTTAGGCACACTGCACATAGCTGAGCCATGTGGTGACCCTGGTTGTTGTCCATGAGTCACTGTATCCAACCCTGTAGTCCTGGCCCAGCCTGCTGTGTCCCAGTGGGAGATTGGAAGTGGGCTCAGGCTACTTTGTGAGGAATTCATATTCTTGACGCCATAGGGCAGGGGTCTTTTAATCCCAGCTTGGCATATTTTCCATCAAGATCAGAGCTTCATTGACTGGTTCATATCTCAAATTCTCTGGTGAATTGAAAGGAATTGTTTATCTAAATATGATCCCCACCCCTTCTCTTGGTGCTGGTTTCTAGTGATGTTCTTTTTATTTTTAACTATTTCTAATCTAATGCCGTTTTGGTTTCGGTGCCACATTAAAAACAACAACAACAAAACCCCCCAAAAAACAAAAACAAAAACAACAATGCACTGACCAGAGCTAAAAGTGTATTATTCAACATACAAAACTTCAAACTTTGTTTGGGACTGTGAACTGAACGCCCCTGCCACCCATGAACAAGACACATGTTAAAGGTTCTACACAGGTGATTGACAGAACTATGGCTTTGGAGGGCTGGGATGATAGAACACAGACTTTCTTTTGCCTCTTGAATAGCTATTTATTCCCACTTCTGTCTTTGACCTAGTCCCCTAGTGCTTCTTAGGTAAAATTCTTTTTAGAATATAGAGAGCACGTAGCTTCCACAAACAGAAGACCAAGGGTCTCATTGTTGCACCCAAGGCCTGTAGCGGAGACACCCTTGCTTAGCTGTTTAACAACCTAAATGATGTTCTTACACATGTAATTTGAAATCCCTGGGGTTTTCTTTATACAGTTACTATAAAAACTTCATATAACTCTTACCATTTTGAAGTATAGTGCTTAGGGGAACCTAAAATCTGTGTCCCTTGGCCATAAACACTTGTATTTGGTTCAAGAATTAACTATCTCTCACTCCATTTGAAATGAGAGCCTTGCCAAGATAACCTAACCTTCATGGTCATTTATCTTACTTTCTCATAAGAAATATTAGTGCCAGCGGTGATAAAATGAGATTGGTCCCAGAGTTGCAGGGACTCCTCTTTGATCAAAAATAAGTTGATAAAAAGGCTCACTTGGGTGAGGATTACAGGACAGAGCTATCTGTCCATTTCCTTAAGCTCTTGAACAGAATGGTGAAGAGCTGCTGTACTGGGAAGCAGCGCTCTGTCTGTCTGTCTGTCTGTCTGTCTGTCTATCCATCTATCCATCCATCCATCTATCTATCTGTCTGTCTGTCTACCTATGTATCATCTATCTTACTTTTTATAACACAGGGTCTCACTCCATAGCTTTGGCTGGCCTGGGGTATGCTATATATACCAGACTAGTCGAGAACTCTCAGAGATCCATCTGAATGCTCTGATTAAGGGCATGTGCCACCTGGCCTATGGCATCACATTTTTGGGAAAAGAACTAGAAGAGGTTGGAACTCAGTGTCTTATGTTGGCTTTCTAAAAATTAGCTATTAATTAGTCAGTATTTGAATTCTTCTGATTTCTAAATGAAATGTGTTGATGTTCTCTGTACATAACATCATCTCATTAAGTCATTTTTATTAGAAAATGTTTTGTCATAATTATTTGATGAATGGTTTGCTCTGGTGATTATCCATGGATAGCTAGATTAGAAGGTGTTTCCATGTTTTTGATGGATGGTATTCCTCAGAAAATGAGCCAATAGACTGTATTGCTTACTTTTCCTTTCCCTGTGACAGAATCTTAGCAAAATTAACCTAGGAAAAGAAGGGTCTGTTTGGCTCACAGTCTGAGCTGATACAGTCTGTCAAGGTGAGGAAGCCCATAACAGCAGGAGCATGAGATAACAGGTCACAATGAGTATACTCAGAACACACAGAGAGATAAATGTCATCCCTGAGCTCACTTTTTCCTCTGTATTTAGTTTGTGAGCCCAGTCCATGAGATGACAGCACCCACATTCATGGTATGTCTCTCCTGTTCAATTAGAAAAGTGTTCTCACAGACATGCACAGAGGTACACTGAAAATCGAGTCAAGTTGTTAAGGTGAACTATCACACCAATATAGCATAAAACCTGGAGAGTATCTCACCTTTTGCAAAAGCCAGTTTATTGAAAGCTAAGAGGTTTTACTGAGCATAGATAACAAGAATAAAATTAATTTGAGGAATGGTTTGCTCTGGTGATTATCCATGAGTAGCTGTATTAGAAGGTCTTTCTATGTTTTTGATGGGTGATAGTCCTCGGAAAGTGGGCCATTGCTGTGCAGATTTTGAGTGATAGGAATGACCTTGCCTGTGTATATTAGTGAAAAATATCTATTGTATTTGCAGTGCCATTTTCATAAGCAATCAGTAACAATAAGAAATGGCTGAAGTATATGTCAATGATTAGTTTCTATATCGTATTTTTTCATGTCTTAGAGTAGTAACTGTTGGTGGTGGCTGTTTACATTACTCAAATCTCTTGAATGCATCAGAACATTTATGCATATCAAAAAATTTTTAACTGAATAGTCTCTAATTTTTTTAAAGGATACATATAATTACTTCACAAGTTAAACAGTGAATAATTTAGTTTGGAAATATAATTTTTATGGAAAATGTAATTTTTAAAAAAATTTTCTAATGATAATGATTGAAACAATGAGCTCATTCATGGCATCCAGAAAATAATGTATTGGGCAGCACATAACTATTTGAGATTCAGTATAACCAAGACACATCCTGCAATTGTCAGGTATAAAGATTCTTGAAGTGTAAATAAAATGTGACTTTTCCTAAGGAATGCTCATGACATACTGGTCCTTGATCGACCTACCCTCATGGAGGAATGTGACCTGATAAACAGTCCCATCAACTTAGTATTTCAGTTCCAGTTTTTTCAGTGCCTGCTAGCCACCAAACACTTTATATTTAATGATGAATAACACATATTCCTGCATACCAGGAATTGTTTTTCTAGCAAGATTGTAGAAAGGGCTGCTTCAGTGTACTAATATAAAGACTACCTAGAGGTGTGAACACTCAGCTCTTATAAAACTGAGGGCACAAGAGAATAACCCATGGGGATTTGGAGGTGGGGTATCTTCTTTAACAAATATGGACAGACAAAATATTGGCAGGTGCATGGTGTAGTGGCATCTTTTCCTGACAATAGACTTGAGATAATGGCCATACAATAGGGTGTGGCTTCAGTGTGCAGACGTGAGCCCTTATAAGGAAGAGGAAGGGCTCCTTTGAACTCTCTCTTGGGTTATGGTTGGAGCATCCTACTTGCAGATGCTGTGTTTCCAGGTACAGAAGACTGAGGTGGCTACTTACCATCATTGTGTGAGTTCTCCCCCCAGAAAGCCTACGCCAATGGCCAAAAAATTATAAATAAATATTAAGTCTCAGAGTGGTTATTTCATAGTGGCTGACTGGGACCCGATTGGGTGGAGAGAAACCAGTGCAGTGGGACTGAGACTAGATGGAGGAAAATCTCAGTAGCACGGCTGTGCAGATAGCATTTGCTGTGCACTGGGAATGACTTGGATTCTGATGGCAGCCCGTGTAATAAAGTGTGCTTTGCACGTCAGTCACATCTGCATGCCTGTTTTCTTGTCTATGAGTTAGGGTCAGTAGTGGAAACACTTGCCTCCCAGGGGCAGTTATGAGGACCAGTTGGGATAAGGTGCCTGACTGAGCTTTGACAACAGAGAAACAATATGCATAGTCTAGTTGCCTAATATAATTGGCACTCATTGTGTAACTTTTGGTTCTTAATCTTGCAGTGCTTTGGATTCATCATCTGTACGTGATGAATGGTGATAGTTGCCTTTACCTCCAGTAACTGTGAGGATTAAACTAAGATATACTCAGCTCTTTGTTTTTTAAAAAATATTTCTTTTTATATTGAGATTATAATTTAATTACATCCTTTCCCCTTTTCCTCCTTCCAAAGGCTCCCATATACTTCTTCCTGTTCTCTATCAAATTGTTATGTGCATATATATGTGTGTATATATACATACATTCCTAAATATAACCATCTCAGTCTGTATCATATTACTTGAATTATGTTTTTTGGGGATGGCAATTTGGTAGTGGATAAACAATTGGTATGCTCTTCCCTGGAGGAGACTGTTGTGGGCTTCTTTCCCGCCAGCCTCGTTCTGTAGCCACCTCAACCCCAAATAAACACAAAGACACTATATTAGTTATGAAATTGTTGGCTGATGGTTTGCGCTTCTTATTGGCTATCTCAGTCTTAATTATTAAACCATTTCTATTAATCTAAGTATTTTCATGTGGTCTTATCTTATCGGAGATGGGTCCGGACCTGTTACTCCTTTGGTGGGCTACATGGAAACTGTTTCTGGCCTACCTTTCCCAGAATTCTCCTCCTTTCCTTGTCTTGCCTATCTCTCTGCCTCTATTGGCCTCAGTGTTTTATTCATCAACCAATAAGAGAAATATATATATACATAAGGACAACTACCATGAGAAGACTTTTTCCCATTTTCAGCATTCCTTATTTACCTTAGTTCTTTGTGTAGTGATGAGACCTTGTGGACTTTCCCCTGTCCACTTTGGCATATATGTTGTTGTTGTTGTTCAGCTCATGTTTGGCAGTTGTGTTGGTAAGCCTTTATGTATGGGTGAGCTTCTGACTTTCCTAGGAGTCAAAGTCTCACAGCAAACTCCTGATCCTCTGACTCTTAGAATCTTTATAACTTCTCTTCAATGTTCTTGAGACTTAGGTGTGGGGGCTGGGTTCCACAATTCTGCATTTTGATTGGTTGAAGCTTTCTGTAATGGTCACTGTTGCAAAGAAAAGTTTCCTTGGTGAGGGGTGAGGACTATTCATATATATATATATATATATATATATATATATATATATACATACATATATTTTGGTATAAAGACAGAGGTTTAGAATGTAGTTAGGGATTATGCTGGTTTAGTAAAGTGGTAGTTATAGGTTACTTAAGATCCATGACTTTGCTAGTATTGGGTAGTAGTCTAGGTTTCCAGTCCAAGGCATAGTTTACTTCTTGTTGAGTTTATCTTGAGTCTAATTAAAGAGTTGGCTACCACGAAGGTATGCGTGCCACTACTGCAGCCTGAGGATTATCATGCTATGCTAGTCATTGTGGTTCATTGGCATCATAATTGGGTAGAACTATCAGTTGTTTCTTTCCTTTGGAAGCTTGCTTAGTGCTTGCTGTTGTTATGACAGGTAGTCTTCAGGGAGGAGACATTGAGGCCAGTTCCAGATCAGGGGCCTCTGGGCCCTGATTCTGAAGTGCATAGCACCTTCCACCATAGGGATTTACCTTTCATGTCTGGTGAGCAACCAAGGACAATATTAGTTGCCTGTAATGTTTTGGTACTTTCTTAGAAAACCCTGACTAACAATTTAACATTTCTTATGCCTGGTATTGGTCTTTTTGTGAGATGGCCTTTGGCACTTGGAGGGAGCCTTGTCAGTACAGATGAGAAAATTTCAATTAAACTGTGTGTGTGTGTGCGCGCGCGCGTGTGCGCGCGCGTGTGTGTGTGTGTGTGTGTGTGTGTGTGTGTGTGTGTGTGTGTGTTTATGTGTATCACAGTATTTCCCCCTTATGTAGACAGTAGTATAATTCCTGCTGACTTTTCCCAAACATCCTCACTGTTTGTTTACCCTCCTCCCCGCTTCTGGGTTTATTCCCCTCTTCTTTCCCAGATCATCTATGCCCTGCTATTCCCCTCTCTATTGTTTCCCCACCCACTATCTGGCAATGATTTCTTTTTACTTTCCTGCTTTCTGCAGTTACTACAAGATATGCACTCACACTTGAAGATTTGAACCCAAGACTCTCTGATGAGAAAGAACCTGCAACATTTGTCTTTCTGTATCTGGGCTACCTACTTAGTATGTTCTTTTTAAAGTTCCATCTATTTAGCTAAGAAGTTCACGATTTATTCTTTCTTAGCACTGAATACTAATCCATAAAGTATATGTGCCCATTTTTGTTATCCATTTGCCTACTAAAGGATATTTAAGTTATTTCCATTTCCTAGCTATTGTGAATAAGGCATAAATAAACAGGGATGAGCAAGTATCCATGGAGGAGGGTGTCGAGCCCTTTGGGCATATGGGAAGAAGTAATATAGCTGGATCACAGGGTAGATTTGTTGTTGGCTTTTGAGAATTCTCCACAATGATTTCTAACAGTCAATGAGGGTTCTGTTTCCCTGCATTGCCTCCAGCATGTGTTGTCAGTTGCTTTGTTGATCTTTGCACTTCTGGCTGCTTTAAGATGAAATATCAAAGTGGTTTTGATTTGTATTTTCTAATTACTAGGGAAGATGAATGTTTTTGAGATATTCCTAAGTCATCCTCCCCTTCCCCTTCCCCTTCCCCTTCCCCTTCCCCTTCCCCTTCCCTTCCCCTTCCCCTTTCCCCCCTTCCCCTTCCCCTTCCCTTCCCCTTCCCTTCCCCTTCCCCTTCCCCTTCCCCTTCCCCTTCCCCTTCCCCTTCCCCTTCCCCTTCCCTTCCCCTTCCCCTTCCCCTTCCCCTTCCCTTTCCCCTTCCCCTCCCCTTCCCCTTCCCCTTCCCCTTCTTCTTCTTCTTCTTCTTCTTCTTCTTCTTCTTCTTCTTCTTCTTCTCCTTCTCCTTCTCCTTCTTCTTCTTCGTTTGAGAGCTCTCTGTCCAGGTCTCCAGTCCATTATTTGAATGGGTCTTGTTTTGTTTTGTTTTGTTTTGTTTAGATTGTGAGGTATTTATATATGCTGCATGTTGATCCTCTGTCAGATGTAGAGCTGGCAAATATTGTCTTCCACTCTGTGGGCTTCTTCTTCTCTTGGATGGTTGTTTCTTTAGCTGTGCAGAAGTTTTTAGTTTTATAAAGTCTCACTCATCCAGTGTTGGCCTTCATTCTTGGGCAAATGGAGTCCTAGTCAGGAAATGGCTCTCTACAGCCTACATCCTACAGGGCACTGCCTATGTTTTCTTCTGGCAGTTTCAGTGTTTTCAGGCTTCATGTTTAGGTCTTTGATCCATTGGGGATATCTTTTGTGGATGTCGATTGATAGGTTTCTAATTTCATCCTTCTGCATGTGGCTATCTATTTTTCCTAGCAACTTTTGTTGAAGATACTTTCTCTTTTTTTGCAGTTTTTCTGTTTGTAAGCCCTCCATTATAATCATTATTCTTGCAGCAGAAAGTCTGAACCCTACATATCTGTTATCTCGGTAGGAGGTTTTCCTGGGCCTCACTTTGGAGTGCTATGAACATTAAGATTCCATGTAATTTTGTTGGCTTGATAAAAATCAACAGTTTCAGATGGCTGTTGGCGATAAGCATCCCAAGTGAGATTAAGGAAATACAGAGTCAATGAGGTTCCATTAGCTCATATTTGAGGCAGGATTGTTGGCAAACACTTTCTCCTGGTGTATAAGTTAGAGTCTCTTCCGTGCTCACAGTGAAGTCAGTTTAAGGAACACTGAATAAAATACTATAATTTTGAAAGTCACAAAATTGTTAATTAAACCTCAATCTGCCTCTGCCACTGTCCCTTGCATAGGAAGCTTTTTTTTTGAGTCAGGGTTGATCTGTGTAACCACCTTGGCTGGCTGTTCTGGAACTTGCTTTCTTACTTTGTAGTTCAGGATGACCTTGAACTCAGGACCTGTGCCACTACTGCCTGGCAGTGGAAGTATCAAGTAGAGACACTTCTATTTTAACTCTACCACCTGCTAGTAATGTAGACCACTATAGTTCATCTTTCTGAAGGGCAGTTCCCTCGTCTCTTATAGTGCTAGCTGAGATAATAATATATCAAGACAATATGCAAAATGATTGCAAGTAAGTGGGCTCTCTAGTTAGATGTGCTTTGTCTAGTCAGGACTATATTTGAGTTAAAACTTCTGCTGATAGGTAAGCATCAGGAGATTTTTACCATATTCTCTTGCACTCCAGCAGTGAAAAGCTGTGGTTGCTTTGCACTTGTACTTGTGCCCAACTGTGCCCCTCAGTTTGTGCATCTGGCAGCTTTTCTGGGTGGGCTATATCCTCCACTCAGCCATGTACGACCACTTTCCTGCCTTAGGACATCCTGCACACTCAGCCTGCAAGCTCACCAGTGTTGCTTTGCCAGTAAGTACAGATTTTTGACGAGTATATAGTGCTGTCTGTGATACTGGAACCTTACTTACAGAGTTCCCTTTCTCTATTGGCCCACTGATAATGCAGTAAAGAGAAATATTAAATGCACATAGCGACTTCAACCCTAAACCAGATGAATTTTTGCCTTGTTTTGCATAGGCATTGTCTTTTATATTTTTTATTAATTCTCTGAGAATTTTACACAAACTTATACAATGTATTCTGATTATATTCATCCCCCACTCCTTCCTAAATTCCCCCAAATTTACCTTGTCTCCTCCCAACTTAATGTCATTTTTAAAACTGTGTAAATAACCCATGCAGTCCTGTTTGTGCTGCCTATAAACTTATGGGTGTGGAGCCACTCACTGGAAAATAGTCAACCTACTGGGGGCCATACCATTAAAGAAAATGGGTTTTCTCTCACTCAGAAGTCATCAACTGTTAATGTTAATAGCTAGTCAGTTAAGGGCAGGATTTATGAACCCCTTCTATTCCATGCTGGAATATCTGTTGGCTTGATGTTACACAGGCAGCCACAGCTGCTGACTTCATGAGTGTAGTGGTCCTGTCATGCCAAGAAGGCACCATAGTCCTTCCTTACCTCTGACTGTGGCAGTCTATCTGCCCCCTCTTCCAAGATTCTCCCTGAGACTTGAGTGGGAGGGGTTGTGATACAGGTATCCCATTTGTGTCTGAGCACTCCACTGATACTTTGTCTATGCACTTTGAGCAGCTAATGAAATCTACTGTAACAAGAAACTTCCCTGATTAGGCCTGAAAGCTGAACTAATCTGTGGGTAGAAAGATAGGAATTTAGAGGGAATTTGATAGCATGTCTATTTAGCAAATAATAGCACTTGGCTTACTCTGGGAGCTTATGAGCTCCTTAACTATGGTTTCTTAGGTAGATTTATAGTACCAGGCATGTGTTTCTTCCTATAGAAAAGGCCTCAACAAACTGTGCCAGGTCACCAGACAGAAAGTGGCTGCTCACATTCATGCCATTGCTGCTCCCATGGGCATATCCTACTACACTGGCTTTTACTGTAGCTCCCAGGGTTCGAAGCTAAGTAAGACAGTTAGAAAGCATTATGATAAAAAGCATTTCTTACATTTTAAGTGGTTGGAACTTTTGCTAGACCTTGCAGCCAGAGTAAATAATACAACTTGAGGTCATTTAAGACATAAGACTGCTATCCTACTGTGTACTTAACTAGATTGTTTAACCAGCTGTAAAACAAACACTCAAATTTGCTGACCTTCAATATCCCATATAACAGTTTTACAACATAAGCTAATGAATACCTGTAATCTTATGTACTCTTCCATGCTCTTGACCCAAGAGCAATGCATGTGTGTTTCTATGTAAATTATGATAACCATTTGCTGAAAACAGAAATATAGTTTAAAAGGCATCTTATAAAATGAATATCTACCATAAATGTTGATGTTGCTTGATCAGCAATGATGTTTGAAGTACTGTTCGTTATCTGGGTCAGTTGGAGTCAATGACTTAATCCCTTGCAAAATTCTGCTAAAGCTTTCAGTACAGTATCCCTCATTCCATTACCATGTGATGCTTTCTGTGGTGTTGAATAATTACAGAGCAAATCACTTTATCAGGGACAGACAGACAGACAGACAGACAGACAGACACACACACACACACACACACACACACACACACAGAGAGAGAGAGAGAGAGAGAGAGAGAGAGAGAGAGAGAGAGAGAGAATCACAAAACAGCTTTAGGCCCGCATAGGTTCAGACTCATATAAGAGAAAGAAGACACAGGGAGAGTTCAAATTAGGGCTCACTGGTAGACAAATGACACCAAGGGGGAAGTGCTTTATTGATTTCTATCCTTAATGTCATATGGATGCATTATTACTGACTGGGTTTATTATTAATGTGTTCAATGAGTAGATGATTTTTCTCCCTCAAACAGCTGGCATAGCACCTTCCAGTAACTGAAAGCTAGTTAACAGTGGAGAAGCTTCCTGGTCAGTACTAGCTGGATTTCTCCATGTCATGTGACCAAAGTATGTGGTGTCTTCAGCAATGGAATCTTACCACAAGCAATTTGTAAATTTTTTTTTCGAGTCTCCAGGACAAACCCAATCAACAATTTGGAGGGAGATTTCCACACCTAGCACATGATTGGACTTTTATTTGGCAACCTTGGCTTCTGGGGAGAAAATTATTCCTTGTGATGGGCAATTCTGAATTCTATGCCTCTCTCTCTCTCTCTCTCTCTCTCTCTCTCTCTCTCTCTCTCTCTGTTTCTCTCTCTCTCTCCCCTCCCCCCCTCTCTGTGTGTGTGGGTGGGTAGGTGTGTGTTATCTCCCTCCCTGTTATTTCCTTCCTCCTCTTCATATAAGCTATGTCCTTCCACATGTTCTCCCTTAAGTTCTTTCTTTCCTACTAGTAGCTCCTTTCTAGTTTCCTGGATTCTGCAGATACTTCAAATTAAGCCCACAAATCTAAAGATTTGGAGCTAGAACCACATATGTGTGAGAATGTGCCATGTTTGTCTTTCTAGGTCTGGGTTACCTCACTCAGTATAATGTTTCCCAGTTTCATCCATTTATCATCACATTTCATAATTTTGTTTTTCTTTACAGCTGAATAAAACTCCATTGAATATAGGTACCATGTTTCCATTATCTCTTCATTAGTTGATGGCCGTTTAGACTATTTTCACGTTCTAGCTGTTGTGATAGAGCAGTGATGAACATGAATGTGTGTGTGTCTCACTAATATGATTTAGAATGCTATGAGTGCATGCCCAGAAATGATGTTAGGTCATATTGTAGATCTATTTCTAGGTTTTTTTAGGAACCATCACACTGATTTCCATAATAGCTGTACCACATTATACTCCCACCAGCAGAGCATGAGTGTTCCCACTTTCCCACATCCTTGACAGCCTGTGTGGTCATTTGTTTTCTTAATCTTAGCCATTCAGACACGAGTAAAATGAAGTCTTGAATTTGTTTTAATTTTTATTTTCTTGATGGCTAAGGATAGTGAAAACCTTTATAAAATATTTCCTGGTCATATGTTCTTATTCTTTGAGAACTCTCATTTCATCTCCATAGCCTATTTTTTTTAAATTGGTTTGCTTTTTTTTCTTGGTGTTTAGACTTTTGAGTTTTTCATGTATTATAGACTCTGATCCTCTGTCAGATGTTTAACTGGCAATGATCCTTTTCCCAATTTGTAGGCTGTCTCAGACAACTGTTACCTTTGCAGTACAGAGGCCTTTTGATTTTGTCATGTCCCAGTTGTAAATTGTTAGTTCTATTTCCTGGGATACTGGAGTCCTGGCATAAAGTCCTTACCTGAGCATATATCCTGAAGTGTACTCTCTATTCTTTCTTCTAGAAGTTTCATAGTTTCAGGACAAATGGACAAATATTGAGGTTTTTGATCCATATGGAATTGATTTGTTCTCAGAGAGAAGGGTTAATCTACATCCTTATACATGGAGATAATGTTTTTTCTAGCACCATTTGTTAAAGGTGCTGTCTCCTTCCCAATATGTGTATTTGGCAGTTTTGTCAAAAAATAGCTGCATCTCAGTTCTATTCCCTTAGTCACTGTGCCTGGTTTTATGCTAGTACCATGCTGTTTTTGCAACTACGGCTCTGTTGTATAACTTGAAATCAGAAATGAGGATACCTCCATCATTCGTAGTTTAGAATCATATTGGTTATCCAGAGTCTTTTTGTGCTTCTATATGAGTTGTAAACATAGGAATTTTAAGAACCCCCCAGTTTCTGTTAAGATTTGCTTGAAATTTACATAGGGATTGCAATGAATTTGTACATTGCTTTGGTATGACAGCTATTTTCATAAAATTAACACTACCAGTCTATGGACACTGAGCATCTTTCCATCTTCTGGAATCTTCTTCAATTTCTTTCTTTAGTGTCTAAGGTTTTAATTGTCTAGTACTTTCACTTCCTTGGTTAGGTTTATTCCAGGATATTTTATTTTAGGCTATAATGAATGTGATTGTTTCCTGACAGTTTCTCAGTCTATTTCTTGGCATAGAGGAAGGGAATTTTGACATGTTAATTTGGTAACCTGCCTCTTTGTTGAGAGTGTTTATCAGTTGGTGCTGTCTTTGGAGTCTCTAATGTATATAATCGTGACATTGCAAATAGGGATACTTTGACTTCTTTTCCTGTTTTATCGCTTTTATTTTTTTCCACTTGTCTTATTGCTCTAGCTGGGGCTCAAAGTACTGTGTGAATAGGAGTGGTGAAAGCAGAGGGCCTCATTTTGTTTCTGATCTTAATGAGAACAGAGCAGCCAGGCTTAAGTAACATTTTCTTTCTCTATCTCTCATTTTTGATCAACTCATCAAGTTATTTTGGCTTTTTTCCCCTCTTGAGCAGCCACAGCAGGTGGCAGAAACAGCATTAAGCTTCATCCTCTAATATTACATCCCTTCATTCCAGACTGTGTCATTAGACCTTTCTTCCTTCAATATTTAGCTTATAGTCCTGTGCTGTGCAGGCCCTTGACATTGAGACCCTTAGCCTCTTGACATTGGCCAGTGTTCCAACTCTCAGCCCAGAGTCTGACACCCTTGGCCTTGATGTTTTGACAACTGTGGTTCCTGTCCCTGGCTCCCTTTTATCAGTCTGTGCCCTCTTGCTTTCTTTACTTCTACTTCTTTTCTTCCTGCCCTGGCTCTTCTTTTCTAAATTCTTTCTCTCATGTGTACATGTTGTGTATGTGTTTTGTGGGTGGGTGCAAGCATATGTGTACATGTTGAAGCTCAACGTTGATGTCAGTATCCCTTGGTCACTCCCCACCTTATTCACGGAGACACAGTATCACAGTTGTATTGGATTCCCCAAACACTGCTCAGCATTGTGTGGATACTGGGCCTCCTAACCAGATCCTCGTACTTGCATGAGAAATGACTTAACCTCTGACTCCTCTTCCCATCCTGACCCTACTCAACTGTTCAACCACTCCTTCAGTTGTCAGTGGTTGCTGCTAGCACAACTTTAGCTACTTGTCTCCTTTGAGTACTCAGGAGTGGACATCTAGATGATCACTGAGCACTTCGTCAGGCATATCCATTTACAGGGCCAGGATATTCATTGGGCAGATGTAATTCCTGGGTACCATCAGTGGGCAGTCAGAGTGGCAGTGTGGACTAACATATGTGGAACAAGTTCTCTGTGCCAGAGCTTCTTCAGCCATCAGTCCGAGGTTTGGGGTGCTTTGCACTGGATCTAGGACTTGGGTACTAGATATCAATAGAAAACAAGACTAATTAGGAACCCAGCAGTGGGAATTGGAAACCGGGTGCCAACTCCTGGAATTTCCTCCAAGATCACCTGACCATCTTAGTTGTCAAGGAGTTGTGGATGCTCTTGTGCTCAGAGGAATGGGCTCAAGGGGGTACACAGAGCTGTTTGGAAGCCCAGCAAAAGGAATGGATTCCCAAGACACTGGATTCCTGTGGTGCCAGTAGGATATTCAACTGTCTAGTCACTGGTGGGTACACATGGGCCGAGTTTGTAGATGGTACCTGCCAGAGGCAATTCTCCCTATTGCTACTATCCCCTGCGGTGTCTGCTGCTTCCTTAGTGCTTCTTCTTCAGCCTGAGTGACTAGGAAAGGCCACTCCACCGAAGTATGTATTGGAGCTGGTGCTGCAGCATTAGAGAGGAGTAGCTCAGAGAGCACTGAGTGAGACTGTGTATCCTGCTTATATAGCCAGAGAGCTGTTTGGACCAACCACAGCCATTTGTTTGCCCAGTCATAGCCATTCCTCTAGTACCCACCATGGCCATCAGGGCTTGTGCTTTGACCAACCCTGGTCATCCTATGATCTCTTTACCAGAAAAAATTAGTCTCCCTCTGCCTGAGCTGGAAATATGGTTTGCCAAGACATGTCACTGCAAAAAGTTAAACATCCCTGGCTGGGATTATATCTTCAAGAGTTAGGACAGTTGACAGTTGTCTTTTTAAGAGTTATTCCTGGGTGGTGGTGGTAGGGCTTGGTCCTGCCTCAATTGAATGCGCCAGGCTTTGTTGACTCCCTATGGGAGGCCTTACTCTTTCTGAGGAGTGGATGGCGGTGGGTAGATGGGAAGGGGAGGGGAGGGAGGACTGTGGTTGGTATGTAAAATGAATTAAGAAAATATAAGACAAACAACTAAATAAATATTATAACAATAAAAAGGGTTGTTTCAAGAAGTCCATGAATTATTCAAGATGACTGTACAGGCCTGACAGTGGTGCTGGCCATCTGTATGACTGAGACTTCTTTGGCTCAGAACAGTGCAGATAGCAAAAGGCAGTCTGCTTAATGGGGAGTCAAATTTCTCCATTTCTAGTATCCTGACATTTCTAGGAAAAAGAACATTGAAAGAAATATTTGAAAACACACAAACAAAATGAATCATTAAATCATTAATGTTAGCAGTTTTAATACAACTTTTAGATGCTTTCACGATGGTTTATGTATGACCAGTGCCAAGAGAGGTGGGCCTACCAGTATCTCTCAGTATCTCTGCTTTAGAACTTTGCTAAACAGCAAAATGCCTTGCATGAAAAAGATAGAAAGATAGGTCTAGGGCTGCAGCTAGGTAGTAGGAGCCTTAGGTGTCTGCATAACACCTGGATTTGGTCTCTTGCACATTTACTCCCCTACTTTCCTCCATTTGTTATTTTATAATTGTTTTCCTGTTTACTGATTTAGATATTATGCATTCTATTAATTTGTTGGATCAAAATTTTAATACATATATTCTGACCAATTTTATAAAAGGCAAATATAAGTACAAGGGATTTATTCTGGGATTGAAAGACATGACCCCTCAGGTTTCCGAAATATGAATTTGATGTTGTTCTTCTGCAATTCAGGTCTGACGCTTTGTAGCTGCTTGCTAATTACACTCTTATTAGTGGTCCTGGGGAAGGATCTGTCATAGAGTTGTCAAGGCTGATAGAAATACACTCTGTTTAATATAATCCAGGTCTTGCAGACTGACTATTATGGATCTGTGATTAAAGTGAAGCTTCTGCACATAGATCAACATGAAATAGAAGCTAAAATAAACCACAGCTTTAAAAAACCCGAAAGTAAGCTCTCTTAAAGTTAAGTCAAAACTATTAGAATATCATGAACTAAAGTCTTGGCAATTCATGGTAAAATTGTTTTTATTGCTACTTAGGTATGAAGAGAGACACTTCTCCAATCTCCAGTTCTTGGTCGTTGTCATGATTAGTGACAGTTTCAAATAAAATAATACTAAGGGAGAAAACACTGAAACAGGAAAAAAATTGCCCTTGGTCAACAGTCATTATTTCTAGCCTCACCATGTTTACATGCCAAGCTTTCATTGAGTGTGACCAAACGAAGTAGCTAGTGCTAAGGGACATGTCAGACATATTAAGCCACAAAGTTCTAATTAAAATACAGTAACTGTTTTCTTAATGTCCTTTCGGTAAAATGGATTACCAGGAACGTGCTAGAAAAGAGAGCTTGCTGTTGTTGTTTCTCTGACTGTGCATTTATCTATCAGTGTGTGATCCAAAATAAAATTAAGGAAGGTGATTGTAGCACAGGAATGGGATCAAGCTTCAGGCATTTTCAGTCCTTGGCTTCCCATTTGCATTATTCACCTGAAATGCTCTTACAGCCTGTATTTCTTTGCCTCTATGGGTCATCACTGTTAAAAATGAAAGTGAATCAGTCCTGGGTTCACAGCATCATAAGACAATCAAGAATTTTAGAAAGGAGAAACTTTACATTTATTTATAATCATTATATTAAAATGGATTAATATTTGAAAAGGAAAATAACATTGTCCTAGCTCCCTCTCCCCTCCCCCCATGCTCCCGATTTGCTCAGGAGATCTTGTCCCTTTCCCCTCCTCCAGGGGACCATGTATGTCTTTCTTAGAGTCCTTATTGTTTCTTAGCTTCTCTGCCAGTGTGGATTGTAGGCTGGTAATCCTTTGCTGTGGTTGAGTTGGGGGAATAGAGGAGAGCAAGATAAGAGATGCCATAATAGAGGGAGCCATTATAGGTTTAAAGAGAAATCAGGCACTAGGGAAATGTCTGGAGATCTACAAGGATTACACCAATTAACAATCTAAGCAACAGAGGATAGGCTACCTTAAATGTCCTCCCCTGATAATGAGATTGATGACTAACTTATATGCCACCCTGTAGTGCTCATCCAGCAGCTAATGGAAGGAGAAGCAGACAGCCACAGCTGAACACTGAACTGAATCCAGTTGCAGAGAAGGAGGAGTGATGAGCAAAGGGGCCAAGACCAGGCTGGTGAAAACCACATAAACAGCTGACCTGAACAAGGAGGAGCTCTTGGTCCCCAGACTGATAGCTGGGAAACCAGCATGGAACTGATCCAGATGCCATGAATGTGGGTGTCAGTAAGGAGGCCTCATAAATCTATGGAACCTCTTGTAGTAGATCAGTACTTATCCCTAGCATAGGAATGGACTTTGGGAGCCCAATCCACATAGAGGGATACTCCCTGAGCCTAGGCACATGAGATGGGCCTAGGCCCTATCCCAAAGGATATGACAGACTCTGAAGAACCCTCCATGGAAGGCCTCACCCTCCCTGGGAAGCAGAAAGGGTATGGGATAGGTAGGGTGTTAGTTGGGTGGGGGAGCAGAGGAAGAGAGGAGGGAGAGGGAACTGGGATTGACATGTAAAACATACTTGTTTCTAATTTAAATAAAAATGGAGAAAAATAAACAAAAAAAGAAAAGGACATTGATTTTGATTATAGAAAACATAGGAGTACTGTCTTGGAAGGAATTAAAATATTGGCCAGCCATGAATACAAATAACATTTCTTTCCAGTGCTTTTTTAATATTTTTTAATTTTTTAAATTTTATTTTGCATTCCAACCATAGTTCTCCCTCCCACTGCTCCGCCCATCCCCCTCACTTCCTCCCACCCCTTACCTTCCCCCCTAGCCCACCCCCAGTCCACTCCTCCTCACAGGTAAGGGCTCCCACGAGGAGTCAACATAGTCTGACACAGCAAGTTGGGGCAGGGCCAGGCCCCTCTACCATGCATTAAGGCTGAACATGGCATCCCGTCATAGGGAATGGGCTTCAACAAGCTAGCTCATGTACCAAGTTTCTATCATGGTCCTACTGCCACATATGGAGGGACTAGTTCAGTGCCCTGGAGTCTCTACTGCTGTCAGTCTAGAGTTCATGAGTTTCCACAAGCTTGGTTCAGCTGTCTCTGTAGATTTCTCCATCATGATCTTGACCTCCCTTGCTCATATGTTCCCTCCTCCCCCTTTTCCTTGAGCTCATCCAGTAATTGATGGAACCAGATGCAGAGATCCAGTGCTCTTTTTCTTCCTTGATTCCCTCAACTTTCATAGAGAACAGTGATATTTCAGGGGGTAAATTGTTCAAAATATTCAGGAAACTTTGTATTTATTTGCTTAACAGAAATGTTTAGTTTTAAAGTAACTTTTAATTTTAAATGCAGTGAGATAGGGAAGTTCCAAGGGTTAGAAAAGGGGTCTGCAGTGATGCTATATCCAGATTCATCATTCTCCTACTGTTCCTTTAGTGGCTTTGTTATAATCTGCTTTCCCTTTGCATTCATGCTATCCTTTTCCTACACACCTGAAAATTTGTGTGGACTGACCCACAAATATTTCAGTGAATAAATCTAAAAACTAGAACACCTCCGCCCTTTTTAGTTGAGTACTGAACCTAGAACTTCGTTGCCTTTGCTAGACAAGTGCTCTGCCATTGAACTAATTCCCAACATTTTCTTAGATATTATAAATATAGTGAACAAATTCCAACAAGTTCACAATCTAGATTTTAATTTCATCATTTGTCTCAATAGTGACTTTTGTATGGAGTTTCCCCTCTGCTGAGTTCAGAATTCATCTATAGGAGTTGCATTTAATTTCGCTCTTCTCTTTAGTATCTTTGAATCCAGTATCATTCCAATATGTAATTTTTGGGAATTGAGTTTTTCTTGATTTTCTCAGCATGTTTTCTTGGAAATTCATCCAGGTTATGGTACAGTCCCTTCTTATTATTGAATAATTGCAGAGATATGGACACACCACAGCTTGTTCAACCACTCCCTGGTGAAGGACAGCAGATGTATTCCCAGACACTGTATTTATTAGTAAAGCTGCCATGTATGTTCAGAGTTTTGTGTAAGCATAAGGCTTCATTTCTTTGGGATACATGCCCATTAGGACAATTGCTGAGTCATGCGATAATTACATGTTTATTTTTATTAAAAGCTACTAAACTTTTCAATTATAGAAACTTTTGAGTATGCTTTCATACTTGGTAGAGGTTAATATCACTTGGCAGCTTTCCTTTTTATATGTTTCCCAGACTCAGTTAAATAAAAATGCCATATTACAGCACTTAGATGTCTGTGTGTGATTTATCCTGCTGTGGCATTACAGGCAGACCATCAAGTAGTATTTTCTTTGTTGTTTCGACAACCAAGGCAGGCAAATTGTCTCGGCTTGGTGCAGTTGTTTGTAACTTTCCTGGAGTTTAAGGTCATAAGCTGTGAGAATGTGAAGTTGTGGAATCAGGTTTGTTCTTCCTCTTCCTCCTCTTTTCCCTATTTGAAACAGTGACACTTAGGTGTGCAGTGGATCTCAAGCTCCAGTTGATGACAGAACCACATGGAATGTGTGTTAAAACAGGTCTCTAGACTCCACTCCCAGACCAGTATTCAGCATGAATATTGGGAAATTTTAGGACCTTGTATTAAAAAAAAAAAACACTCAACTTAAGATTGTTTGAATAACTTCTTCAGTTCTGTTCCTTTGTTCTACATATAATTAACTGAAGGAAAATGGAAAGCCAAAGCTGCAAAGTTTACAGACTTAATAATGGCATTGGAAGCACTTGGTAATGTCTTGGTGACCTTGACTTTGTAAGGCCTTCAATTGAATCAGCATTTCTGTAGTTGTTTAGCAGCTCTGTTTCCCCATCAAGGATTGTGAGCATCCCTTGACTGAAATGAAATGACATAGCTAATTAATCCCACTTTGGTCAACAGGGTCACTAGGCAGTTCCTAGTGACTACTGTCCTCTGGAGCTTAACTGGAAATTTACCTTTGCAATCTGATGTTTTGTTTTGGCCTAAATTTGCTCTAGAGTAGGAGACACATGCATTTATTTGTAGGTCTTGAAAATGTAGCCTGTAAGTTTCCTTATTTTATAGTTAATTGGATTGATACAGATATTAAAGTTTCTGGTTTGTCAGTAAAATTGAGAGCGGAGAAGAACAATGTAAAAGGACTTGGTTTCCAAGCAACCAAAAATGCATTGCCAGATATGTGTACCACTTGCTTTATTCCAAGATACCAAAAGCAAAAACAATTGATTATGTGGAGACCCAAACAGGCATTATAGTCAGGTGACTTCTAAGCTCTTTGACCTGGAGCTCATTTGACAAGGTTAGTGAATTAAGTAATAGAATCACCCAGAAAAGGAGGCCAGGTAAGTATAGCATGTCACGTAGTCAATGAGAATGACTTGGTCTTAAGTTGACATTTTTTTTTAGTGAAGGTAGGGTCTTGACCTTAACTCACCAGGCTGTATACTTCAAAACAAGTTGAATTCCCTTCTTCTGAACAGTACCTGTCTCCTCCTTCCCAGTCTGGAAGTTCCAAGTAGTGACTGGTTTTTAAATAGCACATGCATTACATACCTACATTAGGAGGTTCAGTGTCATGCACCCACAGCTCTCTCTGAGGTAGGTATCAGCTTTCCATGGATCAGATTAGCTCACGGATTTAACTCTGATATAGATGACATCTAACTGTAAATCCAGCCTCATTCTTATTTTCAAAGACTTAGACTTATATAGTCCAACATACACTGAATATTTTATTAGTAGGTTAAATTAAAAATGTCTTGAAGGAATTTCTCTCTTGTCTGTATGTCTGAAAAGATTAATGTGCCTCCTGCTCTGCACTTGCTTGATTGACCATGGAACCATCACTGAACCATTACTCTTCCTGCTTTGTTATCCTCACATATAGTTACTTACTTTGTCATGTCAACAGTTCTGCCTCAGCAGTTCTCTTCAGCAAGTCTCTTTTTTTGTTTCTCAGCTCACCTTGACCCAGACCCATTCTCCTGCCCCTGATGTTGGCCCATCCTTCTAAACTACAAGCACAAGGAATTTTTAAGGCACACAATTCTGACCATATTTCAGCTTTTTACGTGTGATATTTGGTCACCAAGATAGTTTAAACTCCTTTGATTGGCCTAACATCTCACTGTGATGTGAACACTCTTAGAGTGGAAAATGTGTGTGTTTCCTCTTGTATTGTTCTTAACTAGTGTGGCAGCTTAAGTCATTGTGATTTGACCTCACATTTGCATATGCAGTATTAAGGTCATAAGCTGTGAGAATGTGAAGTTGTGGAATCAGGACTGTGTAATGGGAGCAAGGAATATCTTTGCTCCCACCATATGATGTCCCTGAGAATTAGTGACATCTTCTTTGTATTTATTTTGGGTATCTGTCACCTTAAAACACAGTGGCTTAAAAAAATAAACATTTTACTTTGTTGTTGATTTTATTGGAAAATAATCATTAGGTTGGTTTCTGCAGAATATGTATTCTTTTGGTCTTTTCTTGAGTCACTCGTGAGTTTTTGTGCATCCTGTGATTTATGTGACTTTACACATATGTCTGGAAGTTTATTGCTGGCCCAGACTGGCTTCTCTTCTACAGGGCTACACTCTGTTTCTTTATGTGCTAGTCTGGGGACAGCAAGGAAGTATGGGTGGAAATGCTAGGTCTCCAGACCCAGGTCCAGGAGGTTTACTGTGGCACTTCTGTGGCATTGATTGATCAGTGCAAATCATGAGGACAGATTCTATCTAAAAGGGAAGAGCAGCTAAGTCATATGCAAAGGAGCAAACACTCATGGATGGAAGCATCTGTGGCTGTTTTTCTTGTCACTAGCACAGTACTCTTTGTTAGAACGCTGTAAACCCTGGGCACCTTTTATATATTATCTTATTTGTGTGGTAGACTTTGCACACATTGCAAGTTTTATGTCTCCCTTCAAAAAAAAACCCTGCATTTTATTAATTCTTTGAGAATTTTATGAAATGTATTTTGATCATCTTCCCCTGAACTCCCCTGAATTCCTCCCAGATCCACCCCCATCTTCCCACCTTGAAACTTCATGTCCTGTTATTTTTCTTTTTTAAATAACCTGTCAAGCCCAGTTTCAGCTGCCCATGGACTCATGGGTATGGAGTCATTCACCAAGATCCCTGAGCCTTGAGGGGAGGGGTGTCATATAAACAACCACTTTAGGACTGATCACTCTATATTCTCTTATTGTCTGAGCCTTGACTGTTTGGGGGTCTCTTGCCATATCCTGTAAGAAGAAGCCTCTATAATTAGGGCTGAGAGATGATTTGATGTATGAATATAGCAACAAATCATTAGGAGTCATTTTAATATTCTGTCCTACTAGGAGAACTTTAGTATTAGTATCTCCCTTTACACCTATTACCTATCTAGCCATAATAAGTTCTTGGCCTCTTTTATGGTGCCATGTATGGGCTGCATCTTGTGGAGCAGTCCATAAAGCCAATCAGAAAGTGGTTGGTTACTCCTATAGCATTTCTACCACTATTATATCAGTGGGTATATAGTCCTAAACAGGTCATTGTATCTCACAGGCTTCACATCTGGTGAGATTGACAATTGCTTTTCTCCTCTAGTGGCATGCATAGCATTCAAAAGGAGGTAACCCATTACTGACACTGGAGATTTTATTTGCTATCATGGGGTATTTAGTTGGGGTATTGTCCCCCATTGTAGAGTAAATCCATTTATGCTCCACTCTCTCTATATATGGAAGCTCCACAGTCCTTTCAAAAGGCCTTTATTGTTAGTTATCCCCCTCTAGCCTCCCATTTCCATTGCATTTAATCCTTCCACAGGCCCTCTTTCCTCTTTATATCACTATAGTGTAGTTTTCTCTCATTGGCCCTTACTAGTTATCTAACCCCTGGAGGTATTTGAAATGAAATATGCATATCAAAACTAACATCCTCACAGGAAAGAAAATCTATGATGCCTGTCTTTTTGGGTCTGGGTTAACTCATTTTCATTGTCCATCTATCAGTAGTTGGATGTCTGAGCTATTTCCATTTCTTGGTTATTCTGAATAGAGACCACAATGAACCTAAGTGAGCAAATATCTTTGTAGTAAGATGCAGAGTCCTTTGTGAGTATTTATATCCCATACACATATATGCCTAGGATTGGTATCACTGGATTTTGGTGGTGGCTCTCCTTCCAGCCTTTTGAGGAACCTCCATGCTGAGTCTATGTTGGTAGCATCAGCTGCATCAGTACTCCCACCAGCAGTGAATAAGGTTTTTCCTTACCTTTAATTTCTGCATGATTTGGAGTCATTTTTTTTTAAACTAGGGCATTCTGATGAGGGTGAAATGGAATCTCAAGGTAGCTTTAACTTAGATTTCCCTGATGGCCAAGGCCACTGAGGTTTTTTTTTTTTTTTTTTTTTTTTTAAGCTTCTAAGTCATTTGTGTTTCATCTTTTGAGAATATCTATTTAGTTCTACACCCAAATTTTTAATGTGTTTGTTTTCTTGATGTTTAGTTTTTTTCCTTTTTTATATTGTAGATGCTAATTATCTGTTAGCTATATAACTGGTAAGGATTTTTTCCCATTCCATAGGTTGTCTCTTTAACTGAATGATATGTTGGTGTTTATACCTGTGCAGCCGGGGTCCTGTTCAGAGAGTCATTTCCTGTGCCTGTCTGTAGGTTTAAGAATGCTTTCTAATATCTCTATTAGATTCAGGGTGTTAGGTCTTATATAAAGGACCTTGATCCATTTGGAATTGAAGTTTTTAACAGGATGAAAGTTAAGGATTGAGTTTCATTCTTCTCCCTGAAGCTATCCAATTTGCCTGGCACCATTTGTTGAAGATGCTATCTTTTCTCCAGTGTGTATTTTTGGCTTCTTTGTAAAAGACCAGATGGCTGTAGGTATATGGATTTATATCCAGGTTCCTAGTTTTCTTTTGTTGATCAGTGTGTGTGTATTTTTGCTGGTACCATGTTTTTGTTTGTTTTTATTTACTATAACTCTGTAGTATAACTTACAATTCATAATGACCATATCTCAAGCATTCTTTTAAAAATCAGCTCAGAATTCTTTGCTATCTTTTAAATTTTTTCCATATGAAATTAAAACTAAATATTACTTTTAAACTTTCAGGGAAGATGGGATAGCATTGAATAATAAATTGGGCAGAATGGAGGTCTCCCCACTTTAAGAGGTCACACTCCTTTTTAGAGTGAAGTGCATTTCTTCAATTAAGGTGCAGTACAATAAACTTTTGGAGCCCGGCAGTATACAACAGATTTTGTCATCTTTTCAGTGGACATTGATGAGTGAGTCATGTTTTGTTAAATTAAGAGGAAATGAATTCAGCGCACAGAGAATTGAAAATAATATCATTTAACTACCATTGTGAGTGTCTTCCCTGACGTACAAATAGCATGAACTGATAGCTGATGTAATGTTTATTTTCAGTTACTTTGTATCAGTGAGCTGTTGCTGGCTGACTTGAGTGTTTATTACCTTGTTTCACTGGGAGCATGAACTCTACATCTCAGGCAGCTTGCTTTGTTACTTAAATTTGGGGCCACCTTTAAATGTTTGAGGAAATTTCTTTACATGTGAATATTAGAAGCATCTGGTTAATGCCAGTATCCATCAGAAACAAAACAAAACAAAAACAGAACTAAAGACCCTGTATTTATTGCAAGGTATTTTAAGTTCCCTACAAGCTCCCATCCCCCCCCCCACTACAAAATTCTTTGCCTATTATAGAGAAAAAAACATCAGTGCTTTAAGAATGCAGGCATGCTGTGTCTAGTCCAGTTATCTGTTCTCAGGAATGTTTTTAGGAAAATTCTAATGGTTTTACTCGTGTATTAGATTTGTTTCGTGGAGGGCTTTTCCGTCAGTGCTTAGAAGCGTTGCGTCTACCTCAGGGAGCTGGCAAGTGGGAAAAGGAAAAAGGTTAGGATGGAGAGAAGTGCATCCAAGTTTAATAACTGTGCACAACCCCTCTGTTTTCACCATATTCTTTCTAGTTGTTGTTACCCTTCATTATTATTCTTAATAATTCTTTGTCATTTCTTTCCTTACATCTGTAACTTGACATGTATTTGAGCATCTAGAGTGAAAGAGCTGTTTATCATACTTCAAGTAGTGTCTAGGAGCACTGTTGCATATTATGTCTTGCAGTATGATTGCTGTGTGTCTTTATGAGTGCCACTTCGTTATATAGCCTCACTGCAGTTTCCACAGATTAGCTTTGTCTTCTTAAAAACAAAAATAATGTGTCTAATACATTCTTGACCTGTGCCCTTTTGTGTGTGCACTGCAGTCTGCTCAGTTGTTTTTGTCCCTTTGTCCTTTTCTGTGTCCATGTTGACTGTATGGTCATGTTTGTATGTACCTTTGACTTTTAAAATCACATGTAGATTGTATGTTTTTTGTAGACCTACAGTCCCTGGCTTTTTGAGGGCTACAGTTCAATATTAGTTTTAAAGTGAGTACTTTGAATATTATTAATTATAAATTTTAGCATCCTTTTGGTTCTTTGTGTTTGTTTGTTTGTCTGTTTGTTTGAGACCTATCCCTGGCTGTTCTGGCACTCACCATGTAGACCAGGCTGGCCTCAATCTCACTGCCTCCTGAGTACTGAGATTAAAGGTGTTTATTCTCCCCCCCACACACACACAGCTGCTTTTAGTATTTTAAAACTTCTACCACGTGCTTAATTTGGATTCCACAATGTTTCCCTTAATAGGATAAGGGAATATGTTATTATTTCACAAATTCACGTTAATTTTTTGTCCATTTATGTGTCTCTTAGCTTCCAAAGACTCTTAAGATTGATTACAGTGAAAACATAGGACAGAGCAGAAAGATACATAGCACTGACAATATTATCAATTAATGTTAGCCTTAAGCCTACAGTTAAGAAAGAAGAAATATGTGCCAAACAAATGAGTTAGGGAACTTGGACTATAGTGATTAGTATTTAATAATGTCAAATAGTGGTTCAATTTCCTTTGTTATCATCATGTTTTCCTCTCTCCTTGATCAACATATTAAAATAAAAACTAATTACTAAATCTCATTTAGGGTTTCTGTGGAGCAGCACTGTATCACCACTAACTCTGCTGCCTAAGTAAAGAAAACATAAAATCAAACTGGACGGAAGGGCTGGGAACGGTGACATATACCTATAATCAGTCAGGAGGAAGGCGAGAAGGTTATTAGTTCAGGCTCAGCTTACTCTACATAGTGAGACTCTGGAGGGAAAAAAAGAGTGCCAAATCTACAAATCGCCATGGAACACAAAGGATATCAGTGTGAATTATTTGTAAATAGTAGCATTTTAGGGGCTGGTAAAATGCCTCCTGCCTAATCATGAGGACAGGAGTTTAGAACCTGTGTATAAATAGCCAGACATGGTGACACACTCTTGTAATGCTAGCTCTAGGGACACAGAGACAAGCATATCCCTGGGGCTTGCCAGCCAACTTAGCCTAGGTCAGTGAGATGCCCCATCTCAAAGACATGACTGTCTTCCCATCACAGGGGTGTGATAAGTGTTGGCTTGAAGTCTACTTTGTCAGGTGTCAGAATAGTGACATTTACTTTTTCTCCTATTCTGTTGCTTGAAACACTTTTTCTATCTTAAATGATTGGAAGGGCTGGCCACCTCCATCTCAGGGAATCTGGGGGAAGAAAAAGTCATCATCTATCTAGAGCAGGGTGGTTTTTTTTAAAAGAGTTGTCCACTTGTCCACAAAAAGGTTTGCCTAAGAAACTTTTACACAGTTCTGGGCATATAGTTATATAAAATAGATATACAGACTAAATAGTTACTGATAAACATAAAATTATTTTTAACCATTGACTAGGAAGAAATCAGATTTCATAGTTATTAAATGGATTTCTAATTTATTTTCACATAAAGAACTTAGAGTTGGCTGAATATTTGATGCTACATGATATGGCATTGTCTTTGTTTTCCAGAGTTGATTGACAGTTTGACTCTATACTCACTGGGCTGAGAACATTGCTTCACATAATTACATACCACAAAAATAACAGAAGCATGTTTGTGGTCACTCTAGAATTATTGGAAAATCTGTTTAATCAAAGGCCAAGAACCATTTAATAGTTTCATTGTGAAACTCAAGTTAGAAGCAGCAGCTTTTAAAAATCAAGCACTCCAATGCAATACAGTTCAAAGATGCATTAATAGGCAAGTAAATGCTGAGAAATGATGGTAGAAAACTAAAACTTCTTGTTTTCCATAGTAAAACTACAATGTTTCTATAACATGTGAAGACTTGGTATGTACAGTAAACATATTGAAACTCAGAGCATGGAATAGGCTTGAATTTGAGTTCAAGTATATCATGAGGTGTTCATAGGAATTGCATGGATGCCAGCCTTACTGGTTCAGGTATTCGTGTTGTATGTTCAGAACCAAGGCAAGACGTGACATAGGTGAGTGCTGCTAGAAATACTTGAAATTTTTATAAGTTTGATTCAGAAAATACTCTTTTAATGTTGCATATCCAGAAACCTTTTAGCAGGGGCAGTGCCCTCCACACTGTTTGAAATTATATGGGTCTGTAATCCACAGTGTAAGACACTGTGATCCAGAGGATGAGAGAGAGAGAGTTTCCACTGTGACTGCCAGAGATCCTACCACTGGGGGAGGAGCAAAACCAGTGGGAAGGTCCCACCCCAACCCCCAGCTACACAGATCTTGCCTAAGACAAGGTGACCAAGACAACACCTCCTCCTTTGTGCACACACCAGGCACTGCACAGGGAGTGACACTAAGGACTTCTACTCCTGTGGAAGTGGAAAGAGCATGGAGAGGCACTCTGAGGTGCTCACACAGAGGGAAGATCTAATGCAGAGGATGGAGCTGACCCTGAGGAAAACTGTCCAGAAACCAGTCCTGCCCTGAGTCTCACGGAACGTGTCTGAGTGGAGTGTAACCATGGCAACAGTAAAACCAAAATTTATCTGTTACCTCCTGACTAAATTGAACCAGCTCTGCTCTAAAGATTAACAGAAGAGAAATCACACTCATTTCCAGACATAAAAACCTGCTTACCTCTTTCTCTACAATTCTACACAAGATGTCTTTCAATTCCAGATTGCAAAGAGGTCCTAAGAAATTGGGTGGAAAACATACTTACATGAGGCAAAAGAAACCAGGAGAACCATACTTAGATAGTACCCAGTTACTACAAATATAAGAGATTTTATAACAATTATTTTTTTCCTTTAATTTATTTGTTTTTTGCTGAGTGGTGGTGGCACACACCTTTAAGCCCAGCACTTTGGTGGAAGAGGCAGGTGGATTCCAGTGAATTCCAAGCCAGCTCTGGTCTACAGAGCTAGTTCTGGGACAGACAGGGCTAAACAAACAAACAAAAAATGGCCATGGAAAAACAAAACAAAACAAAAAAGGAAATAGAGTATTTTTGATGGGCTAAAGCAGTGCTTCTCAGCATGTGGTCATGACCACTTTGGGCTTGTATATCAGATATCCTGCATATTAGACATTTATAACTAACAACAGTGGCAAAATTATAATTATGAAGTATCAACAAATTAATTTTATGGTGGGGAGTCACTATGACATGAGGAATTGTATGAAATAGTTGCAGAATGAGGAAGGTTGAGAACCACTGGGTTAAAAGTTTTAAAGGGAAAGGTAGATAATTATGAATAGAAATGAGATTTTTAGAGGAGAATTGTAATGATAATGAATAAAATGAAAATTCTGGAATGGTAAACATTGTAACAGAAATGAAAGAATCAGTGCCTTAAAGATAGGTTAAAAATTAGACACCGTCAGGTGTTTCAAAACATAGACAGTTCAAATCCGAGAATGAAAACAGGACAGAGAAAAATAATTAGAGATGGCAGACACCAAATGACAGGCCTATGATACTCAATAACAAAATTTAGGTTGAATATGCTATGTGTGTGTGTGTACCGCATACTCAAACTATAAGAAAACAAAAACAACTCTAAAGGCAGTTAAAGAGTTATATACAAACTGAAGATAAGGAAAAATTCTTATCAAAATTAGGCAGTGCAGAAACAAAAGACATAAACCTAGAATCCTAAAGAGGATTAGGAGGTGTGCCGGAATGAAGGAAATAAAGCAAATCTGTGCAGCACCCTATCACTTTCCTTTGCACTGCTCACATTTACCTGGCCATGGAAAGGAGGATGAGGGTCATGTTGAACTGAACTGGCAACCTGGATGAGTGAACCATGAGTCTTACTGCATGAGTTTGCTGTGACCCCTGATATTTTTTTGATCCTAGTTCATTATGGTAGATCTGGTGACTTATAAGGTACTAATATGTTTGGTAATAAGGGTTCACCAGAAAAACACATGTGTGTGTGTGTGTGTGTGTGTGTGTGTGTGTGTGTGTGTGTGTGTGTGTGTGTGTGTGTGTACCTGTGTATATGTATTTTAGTAGGTTAACTTCAGGAATTGGCTTATGTTATTCTAAGGTCTGATAAAGTCCAAATTCATAGGGCAGGTCAGGGGCAAATTTATCAAATAGTAGGTGGTGCTGCAGTCTTTTGGCTGAATTTCTTTTTTAGGAAAATGTAAATATTGTCTTTTGAAACCTTTCAACTGATTGTATGAAACACATCTATGTTACTGAAATGATCCCCTTGACTTAAATCAGCTGCACACACATTTCAGCTGTGTATACAGGGTCTGGTGATGACAATGCATGCATCAGTGTCTAGATGAATAACTGATTACTAGCCAAGTTGATACACTAGTCATCTTAGGGTCTATCAATGGATATATGGAAAGGCTGATAATGGAACCACTACAAATGACGCAATGCAGCAGGGAACTACATCACAATCGTTTCTGTCTGGAAGTAGCAGTAAGAAGATGCACATTAAATAAACTGATAATATAATTGGAGATGAAACCTAGCATTATTTATGTGTCCTCATTCCTATATCAAGTACTTGCTATGATTTTATTATAATCACTGAATATAAGCACTTATATATGCGCTGTGTTCCTTCAGTACAAAGGTGCCCTTTTAGTTTGCCTGGTCTCATTAGCCTAGTCAGCACAAAGCTTTGAAAGCTCAGAATTCACTATGACTTCATCTGCAAGGGGAGAAGTTTAACTGTGGGATTTCATGACAATTCTGGAAATCATTGCACTGCAGTCTTTGCAGTGATGGAGGGAAATTGAGGTCAATAGTGGGTTGGAATTTTATTTGAATGTGCACTGTAGTAGCATATTTGTTTTGGAAAATAAGCTTTAAAAGAATATATATTTAAGTTGTAAGCAGAATTGTAGTCATAGAAAGTAATTATAGGAGTATGTTCTTCATAAAAAGTCATATTGCAATAGTAGTGTTAAAAGCACTCTGAAACATGTATATAATTAAATAGGAAGTAATGTTCCCTATGGATAATTGTGATACTTTTCTGTCCTGGTGATACATTAAGACTAAGATACATGTTTATCTGTCCTCTGATGACTACTATTATGTTGAATATCTATTATTATTATGCTCATTGAGAGCAAAATAATGATATGAATTTTAAAGATTTATGTAAAAAGATTCTTAAAGGCCACTTATTATCTGGGTCCTATGATTTAAAACATGGCTTCTTATTTGTGACTATGGTGAAGACAAGTGTGTTCTGTAGCTAACCTTATTTGAAATATGGCTGATAGTATATGTGTGTAATTCTGCAGTATAAAGATGTGCACAGGATGTTCAACATGGCAGTAGTAGCTCTCCCATAGTATTGGAGTTCTTTTTCTGGGATTACTTGAAATTTCAGAGTCCTCTGATATTGGATTAAGGTCTCTTTATTTCCAAGCACAACCGGGTGAAACACAGGCCAGAGCTAGGTTAAGAACCCAGCCAGCGCGGCCAGAACAAAGAGAGAGCGCGGTCCCCACGTGCAGTCCTTTAAGAAGCCCCCTTTACGTCATGCCGGCTTTCCTTCACCCCGCCCTTATGGGCGAGTCCCCAGGTCCACCTGGTACCTGCCCCAGGACTATTGGGCGGGGCTAGGGTTACTCCCTACAATTCCCCTTTTAGTCTAAGAGAGGATTAAAACTTAATAGTGTAAAATATCCAAAACTAACAATCATAAGGGTGGAATACAAGAATATACAATAATCTGTTATGATACATCCTATGTCTATTTTAGCTAAGTCTTAAAGTTATGTGGAAAAAGTGTCTAACTTGAACACCTTCTTCCAATCCCAACTCTAAACAATAAGAAGGTTATTCTTAACTAGGCTTACACTACCCTAATACACAATAATGGGGAACGGGGGCGTAGCATCTTCTAGGTTACTTCCTGCTGAAAAGGGACGAAGATGGTCATGTGGGGGCCCTGTGGAAAAAAATGTCAGTATAGGGAAAGTCTCTAATGAGTTATGTCTAGTCCATGTTAGATGATTTGTTTGATTGAAGATCTACGTTGAAATCCTCAACTTGATTGAAGTCGTTACTCGAGGTTCTGGTTGGAGTGTCAGTCGAAACGGAGTGAGTTGAATCCAGTGTAGTCAGGAAGGTGTAGTCCAATTCCTTTTCCGGAGCATGTAGGGATTGTTGTTAGGCTGGGTCTTGATGGCTGTATGGGACTCAAACATAAGTGTCATCAGAGAAATGTTCGCTTGTTTATGTATGTGTACCGGGAAAGGTACCTTGACGAACCTTGACTAACAACGATTATGAGAGGGTGTAAAAGGAAAGCCAAGAAAAACAAAGATAGTCCTCTTATTCTTTATTTATTCTGTATTATAGCAATTGGCTTCTTGATATAACACAGAAACTTTTAAATGTTGTTAAATAACATGCTTGGATTTTAGAGTAGGAAAGCCAAACCCAACTCTAAATCCAGCCTCGATTTAGTTGAATAGGGACTAGGAAATGAATAGACATAGAGTTATTCGAGAGACAGCTGTAAATTTTTACCGTATAGCACGTTCCTTTTGTTCGATGGTTATAGCTATGTCCTTTTCTTGAGTATCCATACATGTAATGTCCTTTGACTTATAGAGGGCAGTTCCTCAGAAAATACCTGTCAGTCATCCTTGTCGAGGGGGTTGTCTCCCTCAACTCGAATCTTGATCAATTTTGATGGTATCCAAAGATTTTCTTCTCCTGTGGAGACAAATGCAAAACCCCTACCCCAACGTAACACATGTCCAGGTTTCCATACCGAGGTCAGCACATCTTTGTAATACACTGGTTGGTTTAGTTTAGCTGTTTTTTTCGTAGTCCAGTGTCTTTCCATAGCTGTCTGCCCACTGTCATTGGCATTAAGAAAGTTTAGCGTTAATAAGGCATTATGTAATCTATGTTTGGGGGGTTTTGACTTATCAGCTTGTCTATGGAGCATCTCCTTAAGTGTCCTGTTAGACCTTTCGACGACTGCTTGTCCTGTAGGGTTGTGTGGTATACCTGTGACATGCTTAATGTTATAATATTTGAAAAACTGTTCCATTTTTGTGGAGACATATGCTGGAGCATTGTTAGTTTTTATCTGTGCCGGTATGCCCATAACTGCCATCACCTCTAGTAGGTGTGTAATAACGGAATCAGCCTTTTTAGAGTTGAGAGCAGTAGCCCATTGGAAACCTGAGAATGTGTCAATGGTATGATGCACATATTTCAAATTTCCAAATTCTGTAAAGTGAAAAACATCCATTTGTCAGATCTCATTCCTCCGAAGGCCTTTAGGATTACATCCTGCTGGCAGTGGAGTTTGGTTATAAAAGGAACAAGTAGGACAGTTTTTCACTATCTCCTTGGCTTGTTGCCAAGTGATGGAGAAGCCCTTCTTTAAACCCCTGCTATTTACATGATGCTTTTTATGAAATTCCGAGGCTTCTAGCACAGTGCCAATCAATAAACGATCGATCTCATCATTGCCTTGTGCCAGTGGGCCTGGCAGACCCGTATGGGATCTGATATGCGTAATGTACAGTGGGTTACTTCTGTTTCTGATTGTTTCCTGTAACTGCAAGAACAACGAGGTTAGTTTAGTGTTATCAGGGACAAATTCTGCAGTCTCTATGTGCAAGACGACTCTTTCTGCATATTGGGAATCAGTAACTATATTAAGAGGTTCTGTAAAATCCATGAGCACCATAAGAATTGCATATAATTCTGCTTTCTGTACAGATGTATATGGACTTTGAACTACTTTACTTACCTCACCTGCTTTATAACCAGCCTTACCTGTT
This sequence comes from Cricetulus griseus, assembly GCF_003668045.3. Taxonomy (NCBI): domain Eukaryota; kingdom Metazoa; phylum Chordata; class Mammalia; order Rodentia; family Cricetidae; genus Cricetulus; species Cricetulus griseus. Next base: position 62,531,264 of record NC_048595.1, on the reverse strand, counting down.
TTGTTAGCATCAGTGTAGAAGGTAAGAACTCCAGAAATGGGAGTTTGTCTTACAATGCGTGGAAGAATCCAAACCGTCTTTTTTATGAATTTAATTCTGTCGGTTTTGGGATAGTTGTTACTAATTGTTCCCAAAAAGTCAGTGAGAGCTATTTGCCAATATTCATTATCCTTCCATAGGGAGGAAATCTCATCATTAGTTAAGGGTACTATAATCTCTGCTGGGTCTTTCCCAGTCAACTGACGAAGTCTTAATTTGCCCTTTAAAATCAAATCAGAAATCTTTTCTATATACGTCTTTAACTTTTTGTTCTGCTTATGTGGCAAGAATATCCATTCCAATATAGGGCGCCAGATATTGGATTAAGGTCTCTTTATTTCCAAGCACAACCGGGTGAAACACAGGCCAGAGCTAGGTTAAGAACCCAGCCAGCGCGGCCAGAACAAAGAGAGAGCGCGGTCCCCACGTGCAGTCCTTTAAGAAGCCCCCTTTACGTCATGCTGGCTTTCCTTCACCCCGCCCTTATGGGCGAGTCCCCAGGTCCACCTGGTACCTGCCCCAGGACTATTGGGCGGGGCTAGGGTTACTCCCTACAATCTGAACCTATTTTGAACTTGTGCTCATTTAAAGATACTTGCCTAATGTAGAGTCAAGGGTTATTTCTATTATTGCATTATTTCTATTCACCTAATATAAAGCCACATATATTAACTAGCATTACTACAGTGAAATGCCTAAGATGTTTGGCTTACAAAAGAACCAGTAGAATTGCCTTTTATATAGTCATTTTCTGTTTTTAATAATATTCAATATGTGTTGCTTTAATCGGTGTTTGAACAACAGTATACACTGGGATAGAAACTGGGTCAAAGGCAATTGCTGGATATAATACGAGAAGTAACATGTTCTTCAGTGGGAGAAACATGAAATAAATTGCAAAGCAGTAGTAGAAGGGGGGAAGTTAAGGCCAGTAGAAGAAAGTAGCAGTGGTCATAAGTCTACTCAGTACTCAGGTTTGAGCCAGAGCACCTTGGTGAAACAACTGATCCTAAGGGAAGCACACAGGCAAGAGTCTGAAGCATTTTGTAGAGACATAAAATAAGAAAATACTTAAAAAACAAAAACCCAGCATGTGATGGGAGTTTGTCAAATGGACAGAGGAGTCATCTCCAAGGTCTCTCACATGCCCGAGACTGAATAATTAGAGCAATGAAAGATAAGTGAGATAGTATTGTTTCGTAAGTTGAAGTATCAAGTTAATAGCCATGAATCCATACCAATATACATAGATTTTTAAATATATTTAGAAAGGAAGGAGAAACAACTTTCTTCTGCAGAAGGATAAATAATGCCTGCACTCTGTCCTGAAATGGGAGGATTTTCAGTTGCTTCTCCCCGCAGGTGAGCTGCTCATGCCGACTTCCAGCTGAGAGTACAAGTGGAAAGGGAAGGGGGGAGTGGGTAGAGTACATTTACAGTCAAGGAAAGGACTGACATTCCACAGCCAAGGTCAGAATCAGCAGGGGAAATCATGCTGATAAGATTTGATAAAAGTGGTTCTCTACATACTGCTGTGGTCTTCCCCGCACCCAAGCCTACACCCCTAATGAAACTATAAAGTCATAGCAAAGTCCAGCAGGCAGACAACCTGTAATACAACCTACTACTATTCCTCAAATGAAGGCTACAACAAACCGAAGTCTGGGAAACTGTCACATCTAAGAGGAGCCTAAGGGTATCAGTAACACTAAAGGTACCATGGTACCTTGGATGGAATCCTGAAGCACCCAGGAAACCGCTAAATAAAGGAGGAGGGGATGTAAACAGTCTATGCACTTCTTGCACCAATCTTGTGTCGTGAATTTTGTGATATGTGTCATATTAATAAAAGGGGTTTGAAGCCCAGTGCATGTGAGCCCTGTTTTAGATTATACTCAGTGGGCCCTTAAGGTCTGCCTCTTTTGGCCTCTTCTGTCTTCATTTCTTTTTCAGCCGCCCCCTCCTTAGCCCTGTCCTGCCCATGCTGGCTTTGCTGCTACACTTGAAGAGTTAGTTCATCTTGGTGCCTTCCCTTGGTTTCCCATTTCTTTTGCCGTCTCACAGGCCCTGTTCATTTCAATTTATGTGTGTTTGTTTTGCAAACACTGCTGTTTTAGAAAGATCTATTCTGATGATTCTGTTCATTCTGGTATCTCTTGTGGTTTATAACTATCACCTCGTGTAATTTTTCTTTGTAATACTCAGTATGTCTTGAAATAATAATAATAATTTACTTTTATGTCTACTGTCATATGTATTCTAGTTCCTATGAGATCAGGGACTTTGTCAGCTGTGTTTGCTGTTACATCTGTAGCCCCTAGACAGATGTGTGGCATATGGGAGGTGAGTGCTAGGGAAATATCATAAGAATGCCTCAGTCTTTTTTCAAAATGCCAACTGCACATTGCTTTCTGGCTCTGTTGCAAATGACTTTTTGTCTTTGTTTATGCTGCAGTAGTTTTGCGGATGACTTATCTCTGTTCCTTGTAGTACCCAGCTCAGGCCTTGGTAAGAAGTTACTGCTTAGTAGCTTTTATGGGTCACATACTTGTATCTGCTTACATCTGTCCTTAAACTGCTTCCAGAATTCCTCTTTAGAGGCCTCAGACACTGCTTAAGAACTAAATGTGGCTGGCTTTGCTTGGGGACTCCTCCTGGGCTCCCTTCCCTGCTACAATCTGAGCACCCCCATGATGTAGTTCCCTCCGTATTTGTCCTGTTGGCTTTGACCTCCTTTTCCTGTGTCATATGTCCTGTTTAGAATGAATGACTCCCCTGCTGTTGTTTGTTAACCAAGCTTCTGGATTGCAAACCTAGAAACTTTGCTGGATAATTGTACTGCTGTGACACTAAGTTCCTGCGTGCAGTGAAGCCCAAGTCAGGGGCTAGCGCCCATCAACAGCTCGCTCAGTATTAGCAATATATATACTGTGGCTTGCATAAAAAGTCCGTTTACTTGGAATCAACACCCTCCTACTCCCTTTCCAACCAGTCACACTTATCAGGAATAACTGACAGAATGCCAGGTATGAGATACAAAAACTCTGAAGACCTCATAATGCAAACAAATGGTCCTCAGATACTGGCACCCTTTACTCATCAAGCGGATCCCAAGGTCCTCAGGTCACTGAGTAGAACTACCCTGAATGAATTGTAAACATTGAGATCCTTAAGAAGTAACAGAAGTCTACATCTTGGCCCCTGGCCTCGTAAGCCTCATTCCCAACGTCTTGGCAAATACAGTTCCATTTAAGCAGGAGCAGGATTTGCAGAGTGGAGTTACTGGAAGCCTTTTATAACCAGAGTCCTGGTGTGTGTACTTAAAGTTAATGATGTGTGTGTCCTGGCAGTACCCTGGACCAGCTTTTCTGTCAACTAACATTTATGTGTTTTTTTTCTCTTTATTATACCAAGGGGTTACTTGATTTTGGAGGGTTTTTTTTAGGGGGTGGAGGAGGCTACTTTGTGCTTTTAAGAGAAAAGCAACTAATAATTTAGATTCTTTAGTATTCAATTTTCTACCTTTACATGGTTAGATAAGGACAAGTACTTCAGTAGCCTTAAAGCTGTGTGTTTTGTCTTTGATAATTGTAGGAAATAGAAGCCTTAGAGAAAACTTGTACAAGTGGCCATGTGAACCAAGATCTCTGGATAAAACTATTCCAGTGTTTTAAGACTACTTTTATGTTGTCAAAATTGGGATGCACAGGACGCATGCGCGCGCGCGCACACACACACACACACACACACACACACACACACACACACACACACACACACACTACAGGCTTTCTTCAGTAATGGTTGTTTCTGTACACATGTGTTTAGGTCTGAGCACTTGGAATTGGATGAGCACAGGGGATCCTCCCTGGAGAAATGGATTATTCCTCTCTCAGCAGCAAGAGACTGCCTGTAACTCTTTATCTAGTGGAAGGGCCTTGTGAAAGACAACAACTAGTGTTGTCTTTATGCAGGCTTTCTTTGGGCAACCATATTGTTGAGATTTCTTGTGTGCAGCTTCCCTGTCATATCTAGATCACACTGTCTTGCAGCAGATGTCCTGGTCCTTTGGTTCTTCTAACCATTCTTCCTCATCTTCTGTGGTGTCTCCTGAATCTTAGATGGAGGGCTTGTACTGTAGACCTGAGTGAGACTCATGCTGCTCTTTCATCCTTAGCACCATGATGCTATGTAGCATACTCCATTAAACAGATGCCCGGACTAGGAAGATTTGGGACAGCTTCATATGTGTATATGATGCATCTTGTTCATACACACCCCCCAAATCATCACTCCCATTTCTCCCCAGACATTCTCCCATTCTCCGTCACACTACTCCATTTTTTGTAACCCCTTGAGTCCATTCAATGCTTTCTTCTTCTTCTTCTTCTTCTTCTTCTTCTTCTTCTTCTTCTTCTTCTTCTTCTTCTTCTTCTTCTTCTTCTTCTTCTTTCTTCTCCTTCTCCTTCTCCTTCTCCTTCTCCTTCCTCTTCCTCTTCCTCTTCTTCTTCTTCTTCTTTTCTTTCTCATTTTTATTAATTTATTTTTTACATTCCAATCCCAGTTCCCCCTCCCTCCTCTCCTCCCGCTATCCCCCACCTCCCATCTGTTCCTTGGAGTGGGTCAGGCCTCCCCTAGGAAGTCTACTAAGTCTATACCATCATCTAATTGAGCTAGGACAAAGGCACCTTCCCATCCCCCATACCTGTGTCTAGGCTGAGCAAGGTATTTCTCCATATAGAATGGGCTCCACTAAATCACTTTGTGAATTAGAGTTAGATCTTGGACCCTCTGCCAGTGGCCTCACATATTGTCCCAGCCGCACCATTGTCACCTATATTAAGGGAATCTAATCCAGTCTTATGCAGGTTCCTCATTTGTCGGACTGGGGTCAGTAGTCTCTCACTAGCTCGGGCCAGCTGATTACATGGGTTTCCCTATCATGGTCTTCACTCTTTTGTTCATATTTTTGCTCCTCCCTCACTTTGACTGTACTCCAGGAGGTTGACTCAGTGGTTAGTTGTGAATTTCTGCATCTGCTTCCATCTGTTTCTGGAAGAGACTTCTAGCTTCTCTGTGATGGATTGTAGGCTGGGCATCTTTGTCTTGTCTGCCCCATCTTCTTGTGTACTTCCTTTCCACTTCCTCCTCTAAGACGTTCCTCAAGGTTTAATTTCTCAGTTTGTCTCAGTGCCTGGCCCCTTACTTGGTAACTTCCCCCAGACTTTGGACTCTTCCCCTTTAGACATAAATCACCCTCCTTTAAATTCCATCCAAACCCTAAATTCACTTGTATTTTATTAACCAGAAAGCATTAATAGTTCTTTGTAAATTTGGCAGATGATGGAAAATTAGACATGAGCTGAGCTTATTGTTTATGCAACTGTGCTTAGAACTTTACTTGGTGGCCTTTATTTGGGGAAGCAGAATCTAAGTTAGTCCATTCAAGACTAATTTTTAGCAGGGTTTGTCATAATTTATGTCCATTTTCCATCTTGTTGGCCTTTGATGTTAAAGCTGTGAAATGATAAACAGTTTACTGGATTATATTATATAGAACTTAACTGATTTTTAAAATTCTACAAGATGAATTTTCACTTTAATTTGTTGCCCTTGCTTATAACAAAGTTATTTGTGCTTAAGGATTTTAAAAAACCTGATTTATATTTTATTAACAAGATAAACTTGTGGTATTTTAGTAATAGCATGAAATATACATGATATTATTTCATCCTTTTTTTGCTGTCCAACTTTCCTTCTTCCTGGAATTTTGCTCTTTTATCTAGTTATTTAAATCTTTGATATTTGAAACTTTGATATTAAAGCATAAGTTTTATATGCTTTTAGCATACGTTATTGTTTGTTTACCTATATATATATATATATAGTGTGTGTGTGTGTGTGTGTGTGTGTGTGTGTGTATGTGTGTATGTGTGTATGTGTGTGCACATATATGTGTGCATGTGTAAACCAGTGGACAAACATGGGTGTTGCTACTCAGGTGCAATTAGTGTTTCTATTGCTGCAAAGAAAAACCATGACCAAAAAAACAAGTTGGGAAGGAAAGGGTTTATTCAGCTTACACTTCCACATTTCTGTTCATCAATCAAGGAAGTCAGGACAGGAACTCAAACAGGCCAGGCACCTGGAAGCAGAATCTGATGCAGAGGCCATGGAGGGGTGCTGCTTAAAGGCTTGCTTCCCCTGTCTTGCTTAACCTGTTTTCTTTTAGACCCCAAGACCACCAGCCCAGGAATGGCACCACCCACAACGGGCTTGTCCTTCCCCCTTGACCACTACTTGAAAAAATGCCTTACAGCTGTATCTCATGAAGGCATTTCTTCAGCTGAAACGTCTTCCTCTATGATGACTAGCTTGTGTCAATTTGGCACAAAACCAGCCAGCACAGGTGCCCTCTTCTTTGTTTTTGAGACAGGGCGTCTCAGTGGCCTGGAGTTATCCACGTGTCTCTGCCTTCCCAGTGCAGGGGTTACAATGGGGATCAGCATGCTGGCTTTTCCTGGGGGTTTCTGGAGATCATAACTCAGGTGGTCTTATTGTGCAGGCATTCTTTTGAAAGCCAGCCCTCTCACCAGCCCCGGCCTTAGGTCCTTCAGGAGTACATCTGAAAAGATGCCTGTTGTGGTGGTCAGGAGAATCAGAAGAATAGAACCCAATTTGACAGTACTATTAAAATCACAAATGTAGGTCTGGAGAGATGGCTCAGAGGTTAAGAGCATGGACTGCTCTTCCAGAGGTCCTGAGTTCAATTCCCAGAAACCACATGGTGGCTCACAACCATCTGTAGTGAGATCTGGTGCCCTCTTCTGGTGTGCAGATATACATGGAAGCAGTATGTTGTATACATAATAAATAAATAAATAAATAAATAAAATCTTTTAAAAATAAAAAAATCACAAATATATTCTGTTTCTAAGAAGTATATCTAAGGTAGAGTTTGGTGTGACATAACCTCCATGTTCAATCATTAAGTACAGCATATTGAAATGGAAACATTTGGGAAGAGACCATATGTATAGGTATACGTATACGTATATGTATGTATATTAATAGAGAATGGGTGTTGTCAAAAACAGTTAAGTGAACTTTTGTTTAAAAATAGGAGATAGTGTATACTGGAGTGTATGCTTGTGTGTGTGAGCATAAGTGCATGTGTGCATGTATAGGTACATATCTAAAGAAACCTTGGAAGTATAACCAAGAAATACATATGTGAGATTGTGTATAAATATTATATAGGGGAAGGAAATGTGCTGGAAGGCAAAGATGGATTAGAAATATTTTTACTATAGGTTTGTGAACATTGTTTTGCTTTTTTGAACTATGACAATGTATTGGGTTACAAAGGATGCACATTCATACAACAAGGACATCTGTTCAACTATGTTCATAGCAGCATTATTTGTAATAGCCAGAACCTGGAAGCAACCTAGATGCCCCTCAACTGAAGAATGGATAGAGAAGATGTGGTACACTTACGCAATGGAGTACTACTCAGAGGGAGAAAAACAATGGAATCTTGAAATTATCAGGCAAATGGATGGAACTAGAAGAAACCATCCTGAGTGAGGTAACCCAGTCACAAAAAGAAAAACATGGTATGTACTCACTCATGCATGGATATTAGACATAGAGCAAAGGTTTACTGGCCTACATTCCACACCTCCAGAGAAGCTAGGAAACAAGGAGGACCCTAAGGGAGACATACATGGTCCCCTAGAGAAGGGAAAAGGGACAAGATCTCCTGAGCTAATTGGGAGCATGGGGGAGGGTTGAGGGACGTAGGTAAAAGACAAGGGGAGAAGAAGAGGGGAAAGGAGGACATGAGAGAGCAGGAAGATTGAGTCAGAGGAAGAATAGAGGACAGTAAGAAAAGAGATAACTTAATAGAGGTAGCCATTATAGGTTTAAAGAGAAATCTGGCACTAGGGAAATGTCCAGAAACATACTAGGATGACCCCAAGTAAGAATCTAAGCAATAGGGGAGAGGCCATCTTAAATGCCCTTCCCCTATAATGAGATTGATGGCTACTTTATGTGCCTGCCATCCTTGAGCCTTCATCCAGTAGCTGATGGAAGCAGAAGCAGACACCCACAGCTAAACACTGAGCAGAACTCCTGGAATCTAGTTGCAGAGAGGGAGGCGTGATGAGCAAAGGGATCAATACCATGCTGGGGAAACCCACAGAAACAGCTGACCTGAACAAGTGGGAGCTCATGGACACCAGACTAAGAACTGGGAAACCAGCATTGGACCGAACCAGGCCCCCTGCATGTCGGTATCAGTTAGGAGGCCTGGGCAGTCTATGGGGCCCCAGGTAATGGAACAGCAATCATACATAGTGCACAAATGGGAATTGGGAGCCCATTCTCCACAGAGGGATACTCTTTCAGTCTAGACACATGGGGGAGCGCCTAGGAACTTCCCCAAATGATGTGACAGACTTTGATGATCCCCCATAGAATGCCTCACCCTTTCATGGAGCAGAAGAGGACAGAACAGGAGGGAGAAGGAACTAGGATTGATATATAAAATAACATTATTTCTAATTTAAATAAAAAGGAGAAAAATGCATTAAACAACAAACTCACATTCACAGAGCCTAGTGGTTTGGGTAGAGAGTGGGATGGGGCAACTAAAACCTTGTTTTTTTTTTTTTTTGTTCTTTTGTTTTGTTTTGTTTTTCTTCTTCTTTTGCAGCAATCACAGCTTTGAATTTTGAAGAATGGGGTGTGGCTGTTATAAGAGATTGGTAATGAAGGAAGAATAGAATGTATCCAGAGATGGTGACAGGGAAAAGAGGAGTTGGAACAATGACTACGGGGACCTCAGAGGAATGGCTGAGCAGAGAGCTGCTGGCGTGTCTTCCGGCCTCTGTTCTGGTCGTCTGCTGGGTTTTGACCAGTTGATGAGATTTCAGTTCTCGATAGCTTTTCTTAGCTCGACATCCCTACCAAAATGTTTTTATTTTCTTAGCCTGAAATGCTGCTGAAATCGTGCAGACAGATGGAGAAATATGGTTGGGAGGAGAGAGAGAGAGAAGACAATAATGATGTGATAAATAAATTTAAAACAAAAGATATTTGACCCAACGTGAGGCAAACAGTAAACTGCAAGAGAGGAAGAGACAGGCCTATTAGTTGTAGTGCAGGCTGTCGTCTGAGATTTTCAGAAGTCATCTGCTTTCTTCAGATGATAGGCCCATGGCAAAGGATGTGGGAGGAACTGGGGGCCCCCAGGAGCTGGCCTCTGCTTGATTAAAAAAGATTAGATGCCCAAGGTATCAGCAAATGTTGCAGATTTTTATTTCCAAAAGGCTAGAAACTTTTCCGAGCCTCTGTCCTCTGTGCACACAAGGAGTGATTAGATTCTTTCCTCCGAGTCAGTAAGGTTTTTGGTGTCATATAATTGCTGGGAAACTAATGCCATTGCTTAGATCTCAGTACACTCCTGCAGATGGCAACCGTCAGCAGGCTTCTGGGAGGTATTGGACTCTCTGCATGCTCGCCTGGGGCCTTCTGACCTTCTCTATAAAAAGCTCTTTCTGTATTGATGCTCACGGGTGGTGGTGGGTCGAATGGCAGTTACACAATCACAGTCTCTTTCTTTCAGGGTGGCCTTTAGGCAGAGTGCTAAGGGTGGATTTCTTCTTGGCAGGAATCAGCAAAGAAAAATCTATTTCGATTTTTTTTTTAACTGAAAACATCAGGAAAAAAATCTTGATGTTTCTGAAATAGGAGAACAGCCTTTTATCTGAAGGAATTGGTGGGGAGCATCAGGGTTATTTCTTTGACCTGTCTTTCATAAGATAGAGGCTGTTTTGGGCCAATAGATGTTGTGTTTTTAACAAACATTAGATAGACTGATGGGAGGGCTCAGCAGGTAATGGTACTTGCTGGCCAAGCCTTAGGAACTGAGTTGGAGCCCTGAAATCCACGGTGGAAGGACAGGACTCAGTCCTGAAAATTAGCCTCTGACCTCTACATGGACACTGTAACACATGCACACTCACCCTGTCACATAGAGCTACCCTCCCTGCTCCTACTCGTACACACTCGTGCAGACAGATGGAGAAATATGGTTGGGAGGAGAGAGAGAGAGAAGACAATAATGATGTGATAAATAAATTTAAAACAAAAGATATTTGACCCAACGTGAGGCAAACAGTAAACTGCAAGAGAGGAAGAGACCAGGCCTATTAGTTGTAGTGCAGGCTGTCGTCTGAGATTTTCAGAAGTCATATTCCAATTATGTGGCTTCCTTGGATCCTTCCTTTCTTTTTCCCTTCAGGGAATGTCTTCTATCACCCCAAAGTCCCTTCAGTTTTGAAAATTAGGGGTGGCTTAAAAACCCAGGGCAAGCCCATATTAATGACATTACAGAGCTGTTTTTAAGAAACCTTTAAAGATAACATTATAATTCTAAGAATATTTTCAGTACACATTAGTACTTTTAAATTTTGTAATTATGTTTTCAAATTTGTACCTTGAAGGAAGTTTACTGCAATGAAAACAGTTGGATTAAAAAAAAAAAAAACAAGCAGAAAGCATACTTGCATGTTGTATAGTAAGAAAAAGAAATCACTTTACTCCCCTTCAACTTGCAGCCTCTCTCAGCCTACACCTCTAGCCTGCCTGGCACCGCCTTTTACACAGCATCTGTAGAGCCAGCCTTTTCACCTTCCTTGGCTGCTTCAGGCTTGTACTTGCTAAAGAGGAATTTGGGGCAGACTGGATACACAGAAGCTTCTGTGCCTCCCACAGATCATAGGGTGCACTGAAGGCCAATGCTGTGACTTTGAAGTTCCAAGGCAAAATTTACTCTTCATGAATCAGGTCTCTCAAATCACAGTTCCTACAAGGCCATGTGGGATGAAGAAACTGGGGTCTCAGGTTGGTCAGAGTCACTGCTACCAGTTGTGTATACATCTGCTGTCTTCCATATTCACAGCTGGCTTTACAGTGTTTACCTTGGGCTTTTCTTCAAGTGAATTTATGTTATCTATGTCAGAGTAGTTGGTCACGACTCTTGTGTTCAAAACATCACCTGAGGAGTACAAGGTAACATTTTGTTCTCTGAAGTAAGGGTTACTCTTTTAGAAGCATCTAAAAATATATAAATCTGCAAGTGTGCAGTTTCTGTTGAAAATTTAGTCAAGGAAACCATATCAAACATCCTTTTGTTTCTGAGCTTAGGATAGGCCAATGAGCATCAACCTGTCCTACAGTTATGCATCCTGAAGCCAGGCCCCTGAATTGCCTCTGCATGAGCTCACAAAATCTTTTTCTTTTCTCTCATCTTCCTCTTCAATACTCAGACAACCCACCTTCATGTTAACTGCACACTCCTGGTATAGGTTGCAGGAACAACTGGGAGTGGCTGGGCTTTCATCTCTCTCTCTCTCTCTCTCTCTCTCTCTCTCTCTCTCTCTCTCTCTCTCTCTCTCTCTCTCTCTCTCTCTCTCTCTCTCTGTGTGTGTGTGTGTGTGTGTTTTCCTTTGCTCTGTTGCCATTATATTGTTACTATAATAGGGTTAGTGTTAAATACCTAAAGGGCTCTTTAGAATAGATCACCCCTCTTTATCCATCCCCGAGTTCTTATTTACCACAGTCTTGTCCCATGGATGACCTTCTTAGATTTTGTCATCCATAAGTGTATTGGGTAGATGATGGAAGAATTTCAAGACCGATGTCCTGTACTAGGTAGAAAGATTCATGGGTAGGCACACTACGACTTGGAGTGTGAGCTACATACAGATTTTGACTTGGGGCTTTGGTCAACATCTTAATCTACCCCTTTTCCTACCCAGGCTTCAGGTGTTTCGTCTAAATGGTGCTGTCTCAATTTAAATTTCTGACTCTTAAAAATGACCCAGGCCATATTGTCAATGATTACTGCTATTCTGTATGTTTCTTTTCTCATGTTTTTTTTTTTGAGACAAGTTCTATTGTACAGTACAAACCAATCCTGTTGCATCTGACTCAGATTCCCAAATGCTAGAATCATAAAACGATTACTTCTTTTAATGCCAGCTTTGGATTCCATTAAAATAGACAGAAGAGTGGCTGGGTAAACATTTGGAATGTTTTAGTGAATGGGAGAGAACCAGATGAAAATCTGGAAAGTATTTGTCAATCATTATGGATATGTTTTGCTAGAATGATTTTTAGTCTTTAGATAAACTAGGAAGATAGGAAATATCAAGAGATAAGATTTCATCTGCTGAAGTTGATGAGTTATAAGCACATGTAAAAGTATTCCATAGAGGAAGATAACTATATAAATAGAATGTTTCTACAGAGGTTATATAGCAAACTTCTTGCTTTGTTTTGGTATAAGTAAGGATGTTGGACTATATTTATTTTATCTCATATTCTGTGTAGGTCACAGGTAATAGAGATGCTTCTGGCCTTGAGGGTCATTTAGTCACTTTTTAAATTATTATTCCTTAGTCATTATTTTTTCTTTTAGTCTTTTTTCTTTTCCCAAAGGCATAGTATATGCAAATTCCTTTTTTAAAAAAGGTCAAATGCAGAAAGATGTGGGAAGGAAAAGTCAAAACTTTTTCTGAACTATTTCCATACATATGAAGTTGTGATTGAGTCACTGTCAGTCATTGCTAAAGATACTATTAGATTTCTGTATAAGCATCATAAACTGTTTCATAACATCCAAGGTGAAGGGAATAAGCAGTTCAATCTTATATTTCCTCCAACTAAATTAAACTCGAGTAAAATACATCCTTTCCAGATTGACAGGAATTTCAGTATTGCCCTCCAGGGATACCTTCTTCTGTACCCTTCTTCCCCATTCCCTTCCCCAACTACTACCACCCAGTCTACATAGCCAAAAAATGAATTTCACCAAGATCAGCTTTCAAGCAGTGGAGAGCCTCATATCTTCCTGTTTCCTAATGTCTCTGCTCTTTAGTGCGTGCTGAGGGGTTCCACAGTTAAACATTGACTGTCTTGCTGTCTAGGGCTGTCTGTTGGGTTGTGACTTCTCACAAGCCTGATATTCCAGCATAAACAATATGGCTGTCTGACAATGGGCAACTGAGTTATATCAATGCCTCATATATTTTCTGTGTCACATAATATGTCCCTGATAACCTGATTTATTTATTTAGACAGCCAGCAAATGGTAAATATTTAGAACCTTTCCAGTATTCATTATGTCTTTGTACATATCCTCTGTATGTCTGTTCATTTCTTTAGAGACTCGGGTGTCATGTTGCTATAACAAAATCTAGGCCTGGTAAATTTCAACTGAAAATTGTATTCCAGAATAAATAATACCAGATTACATTGATGAGTGAGCATCAGAGTGCTCTTCATGTCCCCTGTACTGGTGATCTATCTGTAAGAAAATGGCTTTGGATACTGTGGTCTTCAGAAAGGAACACATGACTACACACTTGACAATATTATCTCTAGAGAACTTGGGCTCCTCATTTTTGAGGATCCCTGTATTAGGGCTTTATTATTTTTCTTGCTTTGTCTCCTGAACCTCTACGTTGACTTAGTCTTGTTGATCCATTTGAATACAGAGAAAAGCTAATTAGCTTATGTTCTCCCATGTTACTTGAAGGAATTGTCAGGTTTCTCTTAGCCTACCAAGCATTTCTAATCTTTTAATTGTGTTTTCCATGTACATACATTTGATTTACTTTGCAGCATAAGTGTAAATTCAGCAAGATAAAATTTACTAATGTAATTCTCTAAACCTATTTGTGAGTTGAAAACACAGCAGAATTCCTTCATATTAAAACTAACACCTTTTTTTGAGTTAGGGTCTCTTGTTGTCTGGGTGTGGGATATATCTCCCTTGACCTTTTTAATCACCATGTTCCTTATGGCCATAGATTAGTGACTACCAGTTTCTGATATGTGTTGTTATTCTGAAGGTAATCAATTCTTGTCCATCTTTTGTTCTATTTTTAAATATTCATTTAAAATTTGTATTTATGTGTATGTATGTGTTTATGTGTCTGTGTGAGGATATGTGCATGTGGACACAGGTATTTGTAATAACTAAACATGTCTGATCCTTTGGCACTGGTATTACAGGTGGTTATGTGCACCCAAAGTGGGTGCTGGAAACTGAACTCAGGTCCTGGTAGGAGAGAAGTGTGTACTCTCAAATGCAGAGCAATTTCCCCAGTCTCTTATCTTTTCTTCTTTGGAAAGATTATTTGTCATCCCAAGTTTTTCTAAATTTTCTAGTATTTAACCTTACTCTTTAGAAGTATTTCCTGTGTTCCATGCTTGTGATTGATTCGAAGAATCTCTTAGAATTTACAAGGATCTGAGCTGAAGTTCTGTTGGCAGCAAGGTCATGTGGCTTCTGATATTTTCAATTATAGCTCAAGTACTTCAGTTTGTGGTATAAAGAATGATATCTTTGTGTATACAAACCATATGAAGCAGGTGAATGCATTGTTAAGGTCCATCATCCTAGCTTTTGCCATTATTGGCACATGCCATTCTTTTTGTCCCTATATTTGTTGTCCTTTTAAAAATATATATTTTAGATTTATTTATGTTACATGTTAGAGCATTTTGCTTGCATGTATGTCTGTGCACCACTTGTGTGCCTGATGCCCACTGAGGTCAAGGTAAGAAGAGGGCATAAGATTCCCTGGAACTGGCATTGCAGACAGTTAAGAACTACCTGTGGCCAGGCGGTGGTGGCGCACGCCTTTAATCCCAGCACTTGGGAGGCAGAGGGAGGCAGATCTCTGTGAGGTCAAGACCAGCCTGGTCTACAAGAGCTAGTTCCAGGTCAGCCTCCAAAGCCACAGAGAAACCCTGTCTCTAAAAAAACAAACGGAAAAAAAAAAGAACTACCTGTGGGTGCTGGTAATCAAACTTTGATCTATTGTAAGAACAAGTGCTCATAACTGCTGAGCATATTTCTAGCCCCTGTTTTCCTCTTTTATTAGTGCATCAGTCATATTTATTAAAGGAGTCACCCATGTAGACTATTTTGTCATCTTGAGTACATCTGTACAGGATTCCAAATGTGATTGTATCTTCAATGAAGTCACATCCACAGTATCAAAAGATGACTTCAACATGGGTTTTTGGAGATTACAAACCCATAACACTACAAAACCAATAAAATTACAGGGTTAAATTGCCTTATAAGAAGGATTTTGCTTTGAGTCATAAAGCAAGAATGCTATACTATATGCAAGAGACACAATATCTCAGATGCAGTAGCATTTTAAAACTTAAAATTGGGAATGTTTCAGGGTAACTTTCTTTTTTTAAATATAAAAATACTATGCATAGAAGTCCTGCTCAACAGCATTAGAAATACAAAAGTGAATCATGATTTCGTAGATGCTAAAGCAGCATGAAAAGGGCCTCTTGTATTCCAGGCTGGCAATGGAATGTAATAATTTTTCTTTTTTTAGATCAAGATTGTGCACATGTAAGCCAAGCACTATATCCCTGAGTTGTAAGTTATATCCTAAGTTATTTTTTGTAATATGATAAACTTATCATAAATTATATGAAATATTGTTAAATATAACCATGGAGGTATATGAAAGGCTAATAGGGGAGAGTAGCTTTAATGCACATCAAACACATTTTAAAATCTTTTATACTGAAAATACTAGTATTTTATGAAGAAAGATCATTGAAAGGCAATAAAGACTCTGTAGACCTAAACGTATATGGGAATTTAAGGTAAGATACAAGTGGGTTTCAATTCAGTCAAGACAAATTTGATAAGTCAACAAGTGACATTGAGACAATTGGGAAAGATTGGATCAGTGGCTCACAGCTTATACTTATCTTTGTATAATTCCACATGGAATAAGTCACAGTTTCAACATGGCTTTGAGTTAGACGTATTTGAAATCAGAAAACACTAAAAGAAACTGTGGAAGAAGTTTAATAACATTAGTTTAGTGAAGGCTTTTCTAATTATGGCCCTAGACCTAGGAAGTGAAAAAAAAGAAGAAAAGGAATAAAGAACTTATGTACATATTTTTAAAAGAAATCACACTGCAATGCAGAAAACAAACAAAACCCCAAATGCAGCAACAAGAACCTGGACCTGGAAAAAAAATGAAAGACAGAAAAGCAAGTAGAGGGACCTCATGCGTCCCCATTTCCACCTTAGGGCTAGGTTTGTTTGTGGTGAAGGATGTCCTTGCTGCCATGCCATCTTATCTGTAAGACAGACTTTGTCTATGTGTGTGTGTGTGTGTGTGTGTGTGTGTGTGTGTGTGTGTGTGTGTGTGTAGGAAGTTATATCTGCTTTAACATTGAGATCCCATTATCACAGTTCTAAAATAAATGCTACCCTAATATCCATGCTCATCTTAAAGGATATGAAAAAGAATCTCCTGGTATATAAAATGTATATTAAAGATAGACATGTGCATTCTATAACTTTAGAATTGTTTTAAAACTGGAGGGCTATGCTGTAGAAACTCCTGTTCAAATAAATTTAGAAGTGCTTCCCTTCCAGAGCTCTACATGCTCTGGATCTGTCAATGCCTCTGTCAGCTGTGCTTGTCCTTGATTATCCTTCCGATAATCCTGGATCTTGCTCTGACCTGAATGAATCCCATTGCTTTGTCCTGTCTGTAGGACTGTGGCAGATGACAGCCCAGCAACCTCCACTAAATCCTTCAAGGGATGCCTCTATGTCAGCCACCGGCCAGTACCTCACAGATTTGAATGAGACTCAATACAAATGAGAGGTAGATGTTAAAGGCTGCTGCCTCCAGGATTTTTTGCCTTCATGGAATGAAAAAAAAACAAAAAACAAAAAACAACAAAAAAAACAAAAACAGAGCATCTAAGGAATTTCTTTTGCTCAGAGGGGAAAAAATGAAAAAGAAAACCCACAAATACATTTTAACAGTTGCCTAAGTAAATCGCTTTTTATAAAGAAACTCAAGATGCCTCTGAGATCAAGTAATCGGGAGACTAATGCCCAGACTTTTATGTTATACTTTTTAATTAGATTTTTCAATGACTATGACCATGCATTTAGATTAACATGTTGTAGTTAGTTTACTAAGATTCTTTTGAAAAACAATGTAATAAAAATATTCTGGAGATATAGAGCTAAAGACTGATCAGAGTGCACTGAGCAATATCAAAGTAATTTCACTGAATATAAATAAGATTTCAAATGATATTTTAACAAAATCTTAGGATTGGAGCATATGAGAGTTTGTGCCCTTTATTTTGGAATGACAGCAGTGAAGAACATCCCTTGGCACCAAGTAAGTCATGGCTTCCTGGGGTCTTGGCCCCCCAACCCTGTGTCCTTGATGTGGGCCCATACCTTAGAAAGGCTATCTTCATTCTCTTAGAATGTATATTTTCATAAAGCATGATGGGCATTAACATTATGTGCGTGTGCGTGTGCGTGTGTGATTTCAACCCTTTGCCCACATTGCCTGTTATTCTAGCTCCTGCCATGCGCTCTTGACCTGCTAGGCCCAGCAAGAATAATTTGTATTTCCCAAAATAGTTCATGAGCCACTTTTTTTTCCTCACCCTGGTAAAAACTTCTCATGATCACCTTTTCCACCATAAATTGGATGAGGTACATTGAATCATTTTGTGTGTGTGTTAGTAAGTATATGATAGACACTATCTTCATTAAAATTTCTTTTGTATTAGTGGATATTTCTGTTTATGAAGGGAAACTTGTATGGTTCTTTTCCCCCTTCCAGCTTTAACTGTGTGAGATGCCAGGTACTTAGATCTTTTTTATATGTGCTTGCTGTCTTGATGTCTGTGTCTAATCTTACATTAAAATGAATAAAGACATTTAAAAATCCCTCCTCACATAAGAGCCCTGATAGGAGTCAGGGAAGCCTACAGTAAGTTTGCTATATGGTTTTGCCGCAATAAAATATTGACAAAAGAAAATGTAGACAGAGGTCATTCTAAGAGAATTGTAACATGCTATAGTAAAGAGAGGGGTTTTAGGTGTACCTCTTTGTTAAGCTTTTTACCTATAAGTTGCAGACCTGACAATGGTATGCAACCAACTACTCCTTCACACATGCTGAAGACCAGAAACTTATGAGAACAGCCTCACATCTCCAATGAGACATGTGCCACTGGATCTGGCGAACTCCCCATGGAAACCATTCCCCCTCATCCTGGGTGCTCTGTCGTCTTGACCATCTTTGACTCCTTGGTGTACTCATTAACACAAACTAAATGAATTTCTTATATCTCACTCACTTTGATCTCCAGCTAACTTGTGTAAATATAGTTAGGTTTCAGCAAAACTAAATGACTCTTGTCAATAGTATTGAACAGTGACACCAGCCATTTACTTATGTCTGAGAATCTATTAGCCTGTCCACTTGCTATGGATAATCAAACTTCTGTCTTCACACAAAAGGCTCTAAAGGTGACTTCCTAAGTGTGCATCACGTCACATACTCCCATCATTTGCACTTACTTACTTGGTGTATTCCATTCAAATATAATTGTGGGGAAAGACACAGTTTCATACTTAACCTCTTGGAAACATGCTGACTCTGTGTATGATGTTCCCAATACATTTTTCGGAGTGTGCAAAGGTGGTTGAGAAAGCCCTCCTCTCTCTGAATCTGTATTAGGATTGGTCAGAGGGTCATTGTTGCCCTTGGAGCTCTGGGATGGAAGGGAGTGGTTTGTCCAGATTGGAGCCACCCTCATTCTCCTGAATTCTTTCTTTCATGGCTCCTGTGCTCTCGCTGGCTTCTGTGCCTGCCTAGTAGCACTGCTCTGGCTCTCTCTCTGATCCTTGTCCTCTATTCGTCTTTCACTTGTATTTCAGTTTGGCTTTTGGGCTTGAGTGCTGCTGAGTGTTTCTGAGTGCTAACTGATTATTATGTTGTATGCTTTGATTTTATGGTGTTAAAATATGCCCGGCCCTATTTTCATATGAAGTGATTGTTTCTTAGAGAAACTATAATTTAAATAATTCAAGAACCCTGTAAGTAGAGCAATTCCACTTTGGATATATTCTAACTTGGGCCTTTATAGCATGTCGAGATTGAGGATTGAATCAAGAGACTTGATTTTCTAAGTCCAATAAATTCATGGGAACCCGATACACATGTTTGCCTGCACTTTTTGACTCCTGAACTTGATGTGTTTCCACCATGAGGTTGTGGTCAGGGCTCTGGCAGCTATGCAGCCTGCTGACCCCAGTGTGACTGAGACAGTACTCTTTAGTTTGTTTTAAAGTTCCTGGTTGAAGGAGGGATGCTTCTGAGATGCTTAAAGTGCGCTATTTAAAGACTGTGTGGCCCCATTTAAGAAATTAGGCTATGCAAATCCAACCCGATTACAAGATTTAGTTTTAAAGAAATTCAAAGTGTATTTGAGATTCTTTCTTAGCACAGGTACTAAGAACTAGGGATCTAAGAACAAAACCTGAATTTTAGGTGTTTCATGGCTTATATAAGAAGAATTTCATTCTCAATACTGTTATATTTTCTTTCATTTTGATTCCTTTGTAGTGTGACTGTTATTTTCCTCAGTGTATAGAGGTTGATTTTGTTGCCTTGCACACTTTTGTTTATGAGTATATTTCTTGCTGTTACAGCTCATATATGTGTGTGTGTGTGTGTGTGTGTGTGTGTGTGTGTGTGTGTGTGTGTGTGTGACATGCCTGTGCATATATGCTGATAACCAAACAGAATGCCTTGCATATATTGGGCATGTTCTCTACCACTAACCCACACACCACACCTGTGATTCTTACCTGTCTAAAAACTTATTTATAAGGCAGATAAAATGTTTTCCCAAGTGATTTTTTTCTCTTGCTAATAAAAACAATGAAAAATCTGGTGGTGAGTATTGGAATGTTTCTTAGGGGTTGTTTATTTGAGGCTCAAGAAGGATGTGTGGGGGCCTGGAAGAAGCTGTTTTATTCGCTTGAGTTTCAGAAGGAGAAACTTGAGTGCAATCTGCCATAGTCCAAATGAGCTGATGGGTGAATAGAAAGCTGCTCTTGTCATCTGTGAATAGTGTTTGGGTAGCAGAGGCCCTCTCTGAAAGGCTGTACCACTTTAGAAATTTTGACATTTTCCTTTACCAGGATTACCAACGAAATTGAAAAGAATCTGTTGTCATCTATCTCATATGCACAGTTAGAAACCAATCTTTATTTTCCTTCAAGCATTTGCTTCAGGAAGCCATTTTCTGTGATCTTTCACCAGGTTTGCCTACTCCTTCAGTTCTGTATCATCCAGCATGACATTATTAAAGCCTTTGGTGAAAACATTTTACCAGTTTCCTAATTGCAGGCATTGGAACCTGTTTCTCATGTGGGCATGTTCATGAAACCAAAGATGTGTGATCTGCACATAGACAAGGACACAAGTATGTATGTTCCCCAGCAGAGAGCAAGGCCATGGGTTTTAGTCTGTTTCTAGTGCTGTGTTCAGCATTCTATCAGGTAATGGGCCATTATTGTATTTGTCTCCACTGTGTTTAATGGACCCACAAGGCAGCATCATTAGGCTTGAGTGTAAATGGAGACTAACATGCGAATGTAAAGAGTACATGTGAGGAAAGGAGTTTTAGTATGAATGTAAACCCATTCTGTGTAGTGACCTCACCTGGGTGTTTGACAGGGTGCTGTTGTTAGAACAGTACAGTGGAGGAAGAATGCCTTGAGGTTCCGGGGTTCAGTCCATGCTTAGCTAGCTCATTTGCTTTGGGTCTTTTCAAAGCAGAGAACATGATGGGGCAGAACTGCTCACCTCATGGCATCTGAAAAGCATAGAGAGGACCAGGAAAGCCAAGGGCAAGATGTACCTTTCAAAGGTACAACCCTTTGTGACCTGCTTCTTTCCAATAGGCTCCATTTCTAGCAGTAACCATTATTTTCCAGGAATGTCATCAAATTGCAGATCTACCAACAGATTAATTAATTGATTGAGTCAGAGTCCTCATTAATAAAACTTGAAATGGTTGGATTCATGAACTGGAGAGAAGACTTTCAATGCCTCCATTTGGCAGGACACTTATAAACTTTAACAAAGTGTACACACGTTCATACACAGAGAGAGGGGGAGAGAAGAGAGAGATAAACATTATGGTAATGTTTTTATTTTTTGAACAGTTGAACTGGCATTCATTAATTTAACAAATATGCATTAAGCTTCTAGTATGTTCTAGATTCTGTGGAGGTACACTGGGGATACAAAAACGAATAAGATTATGTGTCCTGTTTTCAAGTAGCTGACTGATGCATGAGGGAGACCGAAATACAAAGCACTGACAGTAGAGTGATGGCATTTCTGAGGGTATTGTGTGTGCAGAGTACTTTGAGACCACAGAGGAAGAAACAAAGTTCCAACACTTAAAGCGTGGAGGCAGGAGGATCAGAAGTTCAAAAGTAGAAACCATAAGGTCATGTGGCTGAGTCTCAAACCTCTACACAAAACCCTTTCAATATACCTCTCCCTTTTGAAGAATATATTTCCTATTTTAGATATTTTGGGGTTCAGTTACAACTGTAGTATTCTTACAATAGCTGAAGTCACTCCCCTACTAATCACCACCCTAATTTCTCTAGTGCAGTTGTGAGCTGAGTCTAATTCCTTCTCCACAGTAGCCCTACTTCAGTTTTCAGATCATATTGTTCCTTTCCTTCCCATGTCACCTCTCCAGATCTACGTGAGCCTCAGTTGTCTCCTCTCTGGCTTGTGATACTTAGTAGAAAAAGTCTACCTGAATGTGAGGCAAACTCAGTATGCAATAATGAGCTATAGATGTGCTGGTATTATTAGTGGTAATATTCAAAGATGTATCAACAGTTGACCCTTTCCTTTATTCTGAAGGCTGTTATGTCTTAGATCATCTCAATTTAAAGGTTCCATTCAAAACCTCTAGATCCTACATATTTATTGAGTTTCAGTGCATGGTGGTGACCACAAGCATGGAAACTCGCATTAAGTTCACTTTCATGGATTTTCTCTACCACTGTGTAGACTCAGCTCTTGCAAAAGACAGCTGAATTTCTATGTGAACTCAAGTCTTCTAAGGAGGGCACTCTACATCTCTACTGATATTTTCATTGCTGAACACTTTGCAACTCCAGATGGCTATGTTAAGACTTTAGCATTTGCCATATGGAGCAAGCAGTAAACACGTTCAGCAGAAAGCAGAGGCAAAATCCAGAGCCTTCCTTTTGCAGCACCAGTTTATGCTGTTCTCCACTCACAGGATGTTAGAGTGTCTTACTGGAGATTAGAAGCTTCTCATTGATATGCCAGCAGTAGACGAAATGAAATGGAGAGGAGATGCTGTTTATTGATCTAACATGCTCCTAAGGTCATTCCTGGGAGGATGTGCTGTGTGGCAGTATTTATTATGCTTACACGGGAATTCGTAAGCCCTTCTTCCAAGTATTCTCACCTAATAGTCCAGGATAATGCATTTTTAATTAGTTTCTGGAATTGGATCAGGTGGTTCTGCTTTGAGAAACACTGGTGTAGCAAATGAGAAGCATCCTTTCTGCCCGTGCCTTATATGCTAATTCCTTCTATCCTTCCA
The DNA here is from genome assembly GCF_003668045.3 of Cricetulus griseus. Classification (NCBI taxonomy): domain Eukaryota; kingdom Metazoa; phylum Chordata; class Mammalia; order Rodentia; family Cricetidae; genus Cricetulus; species Cricetulus griseus. The sequence continues at coordinate 62,508,656 of NC_048595.1, read as the reverse complement.
TTCTTTTCCTTCATTACCTTTGATGGGTCAAATTCATATTGAGAATTTAGATGGAGGTGTCAGAAGAATGAGACATACTATTCTTATCTCAAAGACTTCATTCTTGCTGTCTTATTCAGTAAGCACAGATACACAGATGTACAAATAATACTTGATGATTACATTTAAGTTGATTGAGTATGCCAGGAGCAGTAGAATCAATCTAGTCATTAGAGTTTTGAAAATGACGTGCCTCCTTCCTCAGTCAACACAGGTTGCTTTGTAATCTTTCCACAGCCCAGTATTACTTCTTTCTAACTTGGTTAAAATAAGTGAAACCATAACGTCTAAAACATAAATCCCTGTATGCATGAGTCATCTATTTCTAGACTGTTCCTAGAAACTCCTTCCAGGCATAATTGATGTTTTTGTGCACTTCCAAGGTCAAGGCAGCTCATAAATATAAAGAAGAAACAGCATCACAACATTAGCTGTATATTGGGACTTTCCAATGCCCTTGTGGTTGGTTATTCATAAAGTATAGTGCCTTGTGAAGGTGAAGATTCCTTCCCACACTTGATTATTTATTCTGCTTTAACTAGCAAGTTAATGCATCATTCCGAGTCATAGAATAATGCTTCACTCTGTTATAGGCTATACACATCTTCTTTTTGGTAAATAGAATTCTTTTCATTTCTGTTTTGTTGTTACAAGAGATCCTCCTCTATTGTTGAGTATCTTGTTCATAGAGTTGGTAACAATAAATACACACAGCCATCAGTGACAAAGCTTTTTCATCAATAGAAGGAATTGGTTTTAATCAGTTTGAAGATTTAATTATTATACATCTTCTGTCACATACATCCAAGAAGATTAACTTGGTAGTAAGACAGTGCTGCAGAAGTTTCCCTGGAAGTGAATTAACTGCATGATCTTCTTCCTATTTGGGAGCATAATGGAGAAAGGAAGTGAGACGTTTATCCATGGCTAGCATTGGACACACTAGCTATAGTGAGATAAGACTATGGAAACTCCACCTGCTCTTCCTGACCATGTGCTGGGGTCTCTCTGCATGTCTCTGCACTGGGAGTTTCCTTGGCTTCTAATTTTGATTTTGGCCTTTAGATGCATACACATCTCCCCTATCTAGTTCTGGAAACCAGCATTGACAAGGAAACATCTAGAGTGTTTATGGAGCATGACATTTCAGCTTTGCTTTTAGAATTATAAAACTCATATGTACTCGTTATGAAAAATACAATCACAGAGAAATTCTCTTGCCGGAAATCATTTTGACCCACTGGGTCCTCATCTGTTTTTCTTTGCCTTAGCTTTGTAGTTTATTTGAGACAAAGTCTCACTGTGCACCCCAATTCTATCTTGTTTACAAGTATTTTACAATTATACTCATGCAATTTTAATGGTAATTTATTTGTAATTTATGATATACTAATATCTTTTCCACCATTCCCTGGGACTGGGCCCCAGACTGCATAAAAAGAAGCTAGCTGAGCAGTGCCCTTCCTCTCCCTTTGCTTCCTGTGGTGACCCCCTTGCCATGATGGAATCTACCCTGGAATATTAAAATCCCTCACTTCCTTTTATTGTTTCTGCTGGATATCTTTTTTAGCAATGATAATACAGTTAACTAACACAATATATAAGGAATCATGAGGCATTGAGAAAGTGAAACCCCTGCCCAAGTTGATGTAAGCAGGGAGTTATAGGATTGTTACCCAGAAAATGTGAGTTTTAGCTTGCCTGTCTCCCATCCTCTCTTTTTAAAGAAAGGGTCTTATTATGTAGCTCTAGCTAGTCTAGAACTCACTATTTAGATGAGTCTGGCTTCACATTCATAGAGATCTGCTTGCCTCTGCTTCCCAAGTGCTGGGAATGAAGATGTGAACCATTACAGCTAGGCCCTAGTTTATGTAACATAGAGTTAGTATGTGCCTGATATGTGAAGACAAATGTAATTGTGACTACTTTCTACTGAGTGAGCATCATTGCTCTTCATTCTTATAAAAAAATACTAGTTTTTCTCATATGCAACGTCACTTTAACTCTCAACATTACCTGTCAGTTATCTCTGGGCTAGACCAGTACTTAGACTAGTGTCCCATTAGTCAAAAGAAATTTCCTCATATACTTGGGGGCATCCATTTTATCTTGCATGCTTGCATACTTGTTATCTAACTCTGGGTACAAGTAAAACTTGTTTATAGATTTTCTGTTTAAAAGGACTCATTGGCATTCATCCTCCTGGGGGTCTCTTTTCTTCCTTGTCTGAACAGGCACCATTTACCCTCACTACTGCTCTTTATCAGTTAGCCATTTTCTTTTGTCAGTATTTTATGTTTCTGTCTGACAGTAAAAAGTGGGATTAATTCCACAATGATGCATCAAGAGTACAGGTCGGAAATCGGAAATGTGCATCTGGGGAGCACGAAATGGGATTAGCTGCTGCTTATTACCCCAGCTTTACTGACATGTCTTGCCATCTCTCTTGGGTATCATAATGTGACTTACCAGTGCCACCATTTTTCTGGAATTACAAACAAGAGCTTTTTTTTTTTTTTTTTTTTTTTGCATTTCCTGTGTCCACTACTTAAAATAACAACAAAAACAACAAAAAACAAAACTTCATCTCCTATATATTTGGTAAAACATTTGAATGAAAGAATTCTCTGGTGGCATTGCCTTTGCCTTCAACATTACCCACATGGCATGTGTTTGTAAATTGATATTAATAATTTAGTCAGAATGTTTTGAGGAATAAATGATTTTCTACCTTTTCTATAAATCACCTTCAAATACAAAGTTCAGGTTGCTGGCAGATCAGGTTAAGGAATGCCTTTTAGTAGCCTGCTGAGATGAAAGAGCCTTTAATTTCTCATGAATTTCCAAACCAGGTAGACAGATGATTTTATGTATTATCCCTTCATAAATATGCAGGCTTCTGGTACAATCTCTGAACAATTGACGTTATCACAACGTATTTATTATTTTACCCTTCCTCTCACTCGTCATATTCTAGCTGTCACCTCTCCACTCATCCTGTATTTGCTTTGAGTTTCCTGTTACCCACCAAGACTATTCTCAGATATACTTTCCGGGATTTTTGTCTCTCTCCAAATAGAAATGCACATCTTCCTGACTTTGCACCTTGAACATGTTATGCTGCTGCCTTTTGGCCTCTGGTGTTTTTGATGAAAGGCCAGCTGTCAATCTTCCTGCAAGCTCATTGTAGGAGTCAATACATAGTATTTTATTGATTTCAAGAACTGATTTTTGGCTTTCAGCTTTTCACCTGTCTGGTGTGGTTCTTGGACCTTCCAGACTTGTGAGCCTCAAATGTCTGGAAATGCTCTTTGCTGATTTGAAAGTTTTCTCTTTTAGTTCTTTGCCTATTCTTTGTGCTCCTTTCTCTCCTCGGCTATTGAGTTTTCTGGATAAATGTATTTATACATGTAATAGTTTCATGTTTCTGAGGCTTTGTGAATTTTTTCTTATTTTTTTCTTTTGCTTCTCTTCTTTTGGACTATTTAGTCTTCTATCATCAGCTGGGCCAGGTCTTGATTATGCTAATGAAAATCATTACTTAGCACTCTTGTGAATTTGTTGTTGTTGTTGTTGTTATTGTACTTTTTTACTTAAGAGTTTCCATTTGGTTTCCACAAGTTTTGTATATTTTTATTCATGGCCTCTGATTAGTGAAACATTGTCATTATGCCTTATTTCTTTGAATTTATTTTTAATGGCAGCCTTTTAAGTCTTTATCCAGTGTTTGGGCCACCCAGAGGTACTGCCTGCTGTTTAGTGATTATTCATTGTTTGATTTTGTTTTCATTGTATGTGTTAGTTTTTATGCAAGGTTAATGTAGGTTTTGGTTGAAAAAACCCTTTACACTCATCTGTATGCTTTTATATAGATGTAACAATAATTGTTAAAGAAGAGCTCATTGGTTAGGGGTGGGTGGGAGGAAATGAAGCAAGAGAAGCACAGAAAGGAGTGAGGTAGCTATAGTGAGTGCTTCTATATGTAATTCTTAAAAGAAAAAAAACTATTATTAAGAAGAAAAGCAAGAAGTCTCTTTAAAAACCCTCTATGTATTGATAACATTGTATCTCTAGTACTGATTTCATTATCTGGAAGTTTATTGGTATTATTTGTTTGATCATGAACCTTTGTTCCCTACAGCACGTAGCCTGTGGTATTATTTTGTTCTGTGTTTTATCTGTTTAGTATGATTCACTTGGAGTCACCTCCAGGTCTGCCTGAAGTATTTGGATCAACTAGGAATTCGAATATCTCTCTCTCTCTCTCTCTCTCTCTCTCTCTCTCTCTCTCTCTCTGTGTGTGTGTGTGTGGTGTGTGTGTGTGTGTGTTGTGTGTGTCTGTGTCTGTGTCTGTGTGTGTGTGTGTGTGTGTGTGTTTGTGTGTGTCTCTGTCTGTCTGTCTGTCTGTCTGTCTGTCTGTCTGTCTGTCTGTGTATGTTTCACAGTTCAGGAATTTAGTTTGTCCTGAGTTCAGCAAATCTCTACTGGTTCAGAGTTCCCTGTCCAGCCTTTCTTGACAAGATCCAGTACAGACATATGTGGGTCTTCCAGATTGAAAGAAATGTGATTTTACTTAATCCCTCTAGGGTAGACTACTGGGTTAGGGGAGCTTAATGTTCAGCTAATATTTGGTTAGAAGAAGTTACAGCTATACCCCAGGGAAAGCAATGTTCTCATTCTGCTTATGAGTCTCTATGATTTGGGATTGCTTCATCTTCTCCATTTGCCACTATTGTGCATTTCCTGCTGAGATGTGAACAAAGTCCATTCAACACAGATAAAGTCCTAATAACAAACAAAATAATCATCGTACCCATGTTCATTCCGGTTACTTGGAAGAGTGAGGAGTTACTTAAAAGAGCACAGATGACTGAAAGGTGGCTATATTATAGGAAAGCCAACCCAGCATGCGTGACAAAGTACTAAGATTGTATCCCTGGCACTTCTTGAACAACTCACAGGATCTTGACCAGAAGGAGAGTCTCTTCTTCCCAGCAGTGGTTACTGATTTTTAATATTGGAGATGGTCTTATGAATCCTGTTAGTACGAATCCTATTAGTTTCAGGAACTTTTTGAGACTTGTGGACTGTTTAAGTTCCTGAGGCTTGATGAGCCTCCCTCAAAGATGGAATGCTTTAATTTCAAGAAGAAATTTCAATTTCAAGAAGAATTGGCTATTGTGTTCTCCTACCCTTCCTCTGGCTCTTAAACTCCCGCCTCTATGATGTTCTCTGAGAGTTGGAAGGTGTAATGTAGATGTCTGATTAGATTTTTTTTCATCAATGGCTAGGTATTGGACCACTATGTGACAGCAGAAGTTACTTGTTCTCAAGAGCTTAATGGGTAATGTGTCCCTGCAGCAGTGTGCATTGCAAAAACATTGTTTTCCTCCATGATCAAATGAAGCCACCAGTATCAGTGAGCTATGGGCATAAGCTTCAATAAACATTGAGAAGGAAGTTTGATACGAACATTACATTCACTGAACCAAATAATGACAGTAGCCTTGCTCCTGGGGCCAATGACCTTTCCAGCTGTTGCCTTTTGCACTGTCTTATAGTATTATTTGTGAGTTCCTGTGTATGGAATGGGGCTTAAATCTAATCAGAAAGCAGTTGGTTGTACTTTGTTGCCATTATTGGGACAGTGGACACATTTTTCCTAGAGTGTTGACATTATGGTATACAGTGTCCATAGATGAGTAGTGTTATTGGAAATAATTCTCTGTAGACCAGAGCTGGCCTTGAACTAAAAAAAATCCACCTGACTCTACCTCCCAAGTGCTGGAATTAAAGGCATATAGCACCACTGCCTGTCTGGAAATAATTCTCCTTAGTGGCTTATATTTTACCTTCTGGCTCTGTGATACCAGACATCAGTGCAGGGGCTTCTTGTTCTGCCCTAGCCTGATTTCTCCATGTCTTGCAGCCAAAGCTTCCAATATCTTCATCAAGAGGATCTTACTATTTAATTCTGACATGAAGCCAACAGCAATGGCATCAACCTTTATGATTTTGGGGGGTCTTAGGAACCTCCCTGAGCAACAAACTAAAATGATAGCAACACATTCATGACACTGAGATTTTTACCCAGCAACTTGTGACTCCTAGTAGTACCATTTCTTCCTCATGCTAGGTGTCTCCTTTAACCTCTTTAGTTAGTCTCTGTTCTGACTTTTCATCCAAAAAAATCCCCCCCAACAAATCTATAAGACATTGAAAGTTTAGCATTACATAAAGTAACGTTCTTACAGAGCGTGAGCAGTATCTCAGAAGGCCCACCACCATCTATCCACTCCACTTAAGTGCCAGTTGGTTATATGCAACTAGGTGGAAGCTAAAACTGAAATGTTAGCAAGGTGTGGAAAGATCTCCTTACTTTACTAAGTTTTATGGAAAGAGATATATTGGGAACAGTGGCATATATGCCCCATGTGGTCCTTTATAATATTGAGGCACCTCCCATGTGCTTTCTGGGCTCCCTGTCCTAACATGCTGATATGGGGCTGCTCTGCTGCCTTGTGTTGTTTGATTGTCTGAGTCTCAAGGCAGTATTCTAGCTTGTCATACCTCTTGCCAGGGCAGGCACATCCCTTTTGACATGTTCCAGGCAAGCCTGTAGTCTTTACCAATCCAGTAGCCACACTTGGTTGCTGGTTGGTGGCTGGGTGCAATCTCCACTTCCTTATGGGTGAGAAACACACATCACACACTATGAGCTGGTAACTGATTACCTCCCAAGGGCTGAGATTAAAGGTGTGTCTTATTGTTGAATACCATGTTCAACATCTTTCTTAACTCCGTGTAAACACTTCTATCTGGTGAACTGTGAACCAGAGACCATCTCTCTCATATTCAGTTCTCTCAGTAATAGCGAACCTTCCTAAATTGTTTCCCACTCCCAGGTATTTATGAGGACTTCAGCATGGTGATATAAAATAAAGTCACAGTTATTGTGTTTCCAAACATTTAGAATTCTGAGAAAACCAAGTGTTGGAAAACGTATGGGGAATCAAATTTTGATAAAGTTCAGGTGTCACTATAAAGGATAGAACTACCGTGGACAGTAGTAGAGCAATAACTAGGCAGGTTGAAGATTATATGTTGTCTTATATTTCTTGTTTGCTGTGATAAACTTCTATGATAAAAAAACTTAGCAGAGAAACCATTTATCTGGCTCACAGTTCCAGATTACACCCCATCACTGGGAGGAAGTCACAGTTGCAACAGTTGCACAGTTGGCATCTGTAGCCAACAAGAAAACAGCTATACATACTCTAGCCCAGCAATACTCACACTTTGTCTTTCTCTCCTTTCCATTAGTTCAAGACTTAGCCATAAAACATTGCACTCACATTTTAGGATGGGTCTTCCCACATCAGTTAACCCAGTAAAAAAAAAAAAAAAATCCCTGGGCTAGCAGAGTGATCCAGTAGGTCAAAGGCAGTTCATCCTGTACTCATTTCCTTGTAGATTAAGGAAAATACAAGTTGTCCTCTGATCTCCACACAGGAGCCACTGTGGTACATACCTACCTAAACTAATAAACAGATAGACAGATTAATTAATTAACCTGTTAATTAATAAAAATTTTAAGAAGAAAATCACTTATAGGCAATTCCACAGGCTCACCTAATTTAGGCAGCATATCATTGAAATTTCCCTTACATATAATTCTACATCTTGCCAACTTGCCAACTGAAATTAACCATTATATATGCACATACCTATGACAGAACTTGATTTCATGTCAAATATTCTAGAGAAAACTTGTTTACATGTAATAGGAACACAAAGGGATGTTTATTGCTGAGATTTTATAATCATGGAAAGCATTAAAGAAATCCCACATACACTGGTGAAGAGATGGAAAAGCACATTTTGTGTGTGTGTGTAGCAGGTAAAGTGAATGATTGACCTCTTAACAGGTATGAATTTGATGTATATAGAGTAATGAAGATATAGAATATATGGCACCATTTGGGTTAGTTAAAAAATAGTAACTGAATGTTTGCTGTTGATAATATGGGCATTAGTAGCCGATAGGGTGTGCTCTAAGCCTAATTCATGGCTGGTTTTGAAAAGTTACAAGAAAAGGATTGCATTGTTAAACTGTTATCAAGAAAACAAAAACAGAACATGTGACACCGGATATACCTGACTTTTAGTCCTATTTCTATTTTCCCCTTTACTCAACAACCCAGTCTCCATGCAGATGGCAGGAGTGTCAGTACACATACCCTATTCCTGGGTCTCACAGGCACTTCCAGCATTCTACCTGTGGCCTCTGTGAGCCCAATTATAGCATGTACTTCCTGGGTTCATCCTGAATTCTCAGCAGTTAGAAAACATCAAGGTGACCTTCAACCAAAGGGAACACAGATCAGACAGGTGGCTGCATAGTTTTTGGTTCTTCCAAGGGACTGTATTGAAGAATTCTTTACTTTTGGCTCCCCACAAGAATCTTGTAGGAGGGAGTCTCTATGTCTAATAGCACTCCCCCTTGGCTTTGCCCTAGCCCTGTGCCTCTCTTTCTGCTCCTCTGTGAGCCTACTAATATCACCATGCAGTAAGCCGATGCACTCCATCCATGTCTTAGGCTCTGCTTTGGAGAACTGCAGAACAAGATAAAGAGCAGACTCTTCTCCCACTCACACATACATACTACCACCCCATAGGACAGCAAGGAGGAGAGAATACTTGTCACATTTCATTCTTTTACTTAGAAACATCTGCAGCAGGTGTGGCTACCTACTAATGTTTTTAATAGCTAGGTGTACAATTTTTTAACTTAAATGATGCTGGATTTCTATGAGAAACTGCTCTTACTTCTTCATTCTTTTTTTGGAAACCTGACACTGGTGATGCAGAAAAACTGCTTTCTACATAAACATGCTCATCAAATATCAGCCAAAATCAATTTGTTGTAAGAATAAAGTAACGTTTCTGGACTTAACTAGGAAGAGAAGGTGTCCACGGCAGTCACATCTAAGGCGACTGTCCTCTGTTTTACCTGGAGTGGAGCTGTCTCTCCTAACAGTGACTGGGCATCTAAACCTTTCACTGTACTAAAGAGGCTTTCTTGAGTTCGATGATGATTTGAACATGCTGAGTTAAAAAAATATATCAAGAGTGGATTGGTTATCTATTCAAAAGAAACACAATTTGAAGGGAACTTTAAGATAATTTATTAGTAAATTTTCTTCAGGTTCCAGAAAATTTAATGCCATGGAGGGGCTTTATGTGCTTGCTGTAAGAGAGGGACCAGAACTGACAAAGAAAATGACAGAGAAGAAGCAAAAGCAACAGAGTTTTTTAAAAGAACGTGTTCACTAAGCTTACTGGGAGAACAGGATGTTTTTATTAACCATCTTGGGGCTTGAGGCAAGTAGGACTGTTTCCAGGGAGGAGCCGTATGTTCTTTACTGTATGCCAGCCTTGTGACAGTCACGACTGTGGTCTCACAAATCAAAGCAAAATGCCTTGTGTGGGCCTCAGAGCAGCAGTGAACTCTCTTCCTGATGCAGAATCCCTCTGTGATATACAGGGCTCTCCTCTGCATCAAGAATATCTAGAGTGATACTCTCAGCTTATAATTTCAATCATGTTTCTCCTTGCTGTAGACTGAGGGCTCATATCCCCCTAATATCAAATGGGGGAGTTCCACCCATTGTGATCATCCTTGGAGGTGAGATCATTGGCTTGGAATTAGGGTTAGGTAAGATTTTGAGGGTAGAGCCCATGCCACAGGAGGGTGCAGTGTCAAGGCAACTAGCTACAAGTCAGAAGGACAGCTGTCAAAAGCATCGGCATATTACTGCCTTAATCTTAGTCTTGTAGCCTTCAGAGCTGGGGAGATAACTTTCTATTGTTTACATCATTTAGAGTGTATTTTATTTTGAGTAATACCAAAACTAATATACTCTCTCCTTGCCCATAAAAAGAAGACTTTTGTTGGACCACACGAGCTTATAGGATCTGGATTTAGCAGCTTTTTCAGCTTCACTTTCATGACTTCCCCCTCTTCCTCCAGTCTTCCAGCATGCCAGCCTCTTAAAGAAATGTGCTTCTCCCATCTATTTTTCACATCCCTGCTTGCAGGGTCTTTAGTACCTGGCACTTAAGAATGTCCAATGAACATTCCAAAATGAATTCGCAGGAGAGATATTAGAGGCTAGCCATTTCTATTGAAGTGATGCAGGTGATTGAGGAGAAAAGATGTCTAGAGAAGCATATAAAAGGGCAAGGTAATGGGGCTGAAGAGATGGTTCAGCAGTTAAGAGGACTGGCTCCTCTTTCAGAGGTCCTAAGTTCAATTCCCAGCAACTGCATGGTGGCTCACAACCATCCATAATGAGATCTGGTGACCTCTTTTGGCCTGCAGGCAAACATGCAGACAGAACACTGTCTACATAATAAATAAATGAATCTTTTTTTAAAAAAAAGGGGGGGGAGGTACTGACCACTCTGACTAATTACTGTTCTAAGTAGGCAAACTCTAGCTTTTGCCCTGATTTCTTGGATTTCATCCCATCCTACACTCAGAAACACTGAAGCCTGTATGTTACACTTTGTATGTACTATATCAGGATACAAAATAATAAATTTTGTTATGGCAGTTTCAAACATGTGCAGTTTTACCTTGTTTTCTTTTTTCTTTTCTTTTTTTTTCTCTTGAGACAGAGTTTCTCTGTGTAGCTTTGGAGCCTATCCTGGTACTCGCTCTGGAGACCAGGCTGGCCTCGAACTCACAGAGTTCTGGTTTTACCTTGTTTTCATTCAGGCCTCTTCCACTCCTCCGTGGTTGGCCCTACCTCCTTGGCCACCCTCACTCCTCTTATTCTCTTATTCGATCATACTGTTAAGAGCATGTGACCAGGATAGCCACTAACTAGAATTACTCTCTTTTCTGTAACAACCTCTGCTCCTCAAGCTTTGCCACTAGTAGAGGGGATTTAGTGGGAAAGGGAAGGCAGCAAATCCAGTGATTCTTTGTGAGGCAATGATGTCAGGTCAGGGTGAACTAATAGAAAAAAGAAGATGAAGGAAGACCCTGCAGACTAAATCATTTTTTACACTGCAGACTAGCTTCATGTCCCGGCCTACCTGAGTTATGAGGACCCAGTAAGCAAGATCAAAAACAGTGTCTTTCAGGAACCCCAAAGGAGCATTTGAATGTGTGTGTGTGTGTGTGTGTGTGTGTGTGTGTGTGTGTGTGTGTGTGTGTGTGTGTGTGTGTGTGTCTGTGTCTGTGTGTGTGTATGTGTGTGTACTGAACCAGGCTGTAGTTGCACAGAAGGCTCTGACAGTCTTTAGGCAGGTACAGATTACCTAGTGATCATTCCCTGCAGGGAGTATAAACAGAGTAACTTAGATATTTGATATTGAAAGTCAGCATCATGGAAGTGTTATCAATCAATTCTTGTTGGTAACCAATAAACCGTTTACCAGTAAAATTTCAATACGAATGGATCTGAAAAACAAGTTAAAACTTTTATATGATTTCACATAAAATTTGCATATAGGTTTAGCAACCCAGATAGAATGTTTTCTAAAATGTGGTGATATATTATTTATTGTGTATTAAAACTTACCTGAGGATTCAGAAAGCAAATTCAGCCTCAAGCTCTAGAGATCAGGCAGTGGTGGTACACACCTTTAATCCTGGGACCTAGTAGACAAAGACAAATGGGTCTCTTTGAGTTCAAGGCCACTCAGAGCTACAGGATATTGAATCAGTCTAAAAGAGTAACAGAGATCAGGCCTTTAATCACAGCACCAGAGAGGTTTAAAAGATGGGAGAAAGGTCTTCAGTAGTCAGGATTCTTCAGCCACTTTCAGGAGACCATGAAGTCTGGGATTACAGTCTGAGATTTGGTGGAGCCAGGATTGCCTTACAGTCTGAGGTAGAGGAAAGAGCTAGTGGCCGGCTACTTTACTTTTCTGATCATCAGCTTGAAGCTTGAACCCCAATATCAGCCTCTGAATCTTTTCTTTTTTTATGCAACATTAGAAAGAGAAGTTCCATTGGGCATGAGGTGAGGGAACCAGGACTTCAGTGCTAGCAAAATATGTGGCACATTAAGGATATTGATTTGATCTCTGTTGTAGTTTTTCCATTTGATAGTTTAGGTGATTTTTTTTTACTATTTATTTACTTATTTATTATAAACTTAAGGTGATTTTTACTATTTATTTATTTATTTAAAAATGTTATATGCCCCAAAAGTAACCTTAATCTGAACCTGGTAAATGTAACATGCCTTTAATTCCAGCATTTGGAAAATGTGAACAGTTCAAGGCCAGCCTGATGTAATAGGTTCAAGCCAGCCAGAGCTGTATCAGGGATGCCCTCTAAAAGAAAGCAAAGGAACGCCACCATGTCATTTTCCCTGTAGATGCTTTGTACAGTATGTTCTCCTTTCCTCTCTTTCTCATCCATGGCCTAGCTTTGCTGTATTGTAAAAAGCATTGCAGTAGGGAGAACCATGCTCCTTGCCTTTCTTTATAGCAGTGGTTCGCAGCCTTCCTAATTTTGCAGTTCCTCATGTTGGAGTGGCCCCAACCATAAAATTATAACACTGCTTCTTCATGTCTGTAATTTTGCTACTGTCAGGAATCTTATTGTATATATCTGATATGCAGGACACATGATATGCTGCCCCTGTGAAAGGGGATTCCAATTCCCAAAGGGGTTGTGACCCACAGGTTGAGAACCGTTGCTCAGAGAAACAGATCCAGGTGGATATACAAGTGAGGGAGGGAGTTCTATTTGGGTAAATTGGCTCATGCAGTTGTGGGTACTGTCTGAGATGTGGGAGATGCTAGGACACTGCCAGAAGTCATCATGACAACAGTCTTGAGAAGATTTTTCTCTGCCACAGTAACTTTGATTTTGTTGCAAAAGCTTTTCATGTGATTGGATGAAACCTGCCCACATTGTTAAGGATAATTCCCTTTAATCAACTCTGTAATAGTAGGTTCCTAGCACCCTTTCCTTAGTGATTGTTGAATAGTTTGGTACTGTAACCCAGCTGATTAGCTCAGAGGCAGGCATCGTAGTGTTAGTTGTAAGTTGTCATACAATTCTCTCTTTTCCAGGTCCATATACTCTGGACCCATTTTATAGTTGAAGAAAGAGGTTCTGGGAAATTTGTATGAAAAAAAAAAAAAACCCTAATTCATAAAAGGTTAGTAGTATCTCCTATTAACGAAAGCCCAGCTGGACACCCTCCTTGACTTGCAGACAGAGTTATCAGGCGTTGTGCTCTCACTCACTTGTTATGCAGATCTAAAACGTCATTATTAACATCATGCCTTTTCTTTGTGAGTTCTGTTTCTTTAGTTGAGGAAATTTGTGACTCAGCTTTTAATGGAGTTGAAGAAACAAGCCCAAGTACATAATGTTGTCTTAGGTCTTATAAGACTGTTCTTTGGTAGAACTGAGGTGCACATCAGACAAAGGAAACAAAACTCTTCTGCCATCTGAGTAGGAAGCTCTATAAAATGCCACTTTCCTCTAGTAAACTGCCCTCATGAATTGTTCTTTATCCATTGGAGAACTACGTTATGGGGCGGGGGGGGGGGGGGGACTAGAAAAGTGCTTGCTAAAAGATTCTGGTATGGTTTTCTGTGAGACAAAACTAAGGTTATTTGCTAATGAAACTGTAGAAGTAATGCTTACAAAGTGCCTTCCTAGTGAGGGGCTCACTCTCCACAAAGCACAAGAGGTAAGCTCGCAGGCTTCCTTAGAAGTGTGTCTGGAAGTAATTAGGCCTGTCATCTAAAGGAAGCTTTTGTTTTGGGACAACGGGGATTTGAGGGTGATTACTTTTCACCCCAGTGAACCACCACAGCAGAAAGTGTTCTCAGAAATTCTCAAACTGTGGGTTGAGACCACTTTGGGTCAAAAGATCTTTTGACAGAGTTCACCTAAGACCATTGGAAAACACATATATTTACATTATTATTCATAACAATAGCAAGATTACAGTTACAAAATAGCAATGGAAATAATTTTATGGTTGGGTCACCCCAAAAGGAGCTGTGTTAAAGGGTCACAGCATTAGGAAGTTTGAGAACCATGATAAAGATTGATGCCTGCATTTTCTGCATAGTATTTGACAAGGATAGGGGGGCATGCCCTAGAGAAAGACCAAGGAGTTAGCCTCACCTAAGCTTCTTTCAAGGATTTTAGCTGTAGATAGTCAGAGAAAACCAGTCTTTATCCTGTTGAATCTTTTTAGCAAACAAAAATTCTGTCTTTTATGAAAGAGTTCCATTGTTCTACTACTTAGTCTCAGAAACAGTCAGAATTTGTTCAACCTAGAAGATACATAAAAATACTTTTAGTTATAAATATGAAAAATTTAAATGTCTGGATGGCAAAGATCAATGTATATTTTTTGAAATCCATTTTCTGAAACATCCTGGCATTTAAGCATTCCAGTTTAACCACTGAGAAAAGCTGGTGTGAGACTCATATTCCATAAAGGGAATCTATCCTGTCTTCCACCCATGGGAGTGGCACCATCTGGAATAGTCCAGCTCTACACACAGGAGCCCAGAGTCAGGAAAGTGCTGCTCTAAGATTAACCTTTCTGACATACTGTCAACCGTTGCATTCAGAGTTTCTACTTGTTGTGATTAGTGTCACTAAAGATATTAAGGAGGATTAGAGGGTGTGCTTCCAGTCTCTGGGGTGACAGGCTACAGAAAGGGAAAACAGACCAGCATGCTATGGGATAGCTAAGGCAGCTTCTTTGTGAAGGTTGAACCTTAATTTTATCAAACTGTAAATAAAAGCTGAAAGTTCCACTGTGTGTGTGTGTATGTGTGTGTTTTTTTTGTTCAGTCATAATAACACTTAAACAGGGGTGCAAATCTAAGGTAGGGTTGCTTCTCTAGCAAATCCTACCTAAAGAAGATTCGTTATTTTAAGAATTACTTTGGAAAAATTTCAGCATTCTCTTCCACACATAATCTGGTTTAATTGTAAAGTGATCTAGTGCTGAGTGAAGTTAGTCCCAGATCTCAGGTGAAGAAAGAAATTAAGTAAGAAATACTATGCATTTACCTTCTTTACAACTGAGAGATCACCTTATAAGTACTGAAATTTATGTCTCAAGTGGCTGGAGAAGGAAAGAGGAGTGAAAAGTGATACAATTATATGAATTAAATTTTAACTAAAAATATAAAGTAAATATAGCCAATATCCATCAAAAATACCTACCATACATATTAGCTGTTTGAATTTTTGGTTTTTTAAATTCTATTTCTTACTGAGATAAAATCTGTTTAGTGTGTATCTCTAATTCATAGAGGTTCAGAGCCAATGGTGACTCACAAGTAAGTGTCCTCCATTAGTTATTCTCATCAGGGAAATCTTTCTCTTGCCCCTGATCATTATGTTCCTTACTGTCCGACATTTTGAAGTCAAACACATGCAGTATGAGTTCTCCATTGTCCACCTTAGAGTTCAACTGGGCAAAAGCCTTTTGTAATTTTGCTTGTGAAATAGTTGCAGATACTCTGACGGCTGATGAGACTCATGAAGAGTCCTGAGGGAATCTGAAAACTTTCTGCTAGGTTGAACAGTCACTGATGATGGAGAAGTTAGGAGTCTACATGGACATTTTAAACAATATATAGGATTTGAAGAACAGAAAAGGGAATAGGTACAGTTATAAAGCATAAGAAATAAACACAGCATGTTTGGTATATAGCAAAGAGACTTGGCTTTGTATGATAGACAGTAGAATGTTGTTTCTGACTAAATCGCAATTGCTCAATTTTACCAATAAAAACTCAGGAGCCAGGTGCTGGGGTGAAAGACTGCTAGCTCAGAGAGGCAGAGAAAGCACCCAGCTGACCCTCCTCTTCTGCCAACATTCTAGAAAGTGAATTTTTCTTACACTGTCTCCAAGCAAAACTCCTCAAACTGAGTGTCCCTCCCTTGTACTTCCTGTGCCTCTCTCTGTCCATCTTACTGACTCCATCTTACTCTCTGTTGTTATTTCCTGCCAACTGGTTGCTTGTTCTGCCTCTTAATCTACAATTGACTTTATTTAATCTCGTTTACAATACTCAAATAGAAAGCTCTTAGATTACAAGTATTTGCTAGGGCTGAACCACACCACAACTAGAAACAGGTTTTCCAACTAAATAACACAATCTCAGGGTTCACAGTGTGACCAAATATCCTGCAACATCAGGAGATAAAGTGGTTCAAAACCAGAAGTAAACAGAGAAGTTAGGAGCAAAATAAGAGGTATAAGAGTCTATAGACCAATTTGATTTTTTTTTTTTATGGAGATGGAGGAGACCCAGCTCTAACATGTTTGGTAAATGAAATGTAGTGCTGACCAGGATCAGAGCTGCATAGAGAAGATGGAGCCTGGAGGTGACATGTGGCTGGAGGGCTGAAGAGTCACTACTGCAAAGCAGGTCAGCATTCTTTGGACTAGGGACAGTAGTAACTAACTGGAGATGTATCTTGCTGCTGATTCTCCTTTGCATTATGCTTATTTAGCAGATAGACAGCAGCCTGAGAGTGTGCAGAGTCAGAACTAAGCATTAGATTTAAACTAGACCTGATTGCTATTGTTACTGAAAAGTTGTAGTTTCTGAAAGACTACCTAGAATGATCAGTCTTATTTGCTCCTCATAAGTTCACTGCAGAATTCACATTGCAGTTCACTTTGGCAAATCTTTACCAAGTTTTTCTTAGGGATTATAATCAAGATTATGAGGAGGGTACAGTCATTGGTTTAAAGTTTTTTTTTTTAATTTAAAAGATTATTGGTTAGGTTAGAATGTAGTATATAAGTGTAGTGACAGAACCAAATAGAAGTACAATCTCCCTTTTATACTAAAGGGGTACCATTGGCCATCCTGAACCTTTAATGTTATAGATTTTAGATGACATTGGGTAGTTGTATTTGTTGTGCCCAAACTCTGAACCCCCAAATCACCAACAGACCTGATCCAATGCAAAAGCAAAGAGTCTTTAATTTTTACGAACTAACTCCATTTCCCAGTCCATCCATCATAGTGGGTGAAGCAGGCGGGACCAGGCAAGGGACCTCAAACAGCAGTGGGGTAGGGATTATATTGGAGTAGATCAATGGGAGTGTCTGGGGGTCTGCTAGTTGCATAGCAACAGTCTCAAGATTGCTGCACCTCCAGGATTGGGCAGCCTGTCCTGTGTTAATTGGTCAACTGCAGCTGTAGGAATGTTGCTATGCCTGGAGGCCCTCCCAGGGTGGTTGCTATGCTCTGCACTCCACTGTTACCATAAAGCACATCTAGAACCTGCCATCTAACCTCTGATTGGTTCTTTGCCACAAGGAGAGTATCTGGAGGTTGATTCCCAGTAATTAGGGAAGGTCAGGAGCTCAGCACATGTTGTTGACTCTTTTCTGCAGTCTGTCATGGCTGCCAAAGCAAGGGGCTTGTCCCTTCAGTATTTAGGTGTTGTTTTAGGTTTGTAGCTGTTACAAATAGAAATAGTGGCTGTCTTGTACTTTTATGTTTAAATTAATACCTTTTACTTAGATTAAGTGAGAAAGTATTCAAAGGACTAGAATATTAAATGGTATCATATATACTCAATATATTAACTATTGTGATATCGTAGTTTTAGATTCCTCTTCTGTGGAAACTGATAGCACAAAATAAAGTTACCTGATAATAATGCCAGAAGCCTTCATCAATGGCTATGTGGACTCAAGAGACCCATCTCCCTTACCTTGAGTATTACTCATGAGAAGTTAAGTTTTGGTGGCACTTATTCAAACAAAAGGAGATATTTGCTATACTCCTACAGAATGAGTCAACTGTATTTAAGTCACCTAGTATTTACCTCTGTGCCATGTGACCTGGAACCTGTCAAAGAGAATAGGTGGAAGTTATTATGAGTACTACTTCCCTTTCAGGAATATAACTTGAAAGTTTTATATCAAACAGCCAATTAATACATCATCAGTATGAGCATACATACTGGCTTCATTCATTCTGTGTGGTAAACCATTTCAAAGAAGTTTAAATGTCAGCTTTGGTAGGAAAAAAGTAATAATTGCTCTTGCCCTAGTCTAGTTGTATTTTCTTTTCTTCTCCACCCACTTTTGGTCATGCTGTGTAAACAAAATAGCTGAAACCAGTATAGTAATTAGTATGAGTTACTAATTACTAGTGTGACCCTAGTGTTCCATTTGATATCTAGAGTCAGCTACTGTGGTGTTTATTGATTGAGGGGTACAGAAAGAAGGGAAATAAAACCAGTTCTTAGTTGCAGCATATGTTATTGAAAGTGTGATATGAATTCTTGTGATTTGCATGAAAATCATGTATTTTTTTAAGAGTTGGGGAAAACTGGATTATCTCCTCTGTATCAGAATTCTCTCATTTTAATAAACATAGAGGCATTTCTTAGCTACATGCTTGATGGGGCATGTCCTTCTGTATATATGTTTCTCTTATTGGTTGATGAATAAAACACTGTTTGGCCAATAAGGCAGGAAGAATGATGGGACTAGGAGAAGAGGAGAATTCTGGGTAAGGTAGGCAGGAGAGCCCATCAGAGACAGATGCCATATAGCTGCTGAAAGGAGAAACAGGTCTTGGCATTCTCCAGTAAACTAAGACCATGTGGAAATACATAGGTTAATAGAAATGGGTTAATAATTAAGACAGAGCTAGCCAATAAGAAGCCCTAGTCATCGGCCAACACTTTTATAATTAATATAGCATCTGTGTATTTATTTGGGGCTGGAGTGGCAGGGGGACATGGCAGGACAAAGAAAAAATACCCACTACACATGCTTTTGGTATCCATTTTGTAAGTAACTGAGGACCTGTAACCTCAGTTCCAGGTCACATGAGGAGTCTAACTATAATGATCTCTGAAAAAAAGAGACTTTGGACATAGTGAGTTTTTACAACATTGGAAACAGTTGTATTGAATAGAGATGTCAATTTATAGTTGTAGTAGATTAGTGTTTGCTTGCCCCAAAATAGTGGTCAATTATATATTTTGAGCATAAGCAGAAGAAGAGCTGAAATATGAGCTAAATTACTGTCACTGAGCAAAAGTGACATTGACACAAATTTATTGATATTATTTTCATTAATCTTGCCATTTGAAGCATTGAACCTTTATTTATCTATGATTGCATTAAAAAAATTTTGGCTTCTCAAAGTGTAGAATGAAAGTTAAACAAACTGCTGAGAAGCAGGTGTGCACCTTCCTACGGAGTAGAGTTGGTTGTATAAATTTCTAGTTCAGATTTAGGTTCTTATTATACATGTAATCTTCATGACACCTCCATGTGCCTCATCTGTGAATATTCTACCCCATGCTAGTGCAGTAAACAGTGGCATCTTAGGGTAGTAATGGTAGTCTCTTCTGAATGTTTTCCTCTTGGCAGAAGACAGAGAAAGGCAGAGAGAAAGAAAGGGTAAGAACTCACCTCAGGGACCACCAAGAGCCTGCCAGTACTTTTAGATCCAGGAGTTGGAGCTAGGTCTCCAGAAACCCCTTCAAGAAACATGAGCCAAGCTCACATCACTGTGAAGTTTGCTGCAGGCAGATCACAGTGGGATCCTCTGCACACTCCCAGCCAAGCAACTCTTGAAGGAAGTTAGAACTTCACTATCTGTTTGTGTGGACTTTTTATAGTACAGGAATGTCTTGGGGAAAAACATTTATCCACCTTTACAGTTAGGGTATTTGAAAAAAATTCAATAATCCTGTCTTTGATGAAATCTCTTTTTCTGTGATCTTGTCATATGTCTTATTTTCCTTAGTTTGAATCATTATTTCAGAAAAGACTAGTATATCCACTTTTATTCATGTGAATTTTATATGTGAACTATGATAATTTGCACATGTTACCTGATAAATAAAAATGTCTAGTAATAGGAAATGATTGAGTAGCAAGGAAATGCCTCAACATAGTTTGATATAGCTCATCGCCTGCTTGTGAGGATATAAACGGGAGAGTAGAAAGCAAGTCCTTTTATCTGGAATCGTTTGGCCTCATTTCTTCTTAATAGTTAAATGGATGCTGTGATTATCTGTTCAATAGCCCATTGAGGAGCAGGTTGAACAAGTAGCAATTTTCTACCTAGGAGCATTTGAGATCCTTTATCAGAGGAAAATGATTATCGTGTGATGCTGGTGTTCCTTAGGATTTACAAAGGAAAATGTTAGCAATTAGGTAGTTATAAAGCAATTTGTATAATAGAAAGAGCATGGGGTTTGAAATCAGAAGATGCAGCTTTGAAGTCCTGCTCCAGTACCCACCAGATGCATGGCCTGTAGACTGTTGCTTAGCTGCTCTAAGCTAATACTATGCTGCCATGAAAATGGAACTGCCTACCACAGTCAGAGAGTGGTTCCAGGGTTATGTTGCATGCTGTTTCTAAACTGTGCCCAAAACTTTTAACATGGTTTTGTAATGAAAAGAAACCATTTCTAATGATTCCCTTTTGTTATCTTCTGCAGAAAGTGAGTGAGAAGGTTGGAGGAGCTGAAGGCACCAAGCTAGATGATGACTTCAAGGAGATGGAACGGGTGAGTCTTCATTTCTTAGCCTTCCCTTGGCATGGGGTTGTCCACTGGAAGAGGGGAGTCTGAAGCTGTTCAGTTCTAGAGTCTCCAAGTGTTCTGTTTAGAAACAAACAAACAAAACCACTCTCCTTTCACTGCATGTTTTGAAGTACAAACTGGAAAGCAGCCTATCTTCCCTGTCCATCCAGAGAACAGAACCACTGTGAAGATGAATGGTCCTGAGAGATTTTGTCATTACTTTTCCTCATCAGGGTGGTGTGTGTAGAGCTGTGCTTGCTTTTGGGTGAGGTTGAAAGCGAATAAAATGGAGAATGAGGTCTCAAATCTCTCTCTGATTTTGAGTCTCTCTCTGATTTCAGTGTACTTTCCTAATGAAGATGGTTCCTGCCAGAGGCAGTCAGAACAGCGAGGAGAGAGCAGTTTGGGAGTCCAGTTGCCAGTTGACCTGGCCTCGACTCTGCTTCCAGCACTATTGTAAAAGTGCAGTTTTTCTTGGAGTTTCTATTTTCATATGGCAGTAAATGAGATTACTGATGCTCACTTAGGAATGTTTCTGATTGACTAAAGACAAATAAATCATTTAGCATTCTGTTTGAAACATAGGTCCTCAGCAAGTGAGGCTGGTGTTTGTGAATTAAGTCTCTTTTTCTCTTGAGATATTCGATGCACTTTCTCTTTCACTTTGAGGTTGTTCATAGCAAGAGATTTTTAGACTTAAGAAGATGAGTGCTTGCTGAAATGTGCAAAGAATACTGTAGTGAAGGGCAAGTCCCCATGCTGAAAGAGGATGTTGTAAGCCCATGGTACCGAGAGTACATTTAAGTGTTGTTAATATTTTGCCTCTGCAGACTATTATAATAAAAAGATTTTTCTTTATATTCTATTTTGACTCTCTCAGAAGATTTTTATGGGCCTAATTTTTTATTAGTCTATTTCCTTTCCAGCGGTCTGCTTTGCTACCTTTCTGATGAGTAAAACAGACTGTTCCTTGATGCTTCCCATCTTTTCAGTTTCCTCCTAATGGGTTTATGGATACACTAAAAATTACATGCTTCAGGTGTCTGTGCCATATAATGCAGATATTCCCGAATGTGTGGCATCCACAGTATAGACAGAGGAGATATGTAATGACACTGTGATACAGCCAACTAAACTCGGGGCTGGAGACTTTGGTGACCTTCTGATGGAGCTGTGGGGACTGAACAAGAGTTGAGAATTTAGTATGTTTCAAGTAAAGGAAGTAACACAGAAGCAAACAGGAGAGAACAGTGGAGCTCCTGAAAAGATGAGGGCAAAACGCCAGCTCTTCTAAGTACAACTGGGCAGTTCCAGGAGGACCAGCCATTCCGTATCTGTTCCTTACCTTAGCTTTGCTAGTGGCTGCCCATTGCTGATATCCCACACCAGTGTTCTGAGTCTTGCCCAAAAGCCTGAGAATTTAACTCTCATACCCAGTCCCTGGCACCTTACTTTCTCCAACTGAAGTCAAAGTCTGTCCCTATTTCCCATCTCCTCTTGATCTTCACCCAAGGCTGACTTTCCTGGTGGTAGAAATAGTATCTTCCCTATCCTGTGTCAATGTCCATGCCTCTAGACAGACACACATCCTCAGGATGAGAGCTTTGCTTCTTCCTGAGGAACCCATGGATCTGTTCATGCGCACCAGCTTCTGGGTACTTGCTCAGCCTCTCTCTCTTTTCATTCCTCTTGAGAGCACTTACATTATGCTGCATAGTTAAATACCATGTCATTATAGAAGCTTAGACAAATAGTTAGGAATTGGAAATGTGCAGGTGTCAAGAGTACTCCTGCATTGCACATCTGCCTGACTAAAGCTGATAAACTAGGTATCTGACTATAAAGCTAAGACAAGCCAGCTCTTTGTGTTTTAAATAAAACTAAAAAGCAAAGGGAATGTGGAGGATGGATTTTAATCACTGAGCAGCTAATTAGACCTTTGGAGACTTATTTTGCTATGAAATCCATGCCAGTCTTACAAACTAATTAAAATGAGAGGATCTTGCCAGGCGTTTTACTTTAGGCAAATATCCACAGACTTCCCTCAGAGTCTGAAGATGAAGTGTAAGATTTATGTTCCCTGTTTCATCAAAAGTCTCTGGGGTGTTTGTTTCAAACCTAGATACTCCTGTAATAATAAAGCAAACCTACCTATATTCCTGCAGTTGGGTTTTTCTCTAGGTAAATTCAGATATTTGATTTCAGTACCGTGTAGAAATTGTTTAATTTGATTTTATTGCACACATCCTTTGGCTTATCTGTGATTTTCCTAAAGTTTGTACTCTACTTGTAACGAATGTATTGGGAGGTAGATTATTTTTCCAGTCATTGAAGATCAGTTCTGTGGACTTTGAATCTTAGTAAGTTAGATACTCACAAAAATCTTTTAACTCAGTGTCTCCAAGCCTACAAAAGCATCACCATCTGACCTTCCACAGTTGGGTTTCTGTTCAGCAAATGTTTGAGGTGGAGAAAGCTTTATTTAGTTGTACTCTCAGAGGTGCAATTAGTCAACAATATGAAATAAATTAGAGGTCTGAAGGGAGCAGTACTCCAGGGAGACAGGTTCCTAGAAGTTGTCTCTAATCTCAATCTAATCAGCTCTGCTATTAAGATGCAGCACCACTGCAGCCTGATGCTTGAGGTCTCTGGCTGTGTTGTATCCACAGGAGTCTTGACCTTAATCATTGTTCTCTTCTTCCTAAGTGCCTTGGACAGAGTTGCTTTCATTTTTAACTGTAAATGTTTTCATTGCTTATCACTTTCATTAAATATAGGCCAAATTCCTTTCTGTGATCCAGACATTTTGAAAATTTCTCCTTTATAAACCTGCAGATTTTTGTCTTTGATGGCTGTTAATAGAAGACTCTGGAATTTGAGGAACTTCTGGTTCCTTCTCAAATTTCTATCAGCTGCTACAGTTACACTGAATAGGGGGGGGGGTGATGAGTGAGTATGTAGTTGTTTTATTAATTACCTTGGAAAATATGTAAATACCTCCATGTTCCAGACATTGTGCTGAGAACTAGAAACATGGAGGTACGTGAGGCCCAAATCCCCAAAAGAGCTTTCAATTTGGGTGGTAAAAAGGGAATATAAATAGATACCAAGTAGGATATAGTGCTTAGTGCCCTGGAAGGATTTCCATAAGAGACACCAGAGAGAGGCCAAACACAGGTTTCTTAGAACAGCAGAAACTTCTAGAAGAGAGATGGCTGAACTGAATCTTCAAATCTTCTGTGTACTGCAAATGAGTATCACGCAAGACTCCAAGTCAAGGGGGATGGAGTCTTTCTGCAACTTGAAAAGCATCTTGGGAAATTCTTTGTTTAAACCACAAAAGGCTCTGGGGTGAGAAACATGGAAATAAACCCTTTAAGTAAAAAAATAGAATTCCTAATGGTGAGACTCAAATTTTAAGAAAGGGAAGATCTTGAGAGAGAAACAAAAAGCTGCCATTCCAACTGAATGTGAGAGGGTGAAAATTGATGGTAGTATGCAGTGTGGAGGGAGCTGGTAGAGGGTGTCCATGGTCATTGCCCTCATACCTTAGTTACTGCAGGGAGAGAGGGTTAGTCTTATCCAATCCCTAGTGAGAGAACAGGATTCATGAATAGAAACCACCTGCCTCACTTTGAGAGAGAACTTCTGTTTACCAAAGTTGTTTTTTGAAGAAGCCACAGAAGTCACCGAATTCCCTACCTGCTCACATTGAAACATAGGCTAAGCCTACAGTTCCCAGCTATCATGGGAATCATGCTTGTCATTGCTTGAGCTTTGTAGCAAGTAATTTTCTACTAGGTGTGCACTTTTAAAAGATACCACTCTTGGATTCCAGTGATATACCTCAAATGGGAGAGAAGAGAGGAACAACATTTTGGCCAGTGTTCTCAGAATATCTTTTTTTGAGTAGAGTTAGGGTCCACCATGCTACCAGCGGTCTCCTTTATGGAACAGTAGTGAAGGAGCCATGGGTCACTGGCCTAAGGCAGTATTATCTTGCTGGTGTAAGCTAGATGAGGAGCTTGAGTAACAAACAAGATGAGCTTCAAAGATATCCTTCTGTTCTGCCAAAACTTCTATGGAGATAGGCTTCCTTTCAGTTGCATGTGTAAAGTGTATTTCCAAGCTATACTCTGGGGTAATGCCTAGGAAGATTCACAAACTTAAAATTAATATGTTAGAGTAACCAGAGCCTAAACTATCCTTTATTTTCAAAATATTATCTGTCAGCCTTTCTAATATATGGTTGCTGCTATAAAGCAGGCAGTTTGGAGATGGCTGTTAATTCTCCCAGAGTCAGTAGGGAGCTATTACAAATGTCAGTTTGGATCAGCTGTCTTTCTGCCAGACAGGCTATCCCAGGATGCTGCTTTCATCTTGTTTCTGGGACTTATATATTTAGCTGTTCTCTTTCAGCACTTCAAGTGAGTGTGTGTATATCCCTAACTACAGCAATAATAAAATTAAAAACTTGAAAATATGTTGGTGTTCTATATGTCATTTTAAGTTCTTTGATGAAACCACTGGGAATTTTTCCTTATCTAAGTGGGCATTTAATTCATGTCATTATTATTGATTGCCAAACCAACAGACTACCTGGGCCACATACAAGGTGTTCTGCTTCCGGCATTTGACAATATAAAATAATGTCTTTCATACTTCCATTGCTTTGTAAAAGATTCCATAATTTTCATGTTTTTTGAGTTCACAAAATGCTGATTTATTTTCTACAGGGGAGAACATTATTTTACATTCATCCATCTGTATATGAAACAATAATCCCATTATGCCAATTCCCTGCCTTTTAGTGTTCCGGTATTTGATATCTCAAGACTGGAAGTAGCAACCTCATTCAGAGATAGAGCACAGCATGCTCAAAGCTCACACCTTAGATCAGGGATCAGCATATTCTTTTGGTAAATCTTTGAAACTTTTCGGGCTGCAGGGTCTTTGCCCTCTGTGTTGTAACTCCTCTCTAGGGCTGTTTATGTATGTAAAAGATATGTAAAGGGTCCATTGGCAATGCCTATGTCAATCAGTACAGCTATGTTAAAAGAAACAAAACAAAATTTTGAGGACACTGAAATTAGAATTTTTATGATTATTATGTACAATAAAATAGAAATATTAACTTCTTTCTTAATCCTTTAAGGTGTGCAGGTATGTTTAGGGTTTATCTCCAAATCTATACACAGTAAAGGGATATTTAAGAAGATTAGGAAAATTAAAATGGATTTCATTGGTAATCAGAATCTAATTCCTTCATTGTTTTTCAAATTATCAGTCAGACTTTCTGAATACATATGATATTTGCTGTTACAGCAAGGCAGTTTGGAGACAGGCTGCTAACTCTCAGGCTACACAGAAGGAAGCCTTTGAAGCTCACCCTGCCGGGTGGCTTATTGGCATAGTTTCAACAATTGGCCTTAGTTTGGCAACCCCTTCTTTAACTTGAAAATGCTGTTCCCTCTGTGTGTGGAGTACAGGAGCTAGCATTCCAAAGCCACAGCATACATGTGAAGCTCAAGGAATGAGCTCCAGTGTGTGGCCTCAGCTTCTATGTTGTTTGAGACAGTGTCTCCTGTGTGTCAGGCTAGCTTGTCTGTGAACTTAAGGCTCCTGTCCTAACTTCCATCTTCCAGTAGGGCACATTGGGATCAAGAAGTTGCACTAGTGTATCTGGTGGGTTGTGGAGTTCCATCTCAGGCCTTTAGGCTTATGTGCCAAACACTTTAGCACTGAGCTATCTCCGCTTCCCAAGAAAGCCATTTGTTTGTTTGTTTGTTTCTCTGGACTCGACTTCTCTCCAGTATTGAGAGTTGCTAAAATCTGGCTTTAAGAAGATGGAAGCACACAGACCAGAATCTGTGAATAATATGTGCCTGTGAGTCTGCCTTAAAAAGAAAGCCAAAATAAATAAATAAATAAATAAATAAATAAATAAATAAATAAATAAGAAAGTCATATTTTACACATGGGTTTACAGCCCTTAAATAGGAACCTATGCTGTATACATTCACAGTTCATTTCCTTTCAACAATCTTTCCCAGTAGCCCCCCCATGATAGAAACCAAAAAAAAAAAAAAAAAAAAAAAAAAAACGTATCAAACAAACAACAACAAAATTCATTGCTGTGACAAAAACTTGAGAGCAACAAGTTAATTCTTTCGATTCACAGTTTTTCTGAAGTTTCATTCCAAGGATAGCTGGCTCATTGCTTTGGGCTTAATGTGATGTAGAGCATCATAGCAACAGCAGCACATGGTTTAAGGTAGCTATGCAATGCTTGATGGTTGGGATGCAGAGCTGAGAAGTGGAGAGGCTGGGACAAATCCAACCATCAAAGGCATACCTTTAGCAATTCCATTGTCAAAGCACGCCCCACCTTCCATAGTTTTCACCAGTTCTTAATAGTCAGTTGTGAGTCCATAAGTGAATTAATCCCATCAGTCATAGCAGAGCCCTCATGACTCAGTCACCTTGCACTAAGTGGCTCCACTTGCTAGGGAACCAAGTCTTCAGTGCATGAACATTCTGGGGAGATGCTTCATATCCAAAGCAATATACTGTACTTCCCCAGTCAAAGCAAGATCAACTAAAAACAGAGGCTTGGGAACTCTCCAAATTAGAAGATGTTTGTAATTAATAATATATCAAAAGTCATTTTCATACTAGGAGATTTGGACAATGAAAAACAAACATATACATCATAGGATCAAAGTAAATCATGCTGTTCTTACATAGAATTAAGCTCTTGTTTGTTTTAATAAATAATAAATCTTTATGCTGTGTTACCAGATTTAGTATTAAAAGAATATATGACTGGATATTGCCCACTTAAGTATATGAATAGCTTTCCTAGCAGGAACCTAACAAGATGTATTAAGGATTGTCACCACTTGTGCTCTTGGCTTGTCATTGTTTGACAGTCTGTTTAGCCAGAGTCCTGAGGATAAAAAATAGAAAGTAGAGATTAGTCACCCTTCTCCTGGAAGATGTATTTAGAATAATGAATAGTCATTAGACCATTGACTTTCATCTATGGCCTTGGGAGGACTTTTCTTTTATAATTATGTCACTAGTTATGTGAGCTTGGGAAGTTCATTTCCCCTCTCTAAATCTTTGAGTTGTACATTTCAAAGGTCAGGGATTAGGCTACTATACTACTGATTTCTTGTTCTTGTGTCAATTATCTCTATTCTCTATCAGGCAATAGCCCAGCAGAATCCAATAAAAAGTAAAGAGCCAGTGGAAGAAATTGCTAAAGGCTATTCCATGTTGTGCCCATGTCCTGAAAAGAAACCACAGAAATAACCATATTGGATGAAGATCTTTGCAAAAGTGATAAGTGCCTAAAATATATTCTGTGCTGAAAGTATAAAGTTTAATGTGAACCTACACAGCTTCTGTTCCAATTGCCTGTTCTAACTGTATAGAAGTTCGTTGAGTTGTATAGACATTGGGTCTGGTTAATTTTGGTGTGTGATGTATTTATGCCAATTTTTATAATAAAGCTTGTTAAATTAAAGAAAGTGAATTTCAAGTGAAGATTATATTATACTCCTATCAAATACTTCTGATGGAGCTTGTCTCATATTGATAATAAGTACTGGAGGTGTCTGCATTAGTGAGTAGAGTTTTAAAAAAAAGTCTGTGTTGTCAAATTCTTCAGAGACTTTGCTCAGATCATTGGGAACTCTGAGAATTTTTTTTGTCTCCATTACATGTTAATGTTGAATTCCACTTTGAGGACCAAAAATAATACTCTCAATATATTTGCCACTAAGGTGTCTGGAGATCTGGGACCACTGGCTTGATTTCTGTGAACTGCTTCTCATATCTTTCTTACTAACCTACCTTTGGACAATGTACCTTAGTCATTGTTGCTGCAGCCTTCGTTGAGAAGGCAAAATAGTTGGGGATAAATGGCCCAGCAAGTCAGTATGGTAGTGTCACTTCTGCGGGGTCAGGTCCAGATATTTACTGTAGTTGAATGTTCCATAAGTGTTAAGGACTTTTGTAAAAAGTCTAAATAATATAAACCTGGAGTCAGATATGAAGAAAAACGCTAAGAGATCAGAGAGAAGGAGCAAGTCACATCCACACCTTACCCTGTCTCAGTAGACAAGAGAACAAGTTCCTGTTTCTTCCAGCTTATATCCTTTCTCTTCCCAGCCATCTCACTTCCTGTCTGTCTGAACAGACCTCTAGACCTATATAGTTAGCAAGTGGCACGCTCCATTCTCTGATCTTCAGACAGGCTTTATTTGTACAAGCAAGATATCACCACAAACTTTCATAACGAACCAGAGGTTAGGGTGGCAGTTCTTTGTTCCTGACCCTGTTTGGTTACTCTTCTCAGATTCCTAACCCCAGTTAGGAATAGTACAAAGTGCCTTTCAGGCCTGGTGTGGTATCTTCTGCTATTGGCGAGAAACATAACCTCATGTCCTCTTTTGGGGACCTTGTGGTTATATATTGTTTATTACTTAATAAAGCTTGGCCTGGGATCAGAATGCAAATATAGCCACAGTAATAGAAGCTGGGCAGTGGTGGCACACTCCAATATCTGTCTCTGGGTTTTTTTTTTTGTTTTAAGATTTATTTGTTATGTTTACAGTGTTCATTCTGCATTTATGTATGTCTGCACACCAGAAGAGGGCACCAGATCTCATTATAGATGGCTGTGAGCCACCATGTGGTTGTTGGGAATTGAACTCAGGACCTCTGGAAGAGCAGCCAGTGCTCTTAACCTCTGAGCCATCTCTCCAGCCCCCTGTCTCTGGGTTTTTGACCTTTCATTTTCAGAAAAAAACACAGCAAGCTTCTGAATCTTACTATATCTGTTTTCTCCTTCATTTAATGATGTTTAAAACTTTTTTATATAGAGAAAGAGATGGGAAAAGTTATAAACGGGTCATCCACCTAGCAGAAGATGACACTGCAGTATCAAATGGACATCAGGTGGTTCAAGTCTCAAGGCTTCAGATGCTTTCTTTCTTAGAAACCTTGACCCTTGGACTCTGTTGCTTCCTGCCATGGCCCCAGAGGACACTGCATATATTTGGCATCTCATTCCTCAATCCAAGTCTATATTATAGTCAACAGTAGATCTTTGTTTGTCCTCTCATGTTCTCTACACTTTCAGCATGTTTGTTCAGTATACAACCTGTGCTCTTTCTATGGGCATCAAGCATTCTATGACTTGAGTGCATAATGTTGCCTGGCAGTTTGATAAAACTGCCAGGACCTCCTTTTTCAGTTCTCTGCTCCAGGGAGCTGCCACTCCTCTATCACTAATCATTCAAGCCTCAAGTATCTTAAAATTTTGAGCCAGTCAAAAGGACAATGGTATAGAGTTCATCAGCAGGCTAATGCATCCAAAAGTGAATACTTGTAAAGGTTATTTTATACCATTATCATTACAGTGTTGCAAGAAAAATAATGTATTTTTGCTTATCCATATAATCACAACTTCCTGCTGTATTATGACTTTGGTGGGATAAGAAGTTATTAAAAATTGAAAAGACAAACAAAACAAGATATTTTAAAAGATATAGTATAGAAGAGAAGGAGGTTTACTCTGTCCAAAGCAGATTTCACCAAATACAGTTACTTAGGGCGACTGGTTAGTAACCTTTGAGGTCCTGTAAAAAGTGATAAAACAAAAATGTTACCAATGGCAGGGGAACTGGTTTATACCTGTTAGTCAGCTGTGGTATGAACCAGTGCCCTTCACAGCCTGATAAGAAAAGATTTTCCTGGAGAAAGGAGAGCAGCTCTACCTTACAATAATGTTTTTCTAACCTGGCAGTGTGGAGAGGGTGGGGATGGACTGCTGGGGAAAATGCTGACCATCCACAGTGTTCTGAGACAGGATTTTTAGTGTCAGAAATTGGCATTTATAATTAGTCAAAGGTCACGGACCAACTAGATGTGTTTACTGAGGACTTTCGTATTCTGGAGATGTTGTCAGAATGTGCATAGATAGTAGAAGCAGAATTGAAGATACACTCTTTGTAAAGTATTATTGTTGCTCTTATCTTATTTCTTACCCCCCCTCACCATGTGCATGATACACATGTGGGAGCATGTATGTCATAGTATGAGTGTGGAGGTCAGATGCCCGCTTTGTGAGTTACTTCTCTCCTTCTACGTTTATGTAGACTCCAGGAATTAAACTCAGGTGTCCAGGCTGGCTGGTAAGCTCTATCTGTTGAGCCACCTGGGTGTCCCAGCATTATTCCTATTGGAAAAGAAACCTGTTGCCATGTCTGGCCCATTCATGGCATCTAGTAAAAGCATGGAGGCAAAATGTTACTGACAAACTCTATTAATTTTGCTGAAAGGCAATTAAGTTTCCTTTGAAGCAAATTTGGTGAAATTACCAGTTTCCTTCTTGGGTGGATAGACTTTTCAAAAGACAGTGCTTAACATGAAGTCATTTTCCCCTCCAGCTGTTCCTTATAGTGTCTCCCCTGCTCCTGAAGGACTTTCGATTGCTTTCTTGCTCTACTGGGGTCCTATATAGGCTTCAGAAAGAAAAAAAAAACAAAAAAAAAAAACTTCAGGCTCTAAAGCAAATGATTGTGCCATTTATCAAACTTTTTTTCATTTCAGAAAGTGGATGTCACCAGCAGGGCTGTGATGGAAATAATGACGAAAACAATTGAATATCTTCAACCCAATCCGGGTAAGTGTTGTCCTGTACAGTTGGAGTTCCCTCAGGTTAGCCTCTCACTGATTGACAGGTTAGATTTGGTAGGTTTCTCCTTCCTGTGAGGGAGGGGTCATTTTAAAGCTCACATTGAAATGCCTGCAAAACAAGTGGTATTTTATCTAACTGTGTGTCTTTAACAGTAAATGTGTACAGCGTGGATGATACATCATGACAGGGTAGCTACAAGATCTTTTTATCTTGTTAGACCCCCGAAAACTCAAGTATCCGGGGTCTCAGGCCAGGTTCGCGGTCACCCAAATCACCAGGCGGATTCGAGAGCTTGCTGCAAACTGCACGAGGCTTTATTGTAATTTAACGAGCTAAGGCCCTCCCAGGGTGGTTGCTATGCTCTCTACGTCATTGCTGTGCGCTTGTCCGTAAAGCACACCCAGAGCCATAAAGCATAGCGCCACCAGCTAACTTCTGATTGGTTCCTTGTCACGAGACAGGCATCTGACTTTCTGGTTTCTAGGACAAGGTCATAGAAGCACATGTTCGACCATTATGGCTGCCAAAAGGGAAGCCGGTTCCTTCAATCTGATATTTAATTTTTCAAGAAGTGATAAGAAAGAACACGAGATGATTTTGAGATGTGTTGTGATGACTTCCAAAAGATAAGAAAAAGAGGAAGCCAGACATTTTTGTGACATAAAAATGGTTTATGCTCATACAGCCTAGAGGCTTCCCCAGGCACATCATAGGCCAGCATTAATTCCTGCTAACTTCTTGCACTAGATCTGAGACAGGATTGTAGTAGAGATCATGGAGTATGTCTAGAAGAGAAAACCAGGAATGGCTGCTGCTGTCTCTGTTAGTTCTAGGTGGAGCAGAGCACACCAGCCTCCATCATAGGCCTTCTGACATTGTATGGACTTCCGTTCCTGACCCCAGCTATAACTTGAAGCAAGGCTGAATGTGCTACTTGGGTGAAATATGAGCATTTGAAAAGCTGGTGGCCCGTGAGTCTAGTTTTTTTTTTTTTTTAAATTTCACTTAGGATGCTAGGTCTCTGGGAGTCCTTGAGATACAGGCAATTATTTCATTCTCAATGGGTTCAGATGCAGGGTCTAAATGACAATGTGTAAAAAGAGAGTGTCAGGAGGAAGCAGACAAGTGTCATGGTGCTGAGGCTGCAGGCTCTTTCGTGACTCTTGGCTGCTGACTACAGCTTTTTTCCCATCTTTATTTACAGTGGCATCTCAGTTGCTATTTCAAAGTGAATCAGTGATGTAGAAATGATATTCTTTCTGTGATGAGATGATGTGATGGGGGAATATAGAAGAAGATATGATAGGGTACAGAAACGAGTTTAACTGGTGGTAGATCAGGTAAGTTTTCAAGCTGATTTGTAAGCTGTGTAATGACCAGCAAGAAGCAAAGTTTTGTGCTATGGCCTACCTTCTTTCTAGTGTTTATTTTCCATGGAGATATAAAGATCTTGTAGACGAACACATTTGTTCAAACAACTGTACTCGGTCAAGGCTTGAAAAGAGAATAGCTCACCTCACTGTGCTTTACCACAGTGATGGTTTTGTGGAAGCAAGAGATATTCCTATTACTTTTGCAAAGACCCTTCAAGTACCCCATGATTCCTTCACATGAATTATATTGGTAACTAAATGTTGAAGGGCCTAGTGTCAGGAATGAGAAGAAAAATAGAGTATTTGTCAAGTTCTACTGTAGCTTCAATACATTACTAGTAACATACATTCTCATCTTTAAAACTTAGCTAATTTTATTTGATAATCTTACATATGTATATATTATATTTTGATCATAGTCAGCTAGTTCCTCTCTCTTTTTTTCCTCCCCTGACTGATACTTGTCTACTTTCCAACCAGTCCCTTTCCTACTACCAAGTCTTTGCGCATGTGTGGTCCAGTGAGCATCAGAGTTGCTTACAAAGATGGGGAAGGGTTATGTGTAGCAGCATGAGCAATTGTGAGTGGGCTACACCATGGACTATGACTTCTTCTCTCTTAGAAGCCTTAAACTGCCTCTAAATCCTCAGGGAGAGGTGGGACCTGATGAGTTTCCCCCATCTGTGATGGAAAGTGGACAGGCATAGTCTTGTTTAGATAACCACACCTCCTGTGAGTCGAGTGAAAGCCACATCACACCTGGAACACTTTATTCCACAATACTCCTCTCTTCCTCTGATTCTTATATTCTTTCTACTTTCTCTATCGCACTGTTCCCTACATGATGGAGGCTATGAGTAGACATCTCATTTTGTGCTGAACACTCAATATCTTATTCTCTCAAACTTTACCAGTTGTGGATATCTGCAATAACTAATATCTATTACAAAAGAAACTTCACTGACCAAAGCTGATGGAATCACTAATCTGTAGGCAGAAATGAAATATTTAGAAAGAACTTTGTGGGGCAACATGTCGATTTAGCAAAGTTACTGATTTAGCCTACAACCTAAGGCCTGTGTCCTTCCCATCATGGGCTTTTTGAACTAAATTGGAAGTAAGCATGCATTTTCTCCCATGAAGTGAGCCTCAAACTTAATCAGGAAGGGGTTGGTTGCCCCAATAAGAGACATGCCATTGTTGCACCAAGAAACATATCTTGCTTGGTTGTTGCTAATGTAACGTTGACACTTCTCTAGTGGCCTGAAAAGAACCTGCTGATAATATGAGGGCTAACTAGCAGGAAGGAAGCTTCCAGCAAAATTCAGCTCCATTTTTCAATGTTCTCCTATCTTAAAGTGTTGTATCCTCGACAAAATGCTCTTACAGTATAGATTTAGTGGGCAACCAATAGCAGTGGCAGTTGTCTGTATTATTGAGGGATGCTTTGGGAGTTTTCATGACCAACAACTCGTAGGGAAATATCGGACCTCAGTACTAGGATTATTGTTTAATAACCTATGACTCCTGGGAACAGCTTTGTCCACCAGCACAGGGCACTGCTTTCACACTTCTTTGTTTTCTGATTTTTAATTATATTTTTAATTAGCTTGCATACTAGGAAGTTGCCTTACGGCTTTTTTATACATCCTTACTTTTTACCTTCTTAGCCCCTCCTCTCACATCTCCCTGCCCCATCTTTGCTTCAGTGTTTCTAACCCTTACTGTTTCCTCCTTTACTTTCATATTACCTTATTCTACTAACTAGCATCTGCCAAAACCTCATTTTCACCCCTCTAACAGCCCATTTCCCACTTCCTGGCCTGTACAGAAACTCCCTCCCTCATAAGCACACATATAAAGTTCAAAGCTAAGATACATGTATAAGAGAGAGCATGCATAGTTCATCTTTCTGAATCTGAGTTACCACACTTAATCTGTTTTGTTTTTTGTTCTAACCATTATTCTGCAAATTACATAATTCCTTTGTTTCACAGCTGAGTAAATTTCATTGTGCATCACATTTTCCTTTGAGGCATGCCTAGGTTTATTCTGTTTCATTGCTCCTGTGAATTAGAGCATCAGTAA
Organism: Cricetulus griseus; assembly: GCF_003668045.3. Lineage (NCBI taxonomy): Eukaryota > Metazoa > Chordata > Mammalia > Rodentia > Cricetidae > Cricetulus > Cricetulus griseus. Next base: position 62,473,855 of record NC_048595.1, on the reverse strand, counting down.
ACATGACGGCAGGTATGTCTATGGTAGGATATAGAATCTTTTGCATTCATGCCCAGGAGTGGTACTGCTGGTTCATATGGAAGTTTCCGGGTTTTGAGAACTCTCCCTTATTTCCATAGTGTTTGCACTAGCTTACTGTGAATGAATAGGATTCTGGCCAGTGTGTGTTGTCATTTGTGATAATGGATGTTCTTACTAGAGTGAGAAGGAATCTCAAAGGAGTATTATTTTGCATTTCTCTGATGACTAACACTTTATAAAAATATTTATTTGTCATTTGTAACTTCTGAGAGCTCTCTGTTTAGTTCCATAGCTGTGTTTTTAATTTCTTATTGCATGGGTTTTGTTGTTGTTGTTTTGAGTTCTTTATATTCTGGATATTAATCCTCTATTAAATGTATAGCTGTCAAAGATTGTGTCCCATCCAGTATGCTGTTTCTTCATAACTGTTTCCTAACTTCCTGAGGTCCTGTTTATTAGCTGTTGACCTTATTTCCTGAGCATTTAGGTCCTATTCCAGGACTTTACTTATACCAGTATGATGACATGTTTTCCCTATTTTTACCTCTAGCACTTTCTGGCATTTCATTATTACCTTAAGGTCTTCCTTCTATTTGGGGTTGATTTTTGGAGAGGTGAAAGACAAGATCTAGATAATTTTTCCACATAGAGATAGCCAGGTTCCCAGCACCATTTACTAAAGAAGCTGCCTTTTCTCCAGTGAATTTTTGGTGCCTTTGTAAAAAGAAATCAAGTAGCTATAATTGTTTGAGTTCATAGTTGAATGTTTTGTTGTGTTGATGTATTTTGTGACAGTCTCCCACTGTTTTCCATCCATGGCTCTGTAATATAAATTGATATGAGGTATAGTGAAAGCTCTAGCCTGACTGTTTTTTCCCCTTCAGGGTTACTTTGGATGTCTGTACTTCCAGATGAATTTTAACATTTTTTAACCTATTTCTGTGAGGAATGGCATTAGAATTTTGAAGGGGATTATGTTGAATATATAGATTGTGTTTGATAAGATAGCCATTTTTATAACGTTGATCCTTCCAATATAAGCCTGGGATATATTTGCACATTCACGTGTCTGCTTTCATTCAATTTTCTTTTAATGTTTGAGAGGTCTTTCTCTTCTCTGGTTAGGGTCATTCTATTTTTGTGTTTATGACATTTGTCAATCAGATATTTTCCCAATTTCTTCCTCAGAATATTTGACACTGGTATATGGAAAGGCTACTGATTTTTAAATGTTAATTTTGTACCATGCCAGTTTACTGAAAGAGTTGCCCAATTCTGAGAGTTTTCTGTTGGAGTCTTTAGGATTTGATGTATTGACTTACACCATTTATTAAAAAAAGGACTCTTCTTCTTCCTTGCCTGTATGTTTTCTTTTTAAATTGCTTCTCTTGTCTTATTGTTCTTGCTAAGGCTTCTACTACTTTACTGAATGAGTGTAGACAAAGTGAACCGCCTTGTATTGTTCCTTATTTTAGTGGAAATGTTTTTCTATTTTCTATTTGAGTTTTTCTATTTGTAATATAATGTTTGTTTTGTCATATATTGTCTTTATTGTATACAGCTATATCTCCTCCGTTCCCAGTTTCTTTATAACTTTATCATAAAGGAATATTGGATGCTGTCAAAAGCCTTTTCTGAATCTATTGAGATGATCATGTGATACCTGTCCTTAAGTCTATTTATATAATTTATTACATTTATTGATTTTTATATGTCAAATTTATCACAGTGAATGATATTTTTGTGTGTTCTTGAATTCAATTATTGGTTTTCAAATATTATACTTATTACCCCTAAGACCTGTGTGTGTGTGTGTGTGTGTGTGTGTGTGTGTTTATCTAGTTGAAATAGCAAGATAATATTGACTTTATACTGGCTTTGTAAAAAAATAAATAAATAAAGACAGATAGTGTTGCTTCTTTTTCTGTTTCATGGAATAATTGAAAAACATTGTGGTAGTTTTCCTTTGAAGGTCTGGTTAAGTTCACCATTGTATCCATCTAGGCCTAGACCTTTTTTGGTTGGATATTTTATTATTCCTACTTCTTTCTTCTTTGTTATCTTACTAGATGTGTTGAAATTATTTATCTCCTCTTGATTTAACTGGGGTAGGTCATGTGTGTCTAGAAATTCACTTCCTTTAGCTGCCAAGCTCATGAAATACATGTTTTAAGGTCTAGTCTAATAAGTTTATGAATTTCATTAGTATCTGTAATAATTTTTCTTTTACGAGATTTTCCTAATATAGAAATGAAATGTAATCAGTTCATAGTGTAAAATGTATTAAAAACATGTTGTGGGGCTGCTAAGATGGTTCTGTGATTAAGTAGTCACAATGCAAACCTGATAGCCTGGCTTAGAATCTCCTGAACCCACTTAACTCCAGATGCAGTATCACACACCTAGAATTGCAACATTCTCTTATCAGGCTGGGAAGCAGAGACGGAGAAATCCTCAGACACTTAAGGGTCATGTTGCCTAGTATATGAAGAAGCAAGTAAGAGAAACCCTGTCTCAAATCTCAAACAAGGTAAAAAACATGGACAGACACCTACATAAGTTTGTCCTCTGCCCTCCACATATATGCTATAGAACACCTGTGTCTGTACTCATACACACACAAAGAACACATACATCATACACATTGTGGTAGGTTGAAACAAAATGGCCTCCAAAGAGGGTGACACTATTAGGAAGTGTGGCTTTGTTGGAGTAGCTATGGCCTTGTTGAAGGAAGTGTGTCACTGCTGAGGTGAGCTTTGATATATGCTCGTATATGTTCAACATAATTGCCCAATGTCTCAGTTCACTTCCTGTTGCCTTTAGATCAAGAGGGACTTTGAACTCCAGCAACATGTCTTCCTGTGTGCTACCTTGCTTTCTACCATGACAGTAATGTACTAAATCACTGAACTGTAAGTGAGCCACCCAATGAAGTGTTTTCTTTTGTAAGAGTTACCATGATAATGGTGTCTCTTCACAACAGTAGAAACCCTAACTTGGACACACATACACACACACACACACACACACACACACACACACACACACAGAGAGAGAGAGAGAGAGGAGAGAGAGAGAGAGAGAGAGAGAGAGAGAGAGAGAGAGGAGAGGGAGAGAGAGAGAGAGAGAGAGAGAGAGAGAGAGAGAGAGAGAGAGAAATGCAGATTCTTAGTAAAGACCATCACTAATCATTTTTCCTAATTTTAATGAAACTATGCTATGTTGCAGGTAGGTATGTTGAGTTGAACATTATCTCTGCACAAATTCACATCTACCCAGACTTTATAATGTGAACTTACTTAGAAATACTGTTTTTGGAGGTAATTTCAGATGAATTCACCCTAAATTTAAGAGTGGGTCCTGAATCCAGCACTAGTCACCTTAACAGAAAAGAAGATGGCATTGGGAAACACAGAGACATGACCAAGTGAAGAATAAACAGACATGGGAGTTGTGCTGTCATAAGCCAGAGAGTGCCAGGAGCCATACCATGCAGAAGGAGCAGGAGTCTCCCATAAAACTTCCACAGGGAACCAACCTTCTCAACAGTTTGAGTTCAGATCTCTGGCATCCTGTTGTGAGAGAATAAATCCCACTGTTTGAAGTCAGTTAATTTTGTAGTAAATTGAAATAGTAGCACCATAAAATAATATTGCTAGGTAGTCTTGTTTTCTCCCAGAAAAACAAAACAAAGACTAGGTCACCATGTTTAAGAAAAGACCAGGTATCTTAGTTACTATTCTATTGCTCCAAAGAAACAAACCTGAAGTTGACCAAGGAAACTCTTACAAAAGATAGCTTTAATTGGGAGCTTGCTTATAGTTTTAGAGGGTTAGTCTATGATCATAATGGCAGAAAGCAGACAGGCACAGCACTGGAGCAGTAGTTGATCTGGAGACAGCCCAGAGAGAGAGAGAGAGAGAGAGAGAGAGAGAGAGAGAGAGAGAGAGAGAGAGAGAGACAGACAGACAGACAGACAGACAGACAGACAAACACTGTGTCTGGCTTGGAGCTTTTGTAACCTCAAAGTCCACCTCTAATAACACACTTCCTCCAATAAGGCCACACCTACTCCAGCAAAGTCACATCTCCTAAGACTTCTAGTCTTTCTCAAGCAGTTCTACTTCCTGGTAATGGAGAACATCAAATGTATGGACCTATAGGGTTTGGAGCAAATAGAAAACTTTAGAAATAACACATCATAATAGAGTACTATGTGTTTTTTTTGTCACTGTAATTATTTTATGACTCTGAGAACTGAATGGACCAGTGCTACCTACAAAAAAACTTAAAGCCATCATCAGACAAATTAACATTTTCTCCAGAAAAGCAGTTATTTGTGGGTAGGTCACATAAAAATGAAAATAAATGTCACACCAAAGAAATTAGAACCAAACAAAATTCCATATAATAATTCCAGATAATTTAAATAGTTCATATTGATAATTTATGACAGGATTTACTTTCTCTCTGAATTTCTTGTTCTGGAAATAGGCATCACATGGAGTTCCTAGAAAGTGGCTAGTTGTCATTATGCTGGCTATTCAAAACCAGCTGGTTGTCCTTGGAAGGAGACACAGAAGTTTAACCAATACCCAGAGTCCTTAGTGCTTTGGTATAGACAAACTGAGAGAATCCCCAGACTTGTCTACATATGCTCCCTATTCTGCATCCCAGGAACTAAACCTGGGTTAACCCATTTGGAGACTGATCATGGGTGCTGAATATACAAGATCTGGCTTGAGTTAGATGAGGACCCTCACTGGAGACAATCAATAGATTCTTATAGAATCGTGGGAAGTGACACATCCAGGGTATTTAAAGAGTACCCCTGTTAGAGCATAGCCTTACAGTTTGAGACTCTCAAAAACTTTTATATTCTTTAAACTTAGTTCTTATCTAAAAGGGTAAGAAGGAGAGTTTGTTTGGTTTCAGGAATTCGTGAACACGCCTTATGAAGGCCCATCTTCATCCCTGACCTCCTCCAGAGTGGCATTTTAAAACGGCAAATCTGATCATATTATGTTACATAAAACATTAAATTGTGTTTTCATGCTTTGGGAATTAAAGTGGCTTATAAGGCCTCCCTGCCTGGATGAACTGCCCAAAGCCTCCATCATGGCCAGCTGACAGCTCTTTCAGGCCCTGAATCATCTCACTCCTGCTGCCTTCCCTGGGCTCATCTCAGGCACAGGCAGCCAGTCAGCTCTTGGCAATGGTGATGTATCAGGCATGGCTGGCTGATGTATTACAGCTGCTCCACAAAGGGCACGTGGAGGAAGTCTTCGTTTTCCTTAGATTATCGGCCCTCAGATGTACACATCATATGAATTTTCCCTTTGTGTAAACATCTGTTCTAGAACATGTGTGGGCAAAGCAAAAGTTTGATAAAGATCTGATATTTAGCTTTTGGTTTGTGTATTGCAGGGTTTTCTTTACTGTCAATAAAGAAATGAATGATTAGGTTCCCATCAAGACAGCTTTAATTATTTTAATCTCCTGAAAATCCATTTCTTATTGATACAGTGGAGGTTTCCCTTCTGTTAGGTGGATAGCTCTGGCCAGATTACAGTATGGGGTCGTTTTAGGCTTGCCATGCTTTCTGCACCAGAGGCATTTTCAGTTTTCACTGAGCAATTGCTCTGACCTGACTGTTATAATACAATAATAATTTCCAAGCTCCTCGGGGGCAGCAGCAGTTCACACATGGGGATTATTATGCATAGCAGGCACTTGCCTTTCTGTAGGAAGAGCTTTCCCTGATGACCGTGTGCTGTTTATACAGTATGCTTGATATCTGAGGTACTAAATTGGAGGTATTGGATTTCTGTTGAGAGGGTTTTTTTTTTTTAGTAATTTCATTTCTCACTTATGGAATATTGCCCGTGGAAGTAAAAGCACGCTGCATTAATTTTTAAATGCTTCATTAGTCCCTGTGATAATTTTATATTAAAATTGTATTTCTTCCCATGGGCTGTTCTTTTAGTCATCTCCTTCCAAAGATGAATACGTATGATGCTGATCAGCTATTAGTTGGTAGTGGAACTGAACATTAATTATATGTCATTTGGTATCCATTTAACCAAATGCTTGGTTGGACAACATATTTATTTCCTGTTTGGCAGGAGGACCTGATCTCTCGTCATCATGTCTTTCAGGGCACTTAGGATTGATCCCAGCACATTTTTGCCCTCTGTTTGGCCACATATGTGAATGAGGGAATATACAACATCCAGCCTTCACTAAATGAGTAAGGGATGTGTATTTACTTATAGACAGAGATTTTACTTTTCCATATCTTGACACCAAGAAGTGATTCAAAACATACAAAGGAGATTCCCCTATACAAATATAAGGAAATGTTGAATTTCAGAAGGATAGGTCTTTTGAGAATAAATACAATAAAGAAGAAAACATGTCTGGAAATGGACAGTATATCATATTTATTGAAAAGTCTGGAGGACTTTCTTAATTTTTCCAAATCTTTGGGAAAATTATTGAAAATTGTCTAGTCATCATTTTTATAACTCTAACTGACACCAACTGACCCAGATACCAAACGTCACTTAGACAACTTTGGGGATTCTCTCTATTACTGAAACTTTTGATGTAGTATGTGTGTCCTGCAGGGAGTTACCCAACCAGACTCTTGTAGGTTGTTGGACCATTCACTACTATTGATTTTAGCTCTCAGTTACCTATAGTACAATAGAGCAAAGGTAGATTGGGAGTGCCCATTACTGCTTTCAGCTTATGATTAAGTGTCCTTAACACTACAAGACTGCTATCCTGTACTAAGGCTGGGGAGTTTTCTGTGTTTGGAAACACAGTTGTGAAAGTTACTCACTAGCATGCCTATCACTTCTTAGGTGTTCAAGACATGTCGCTCACCTTCCATTCCCAGGGCCCTGCAGTTCTTCCAGAAAACATCTCAGGTGCATATCCCCATCTGACCTGAGGCAGGCCCCACCGATATCATAGCACCAAATGCCACTCTTTTCTCTACAGACCCACATAAGCAAAGACTCCTCATGTTAGTAAAGTGATAATTGTGTATCTTTCAAATTATACAAACTAGTTTATGCTCTTGGGGTGCAATTGCATTCTTTCCCAGGCTATGCTGTGAGATCTTTATTGGCTACTTGCAACATCCCATCCTGAGGTGGGAAATATTTGGTGTCCATGTCACAAGTTCTTACAGCTGCTGAGTGTGCCTGAGTGCACAGTGTCCTAAAATACTGCTCGGTTGCTTCCCACGCAGGGATAGCTGTCACCTGAGAGAGTGGTGTTACATAAATTCAGTTATTGGGTTGAAAGTCCATGTTCCAGTACTTGAGTTGCCTGCTTATACAAGATGCAAGCAGACCTTCTCTCTCCTCAGTTCTTCACAGTATTTAACTACAGGAGCTTTACCTGAGCCTTCATTGCATCTGCATCTTGGTGGTTATTTAGTCATTATTAGTGTGCAAACTGAGGGGGGCACCATGTTCACAGTTCTGAGAGCATCGGAGGGTGGAAGTTCCATGTCGTAGGTGTGCTGCAATTCTGCCTGTCATATAGTCATTGCATATTACTATCAGGAAACATGTGCGAAACCTATTCATTATATGGATTTGATTGAAAGTATGAAACTCAGATGTAATTGTGTGATTTGCAGATTTATACTTTTGTTTCCATTGTGATCCTTGTACTAGGCTTTACCAATTTAACTAAAATAACTCAAAATTAAGGGGCTGGAGAGATGGATCAATGGGTAGGAGTTCATGCTGCTGCTATGGAAGATGTAAGTCCACTTCTCAGCAACTGAGTGGCAGCTCACAACTGTGTAACTACAGTGCAGGATATCAGATGCCCTCTTCTGGCAACTCAGGGCACCAAGCACACATGTGGTGCATAGGCTCAGTACATGTAAAATGCTCATACACATAATAACGAAAATGAATGAAGCTCTAATTCAAAATTGGTATTTTGTTGTGGTAAAATATATCATCTTAATTAAATTCAAATATGCATTTCAGTACAGTCATCAACATGGTCTACTCCCATAGCCCCTTTCATGTGTGAAAATAAAAATATTCCCATTGAATAATAGCTCCCCATTCTCTGACAACCATCATTCTACATTCTGGTGATGTAACTTCATGTACTCTTAATATCCCATGTGACTGAACTCATGTACTTTTTTCGTGTTTGTTACTAGCTCATTTTGCTTAGGATATCGCCAAGGCTTATTCATGTTATAGCATATGTAAGATCCTCTGCCTTTTTGAGGTTGGATAATATTCCACAGGAGATAGAAAAGGTTTCTGTTCTAGGAGTAGAATCTATTTGGTCCCTGTGAATACTTCTTTGGATAGCTGCTGGTCTAGGCCTTTAAGAATTTTGTTGATAATTTTTATATTAGATTTCATAAGGAATCTGTAACATTCTAGTGTTTGTCTGGATTCTGTATTCTCTTGGTATGATTTAAGTAGCACTTCTTCTTTACTTTTGTAGAAATTTTCCTGATAGATTGTTGTCAGTTCTTTAAAGGTGAAGTCTTCATGTAACAATTATGTTCTCTGCTCTTCTGTAAGAGAAAGAAAACCTGTCTGATGGGCTATTGCATGGATTAAAAAGATGCTGTGTCTGAACTGTGTATAGTAGGTACTTCTAAATGACAGCCACAGAATGAAATGTGTTTCTGATATTCAGCTTTTAAAAGACTTTCAAGATCTTTCTGTGTCTGTACTGCAGGCAGTAGCATTGATGAATAGCCCTACAGTCTGTCAGCATCGTCTTGCTAAAGATCTCTCCTCTCCTGAGCAATGATGCCTGGCTTTTCTTAGGAGAGCTGGAGAAGAAACGAGTCCCCACAAGCTATAGAAACTTCTAGAAAACATGTTCTACATCCCTCTTCTTCCCTAATAGATGGCTAAGTCTATTGTGTTTCTCCTAACAATCAGAACATGAAGATGTATCTCAGGAAATGATGTGGCCTCCTATTCTGCCCTAGAGTACCTCTGATGCTCATAAACATGAGCCAAGGGCAATGGCTCTTCATCCTTGCTGTGGCAGATGCCTTGTCAATGTGTTTTTACTTGGTATCACAGTGAATAAAAGGAAATCAATCTTGAGAATAAGTATAAACCTTAAATATTTTGTTACTTTTTTTTATTTTAAAAAGTGTGTTTATTCCCAGCATGCTGATCTTTGAGATTCAAGGACAACATATCCTTATTGCAAAGCATTTTCAGAGTTTTTATAATAATGGTATTTTAAACATACTTCTAACAATATTATATTAATTAATAGCTATTTTAAGAATAAGATGAACTGTTTAGTAGTGCTTATAACAAACTGCATTCTATAGTAATATTCAATAAAAAAATTCATATTGAATCTCCTGTTAGGGAACAGCCCCCATGGAATCACAGGTGGACACTGACCAATTTTGCATTGAGAATGTGTTGTCCATTGAGGGAGTGTTCAAAAGACCTAGACAGAGTACATGCATATGTATATGTATTGTAGGTAGTTTTTTCTTCTTAATTCCCCTTTCTTGATCTCCTTCCTAAATGTTCTACTATATCCACACACCCTAAATCTTTAGTTGTATGCATGTATATATTATAGGCTAGAAGCTACATAGCAGGGACAACATGCTTCCCCCTCAAGAAATTGGGTGACCGTAATTTATATTATACATTCTAAGTACCCCCACTTTCCTGAAATCTTTGTGATTTCTCTTTTCTTTAGAACTAATCATATTCTAATACTATGTGTTCATTTTTCATTCATTTGTTCATGGACAACTAGGTTGTTTCCATTTCCTAGCTATAGTGAATAGAGCAGCAAAAAGCATGGGATGCAAGTGTCTCTGTAGTAGGATGTGGAGTTCTTTGTGCAGGAGTGAAACAGCTGGGTTGTGTAGTAGTTCCATTTTAAATTGTTTTTGAGAAGACTCCAAATTGATTTCTGCAGTGGCTCTTCAACAAAACTGACTGGCACATTTGTGTACATCTGTGTTGTTCATTGACACATTTCTAGGAGAAATGTGCAAAGAGGTGGAGTCATAGTGTTGTGTCCAGATTTCGGAACCCCAAAAGAACCCACCAACAAGGAGATGACTCACCGAATGTAAGGACAAAGGTTTCTTTATTGAATTGAGGATACGAGCTGCAGCACGGACCCCATTCGTTCGGGAACAAATGGAGTACCCACTTTCGACTGAGGGGTGTTTTTATCAGGGAAAATTGTAGGGCTGGAAGCCCCAAGATTACAAAATTTCCATGGTTACACAGGACAGGTCAAAGATTGTATGCCTCAGGAAAGGTGCAATTAAGCAGGTTGCTTCAGAGAAAATGAGTTTGTTAATTGTCTCCTGGGTTGGGGACTTCTACAATTGATAACTATCTGATCCTCTTTGGACCAGAGGAATGTGGACACCTTTCTAGGGTGTGATATCTGGTCTAAGGGCTTGAGTCCTGTGGATCTTTGTTTAGCCTTGTCTGCTGAGCTGCCTTAAGGGAACTCAGAGTTTTCTTTTTGGGCTTTGGAGTCTGGGTTTTAGACTTTTATTAATTTTCCCCTTTCAATAGACCTGTGTTCAAACATTGCAAATATTGCCATATTAGCATCCAAATTTGCCCTTCCCTTAGAGCAGTGCCTGAGAGTTCTGCTTGCTCACTCTGAGTTCCTGGGGCATCTGTTTCATGGGCTTAGCTTGTTTCTGCAGATCCTCAGAATGGATTTTCAAACTCAACCTTTAAGTCCACTTCCAGAAAAGAGTTCAGGTACCAGTTGCTTCATGAGCCTCCCAGCCTTGCTACTTTAGGGGGTGTGTGCTCTTCTCTGTGGTCTAAATAGCCTGTAGTGTGGGCCACTTCCTGCCTCATAACAGTGAGGGGCTGTCTGATGGTGTAGATGAGTTTTTTGAGAGCAGGCCTCACTAGCACAGTTGCCTCACAGAGTAGGTGCTCAACAAATACTGTGTCATTTATCATTACATGGGAATTCTTTAAAGTATTGTATTTTTGGTAAATAACCAATCTAGCCATGGTATTCCAAACTTTACTGTGTAAAAGATACATAAATCTTTCCAGTGTGACCTCTGCAATGAATGATTGACATTAATTTTGTGTGAGTGCAATAGGATGTTGCTCTGTGCCCAGACTGCCCTACATCTATCTCTGTGTAGTCATATGGCCTCCAACTCACCCAGCCCACATGGGCAGTGGTTCTCAACCTTCCTAATGCTGCTACCCTTTTATACAGTTCTCATTTTTTGTGGTGGACGCCAACCATAAAATTATTTTGATTGCTATTCCATAACTGTAATTTTGCTATTGTTATAAATCAAAATGTAAATATTTTTGGAGATAGAAGTTTATCATGGGGTCACAGGTTGAGAACAACTGCCATTGCATGTCCAAATAGTGAGCTATGACTTTATATTCATTAGTGGTTTTGGTTCTGTTGATCTAGGACTCATAATTCAGCTTGGGGACTGTTCTTTGTTGGGAGAAATGGGAGTTTGTTCGCCGAGTCACAAAGATTGCCCAGTTTTTGTCAGTAAGCTGATTTTATAGCTCAAAAAATGGTGCTTCCTAGTATGGAGTGACTGCCTGCCTTGTGGACTAAGCAGTTAGGAAGTGGGATTCTACCCTACTGTGGTTAGGAAGGAAGTCTGAAGACTGTGAGGCCTGGCAACTGTAGACCCTAATGTGCATGAGGGAAATGCTAGCCAGGCCACCCACAGTGCTCCTGATCTCCAGCCAGCTGCCCATCAGACCAAGCACTGCAGGGAGTGGAGTCTACCATCCTCGTGCTCCATTCCAGAGTACAGAGGGAAGCTAGCAGAATGCACTAGAAAATGAAGCCTTTTCTAAATGTCCAATGAACTTTTAAAACTTTTAAGTGAAAAGATTTAACTCAAGGCAAAAGAGGATGCCTTTGCCCCCACCTCTCACTCCTCCAGCCAATGACTGCTTCCCTAGTATCCTGTTGACACTTGTCTCCACCTCTCAAATTTGCAAGCTCTTGTTTTGGATCAGTCCTCACTTGGCATGTGGAAATGTTCAGAGAAAGGGACTCTATGAAATATAGTTCCCCGAAGGACTGCAGGACCATAGTGTGACCTGAGAGCATTGAAGCACTGTCACATCAGAGCCTAGCTGGGGAGAAAAGGGGGAAAGGCTCTGTCATCCAATACAGGCTGTGATTGTGCTTGGACTTTTTGCTGTTTATCATTGAATGCTGATAACAACCTCCTGAATAACATCATCTTCTGAATACACAGCTAGAAAAATGTACAGCCTGCTTTTATCTACGTCTGCAAGAACTCAAAGCTGATACACTACTTCCCATGAAAGAAGGCAAGACCTGATAATGACTTGTTTGCTTGTTTGGAGTAAGAAATAAAAAAATAAATTTAAGACTTCAGAAGTGTGACTCTTGAGCATTCCCCACTAGTTTCTGCTTCAGTAGACAGGTAGCCTTAGGATGGCTGAGCAGTGACTCACAGGGACATTGCTTTTGATCAGGGAACTGCAGGCAGAGCCTGCCTACTACTGCCTTGCTCTGTGACGAGCCTGGGTTTTCCCTCAGCTGTGCCCAGAATTAAAAAAGCTCAGCGGGAGGCTAGAGGCTGCATAGAGCTCACCCTGGGAGCTGGTAACAAGCCAGACTCCCCAGGTTTGTATTCTTTAAAAGGTAGAGAGATCTTGCCTTAGGAAGGAAGCTGTTCTCTGTGCTGGGACACAGCAGCAAAGCCCTTTGGGGGTTGAGTCAACCTTTTATGATCATCCTAATTTTATGTTCTGCTCTTGCAGTTTACCCAATAGATGTCTTTCCAGATAATTGCATCACATAGATCCACCAAGTCTTTTCCTTTGATGCTGTTTTCTGATCCCATTTTACACGTCAATCCTCTTTAACTTTTCTCTCCTTGGCCAATTGTCTTTTAAGCTGGTGAACATATGCTATAGAAAAAATTTTCAGTTGGATGGCCCTTAAGACTACACGCATGGCTAGCCTGTCAGATCTCTATTTGTCCACTATTTAACCACTAGATAATGGCTAAACTCTTCTCCTGGGGGTGAGGTCCGGGGCTGGAAAGTAGTTTTAATTGATTTCTTCTTTCATAATGGAAATAATTCATGAACATGTTATTTAAAATTACTTTACACGCAAAGAACTGTACAAATAAACCTCCAGCTGCCCCCAGGGTTGAAATCCCTTCCTCCATTTCTGCTCCTGAAAAGCAACATTTAAGACTCTTGACTGTTTGTTTGTTTTCTTTTTTCCTTTATGGTTTTTACCTCTAGTCGTGAAGGTAAACACTCCTGCATGAAGACTTCTCCCTTTCCTCCCTTTTAGCTGTTTTCTTGCCGAATTTCACGGGAGCCATGCCCACTTCAGCATTAACCTGTGCTGAGCTGGAGCTGCACACCTGGCACAGCTGTAGTGGTTCCTGGCACAAGGCCTCCCTGAGATCTCTTTGCTGTCATGCTTTGTTTGTCTCCTTGTGTTGCATTCCTATTTCCTAGTTTTCATTCCTATCCTTCTTCTTGGTTTCTACTTTCCTTTAGTAGAATGCCTCTTTAGTGAGTTCAGAGAAGAAAAAAAAAAGAATTGTAACCTTAATGGTGTCATTTGAAAACATCCCTATTGGACCTTTTTATTTCATTGATAATTGAAGGTACCCTGATAGGTTATTTTATGAAATAAATCTCAATTAATTGCTCCATTTTTTTTTTCTAATGTCTCTTTCCTCATATGGTGTGTAGCCTGTCTTTTCCTGTCTGAAGTCGGCATCCTACCTACAGTTCCTTCTGGTGGCCCTTATGTGGACCTCAGACCTTGTACTGATTTTCAGTGGTCTTTTTATTCTGGAGACACATCCACACACCTCTCCCTTCAGAGGTTACAACCTGGCTGTCAGGTTCTTTGGTGAAAAATAGAGGACACAGGCTGGTATATTAGCCAACTTTGCATGATTATAATGATGTACTGACCACTGGGCACCTGTAAAGAAACACAGGCTTGTTTAGCTCAGAGGTGATGAACACATGGGCTCTATTAGTTGGCCTGTGAAGACAGCAGAGAATTGGCCTTACATCATGGTAGGCTCGTGTATTGGAACAAATGGCCATATCAAGCTAGACAAGAAGAGAGATTGAATGAGAACAATAGTATCATCTTGGGGACCAAACCCTTAACATTTGGGGGCACACAATCCATATTAGAGCCATACTAGTTGATTAGTACACATGGTGAGTGCTGTGGAATCCTACCTTCATCATGCTCAGCTCTCCTTTTCTCAAAAGAGACCTCCAGGACTCTTACACCTTTTCTCTTCCATCTAGAGAAACAAGGCTCTAGTTTCTAGTCTCCGTTACATCTTAGAAAGCTTCTTCTTCGTAGAAACCAGAGCATGTGAGCAGTCTGTTTGGACAAACTGAGGCCATGCTTGGTCTTCTCGCAGATGACTGTCTGTCATGTCATGCCTGCAGCAGATATGTTAACCCTGCGCACACTGCTGTATGTTGACATTTGCTGGCAGATACACACCCACTGTAGTAGGTCTCACTTTCATATATCAGGGGAGAGAATGGTATTGGGAGTGTGTTTACTCGTTAAGCAAGTGAACTAGGAGTAGGATGGAGGGAGAGTTAAGAGGGGGGATAGTGTGAAGGAGAGGAGTCAGGTCTGCTTAGGAGAGAAAGGATTTAGCGCTCCAGACTCATACATAATTTGGTATAGCAACCAGGAAAAGATAACATTATAAGGCTTTGAATGTCTTCTATTCCTGTTCCCTAGGTTCTTTGTCAGTTTTTTTTTTTTAAATCACCATTTTAGAAGAGCATTTTGAAACAATTATGCTAACACTGGAGGATAGTAGTTTAGCAGTCTGATGGTATTTTTCAAGGGCACAGACGTTTTAACCATCCAAGGTTCTTAAGAAAGCCATGAGTTCACAAATGAATATGAAAGACAGTTCCTTCAAACATGTAGATGTAGAAGTTTTTAGAGTATTTGAAGAAATAAAATCTTATGGCTTTCTTCCTTTTCCTGAAGATGTAGGCTGTATCGATATGTTCTTAAGTAATTAGTAAAATAGTAAGTTTCTATATAATTTAACAACATTTAAAAAGAATTTGAAACTCAGCAACACTATATCAAACATTACTTTTGAAAAGCAGATCTTAATAAAATCAAAGCATAGTCATAAATCAGTAACCAGTATTTATAAAAGATGTTCATCACGGATGAGGCATGATTGAAGGGGTGTGGCTGCCTCTTAGGATATTATTACCGTGGTTCTGTGGTGTCCACTTCCCTTCTCTCCTTCTGTCACCTTGTCCTTATTTTCTGGGGTCTGCTATTTCCCTTTGTGTATGTTGTTCCTGCTGCTTCTCTATGTCCTGCTGTCTAGTGTCTGGTCCTAGCATTGACGTAGTACTTACCAGTTCTAATTGTCTCACTGACTTCATACTCTGCAGTGAGAGCTGTGCGGCAGAAGCTCTCTCCTGCATCTCAGCCCTGGCTGCCTGTAGGAAAGGCTGTGCAGGTCTACGCCAATGAATAGGTCATTACGAGCACTTCAACTTCCTCAGATTTAACATGCATTATATACTTTTTAAAAAAAGCTTGAGGTGAACAAAAGGAAAATTTTGTATTTTTTGTGGTCACTGCCAGCTTGGCATGTGATATTAGTGCTACTTGCCACTGCATAACTATGTGGTTCAAAGCTCAGTGAAGCTCTGCTATGGACATTTGCTTGTTCAGTGCTCTGCCCTGTGGGCCTTGCTTATTCAACTTGCTGTAGTATTCCATCCTGGCATTTCATGTAAACACTTAACTCTAATTTTCATATAGCTGACTTTGGCTTCAGTTCATTAAAAACTTTGTGACTATGGATAACTTCTCTCATTTCCACTCTATGCCTTGGAAGCCCAAAGTTTAATATAAGCCTATTTGAACTGTATGCTTTAGATCAAAGATGCTAAAAGCACTTTTACTTTCAGCTGTGATTTCCTCGAGGGTTTTCATGCAGCTATCATTATGGACTCAGCCCTAGGTTAATGTGTAATCAACTCTGATAATGGGTGTGACACCTAGAGTCAGTCAAAGCATAGTCTTGCTTAATAAGTTACTAACATGACTCCCTTCGATAAAACTGGGACTACTTTCTAGGTGCCTTTCTAGAAAAACAAAAATAGAAAGGGGATAGAGATGTAATTGTTGAGAAGCAAAACCAACTTGAGGTGACATGATTAACAGAAGTAATTAGATATTTTAATAAATGTAGTATTTCCTTCTTAGTTGAGAAATCACTTTGAAAATGGTTTCATTTTATACATGTTGTAATCAAAATGAAGCTCAGGCCCACACTTCTTGAGTTCACCATCACCCCTTATCTTAATCCACAGGCTCCTGTGGCTGAGATATGAAACAGGAATATAACTTGGAAATGAGCAGATAGTCCAGATATTTCAAGAATGCTGTTTATAGCCAACCATGCCCCTTGAGTCACTACAGCCAGTAGACTGTGAAAATGTGTGGACAGCATCCGAGCCCATGGTGCTGCCTCATCAAGACCTAAGTTTTGCCTTGCTGTGGAATTCTACTTGGATCTTAAGGGAAAGATTAGAGCTGATGTATATTTGGTTGCCCACATATTGTATGCAAAGACTGTGAGCCCAATGAAGGTGCAGCTTTAGGAGCTGAGTGGGTGTGTAGGCTGGTTTGAGGCTGAGTTCTCCAGTCCTCCAGAAGTGTTTGCTTCTAAAGGCTGTTCTTTCTTTGTTTCCAGCTTCCAGAGCTAAGCTCAGCATGATCAACACCATGTCAAAAATCCGTGGCCAGGAGAAGGGGCCAGGCTATCCTCAGGCAGAAGCACTGTTGGCAGAGGCCATGCTCAAGTTCGGCAGGGAGCTGGGCGATGATTGCAACTTTGGTAAATAGCCTTTGTCACACCATGGCTCTCCATGGAGGTTACAATGCTGGTAAAAAGCAACTCTAGACATCACTAGTCAACTATTTCATATTTTAATTCTCAGTTGTAGATGTTAGACATGGTGGCTAAAATGTGATTTTAGGATTGCTAATGCCTAAAGTGATTTGTCTAAGGGCTTTTGTCCTTTTTCTCTAATGGGACCCCAGCTTTAACAACAGTTTTGGCAGACATACCCAGATGCCTTGGCACTGTACCAGGTGTATCTGGCAGGAGTTAGGTTTAGAGACAGAGTGAGCAGTCACAATCAGCATGATTTGCCACCCTGCCACCTGGGCTTTCTCTGATTAATCTGCTGCTCATTTGTATGTGGTCCCTGATTCTATATCCCCAGACAAAATAGCATTTATTCCATCTCTTTTATCCTCTGGCTCCCAGGACCCTATATACCTTATGCCTTTACCCCTCCTCTTTGATACCTGACCTTTCTGGACCCTAGTTCTCCATTCTTGATATCTGCTTCTGCTAAACGCATTGGGCTGCAACTGATATGAAAACTAGCATAGGACTAAGAGCATTCCAAACTACTGCTCAGAGTAAAGTGTTACATTCTTGATAAGGAGGAATATTCCTCCATATGAAAGGCTATGGAACCTGGATTTCAGAATGTTCTGTGGGAAATAGGAAAGCTACTGTTATTTCTTGAGAGCACCATGGGCTCCCTCCTTGTCTCTGCTGTTTTCATAGGACAGAAGCAATCCCTACATTGCCATCTTGAAGGTTGCCGTTGCAAAGCTAGCTGGTCTTTGTTCATCATGGGAGTTATATCTTCATTTTCCCCTCTCAGGTCCCGCTCTTGGTGAGGTAGGAGAAGCCATGAGGGAGCTCTCAGAGGTGAAGGACTCCTTGGACATGGAAGTGAAGCAGAACTTCATCGACCCCCTTCAGAATCTTCATGACAAGGATCTGAGGGAGATTCAGGTCTGTGCACTTCATCTTCCCACACTCGTGCAGATTCTCATTTGTTCAGACAGCGCTTACTGGGTTACAAAGCAGTACACATATGGCTTCCCAGCAGCCCCACAAGACAAAAGGAACCAGAAACTAAAGGCACTTCAATCCACTGTCACAACTCAAGTTTGGTTTAACTTCCTTGTTAAATAGTCTTGGCACTATTTTTTTTTTCTTCATCAGGATGTCCTTTATCTGGAAATGTATACGTTTGTTAATATGAATGATGGGCCAGGCTGATGTGGCCCTTAAATATTAGTTGTACTTTTCTTTAGCTAAAAATAAGTAGCTACTATGTCACTCTTAAGCACATTCATATGTTTTCATGATTGTTGTTGGAAATGAGAAGAAATAACCACTCTTTCTAAAACATGGAAAACAGTTGTGCTATTGCTAATAAATTCAACTGGCTTTGCCTCTGACTGGCTGTGAGTTCAAATGCTTTCTAAGAACACCCCTGCCTAAAGGAAACACACACACACACACACACACACACACACACACTTAAGAGTATGAGTTGAAGGTAGGAAATGTGGCCAGAGGGGGAGTTTCTAGAACATTGGCTGTCCCCTCCCTTCCCAGGCCTTTGCTGCTCCTGACTGTGCTGTCATTTTCTTCTGCCCTCATTCATACACACTAAGGAACAAGGGGAAATCATCCTTTTCTCTTCCCTATTAGTCATGGGATACTACAGCTGCCACAGGGGAAGTGCTATTGGTCTTTAAGGGAAAACAAAACAAAAGCAAACCTCCCTAACCAAGTCCCTAAAGGGGTTGGAAACCTTGTTGCAGATAATGCTGCGAGGGATCAAAAGTGACTTGAGGGGCATTTGATGAAATCTCTTCCAAGGTCCCTTGTAGTTTGCTTGGTGACTGACTTGTGTCACCTGTCCATGGAGAAGTTTTAACCTAAGTCATCTGCCCCCTAAAGGCCTCCTCTGTCAAATGGGGCACCTGTTGAGATTACTAGGCTCAGCCCTGGTTTTTCTGACTCAGGTAGTCAGGAATCTGCATTCTTAACAGACACATTAGGTGCTTCTGGTAAACTAGATTAGTAAAGAAAGAAGAAGTTCATTTCTTCGACCTTGAACTCAGAGAAAGGGGCTTTCCTCTGCTTTCTTTGAGATTCCATTTCTCTTGAGAAGATGACTCATGGGCTCTGTGTGTATCCTTTGCTTAAGGAGGAGTGTGGGAAGGATGCACACTCACATTTCCTTCTTGTCATTTGATGGAAGAGGCAAGTTTAACTTGATGTTGGCTTCAAATGCCAAATCCAATCTCTCCAGGGTTTCTCATTCTGAATTATTTGTAAAGATGTCACTGCACAGTTAGCCCTTTGCAGATGCATGTGTCCATTTCTCTGGTGACAAGCCATTTCAAACACAACCAGTCTCATTTTGGAGGCAACCAGGAATGTAAGGGAAATGAGGTACAAGCTGGCCTTTTCCATAATATGCCCTTTGGAAGCATACTCTTGCCCTTGACTTTTTCAGCATCACCTGAAAAAGTTGGAAGGCCGGCGCTTGGACTTTGATTATAAGAAGAAACGACAAGGCAAGATTCCAGATGAAGAACTTCGCCAAGCACTGGAGAAATTCGATGAATCTAAAGAAATCGCCGAGTCGAGCATGTTCAATCTCTTGGAGATGGACGTAAGCTGCTCTCCTTTGGGTTTTCCTTCAATTTTATCATGAAGGCACAGCATGGATGTGTTGAAAGATGATACATTGGGTAACATGCTACTGTCTGGTAACTCTAAATGATGAGAACACATAGATGACTGCTTCTTTTGAATAATTTGTCATAAACTAGGCATGGAACTTAATGAATTTTAAACTATTACCAATAGTGCAGAGATAAAGAATGCTTGGGATAACCCAGGTATAAAACCAGCATCTTAAAAACTACAGTTTAAATATAGAGCATATTGATCTGCAGCTAAGAATGACAACTAAAGTACATTCGGAATTTTGTATTCAAAATTATAAGGTGGTCAATATATGGAAGTAAGGTTGATATTTTCATTGAAAAAGTATACAAAATACAATTGATTATTATAGTATAGGGACTATGTTCGGGGAGTTGTTGGGACGTTTTAGAATTGTTTCTGCATCTCCAGAGTATTAAATTATCACTCCTGGCTTTGGACATTAAATTTTCTTGAGTTCTTTCAGCTATAAAGCTATCTGAACAGTCCTTTCATCCTTATTTCACACGTGTCGAGATCTGAAAAAACAGCTTTCCTGTTGTGGTTCACATCCACCTTTCAAATCCATCAATTCAGTTGCAACGTTTGCAGGATTTTACATACTCATCACTTGCATTGGCAAGGAATCTTCAGAGAAAACCACAAGGATATATACACAGGTGGTGTAGGTGTAGTATGTTTAGCTTGAGATCAGTAGGAAAGTTCAATCACCTATTAAGGAGATTATTGAGGCACAGGTGTCCCACATATACCTCTTGAAGTTTGGGGAACCAGAGAAGCTGGAAACATGGCTCAGGCCAATTCTAAAAGCCCAAGAATGGAAGGCGGTAATGGGCTAATTCATTCCGTATCCAGAGGCTAGAAAACCTAACAGAAGTGGAAAATAAACCCCAAGAATGGAGAGCTGAAAGCTCTGATGTCCAAAAGCAAGAGAAGCAGAATCTCTGGCCTCAGGAGAGAGGAGATTGAATGAATCTCTTTTGCCATTTTCTTTATTTGAACCCTCAACGGACTGGGCAGTGTCTACTATATTAGATATGCACAGCTCATTCTTTGTCCTTGGTTTCAAATGCAAATCTCCTCTGGGAAGCAGACTTGCCAAAGGGGCATGCTTTGCTAGCTTTTTGAGAATCCTTTAAATTAGCCATGTTGTCATCCAAAATTTTCCACCACATTATCTTATCAGCTTACCTCCTAAGAGATAGGGAAGACATATGGAACATGTAGTCCTCTTCTTCCAGAGACAGTGTGGGTTTGCCTACAGACAACTTTTGTCCTTCTAACTACTCAAGTGCAATACTGTAAGAAACTTGATCAGTATGTCTCCTTGTACCCTGGGTCCTCTTCCTACACCCTTCAACCCATAGGGACAGCATTCATTGCCCTTCTTGACTTGGAGGCTAGTACTCAGCTAATCCACAGCACAAGACACCCAAAAGTAAGGCTGCTTAAAAAATTAGATAATTAGCTTTAAATCCCACTTGGATCAAGCTAAGAGGTCAAAAGATTTATTTCATCCCATGGTACCTGAAGTGAGAAATCAATTTTCCTGTTTTTTTTTTTTTATTACCAGCAGTTATTAGAATGTAAAATGAAGCTCTGATTTCATTCATGTTGGCTTCTGGAGGCAAGAAACAGAGTCCTCTAGTCAGTGAATCTTTCTTCTCTAGGACCTCAATGAAAGAAGTTACATCCTATCCAGAAAGTTTATAGTTAAGCACAAAACTGTTTAATGAAAGCAATGAGACCTTCTCAAGGATGCTCATTGCTTCTCCTGATGTACTGCATGCAGGGTCCTAGGCATAAGAATCGTCTCATATTCTAAGTCAACTTAGAACCTGTAGAACCATTGTGTGTGTTCATGGCAGGCTGCACAGTCATTGGCATCCCTAATAGCTGGGCTGTGTGTTGTATACTTCAAGACAGACAGTAACCTGGCAACTGAAGGACGGTCTCCCCATCCTTCTACAGATTGAACAGGTGAGCCAGCTCTCCGCACTTGTGCAAGCCCAGCTGGAATACCACAAACAGGCAGTGCAGATCCTGCAGCAAGTCACTGTCAGGCTGGAGGAAAGGTAAGTTACATTTCCCTGTGTTTCTCACCTGCTAGAAAATGATGCTCAAAGGAACTGAAATAAAAGAATACATTTGGAGATGAGCATCTGCCCATGCCCCAGCTAATCCAGCACAGGCACCTTGTGGACTGACTGCTTGGTTATATTTTGCACTGTGCCTTGTCTTACTTTCTTCTGACTCTCATCCCTGTGTTTATGAGATGCTAATGTATAAATTGTATATTTGTGCCATGGATGGCACATCCAAATTCTGTTGATGATGGTGACTGATTTGCTGAGCAATATTCTGTATGGTTCCCATGCATATGAACACTTTGAAAGAGGTCCGTGGACCAAAAAGATGAGCAACAGTATGAGGCTCAGAGAGGTGACGCAATGACCAAGGGTCTTACAGAGTGGTGCAGGAGGGGCACACAGGCGAGAATAAACTGTTTGGAAGCCTTTGTCTTTTCAGTCTTGTGTTTTCTGGAATGATAATACAGGGGGTCCACTTCCAGAGAGGACTGCTTCCATGTGCCTGTTCAGTCTCCTTAAATCTGCCTCCCAGTGAGCTGTAGTAGTTCTCTATGTGAACAGGGCTCTTTGTTGTGAGGTATAGCCTGAATGAGTGTATGCTGTGACCTTGTGCTGTAACGCAGGTGTGCCTTCACCAACATCAGATTGAAGTATGTTCTCATAAAGGAAAGGGGTGTAATAGTCCTCACCTCCCAGAACAGCATAGCTTAGCATTGAGTGTACTGAAGACTGTCAGTGGTCTGTGCTGTGATTACATGGCTGAGTGGGATTTGTGGTGCCTGGCACTGTGAGAGGACATTATATTGCAACTAGCCTAAGAAAATATCAGAGTTTAGAGTGTGGTTTCTATTGATTAGGAATCCCTTTTGCATCATAATGATAAAGGATATTGAAGTGAACCATTGTAAGGCAGGGGCCTTATTGACTATACTCTATTTAGCCAGGTGACGTCATTATTAACCAGGGACCTTACTATTCTTGCTTTATTTAGCTAGATAAAGGAGGATTGCTTTGATAACTAAAACCATCAAAGAATTACATAGCATCCATTATTTTTGAGATCATGTCCACAGTAAACTCTCCTGGGTGATAAGTGGCAGAATATCGAGTGGAGGCTCCGGTCACATGCTGCATCCTGGAGATGTCACTTGTTCTCCATCGTTTTTTCTCTAGCTGGTCTTCACTTTGCCTTAGAATCTTCCTTCTTCAGTTGGTGTTTTTTGCATAAATCTTTGATGGAAGCACTCTTATGGAAGTATATCTAATACTGAAGTGTCTATAATGGAAAGGCTTAAAACCAAGGCAACAGAAAACTACAGCAACACTATATGCCTGTCACATCTGTTGAAAATGAAAGGAATATGTCCTCTTTTTTAAAAGTCACAAACATGTTTGAAATAAGTATAATTCTAGAATTGCCATACCCCTAATCTTTCTCATCTTAAAATAAAATATACTTGCCTTAATGAATCCCTAAAACTGGAAAAGATTTAGTGATAGGCAGAATCCACTGACAGGCCCTCCCTTTTCCTGTTTTCTTTATTCCTTCCCCACTCTGATCTCCATCTGTTCATCTCATTTGCTCATGGTCATTCCCCTTACCCTACCTCCAAACCTTTTCAGGATCTGCACAAAATAGCTTTCTTTCACATGTTCTCTAGTAGACCTGTGATCTCTTTCCTTAAAACATTTTCTCACTTCTTTATGAATAAGTGAACTCTCTATGCCTCTAACCTCTGCTCCATGTACTTGAGCTCTTTGTGGAAATCTGTGCAACAACACTGCTATTTATAGTGGTCAAGCAGCGCCTGCTGTCCTCTATGTAGCACAAGCTGCTTTGGGGCAACAACTATGTCTTGTGCACTTTTCCTGGCCCTAACATGGTGCATATGAGCTTAAATTACTCTGAATGCAGAAGTGGGAGATTGAGAGAAAGGATGAAGGCAGTGAAGACAAGATGAAAGAGAAACTTCCCCAAGAACACATTGCATGCATGTGGAAGACCAGGGCTTCTTAGTACATTTTCCACTAGGTCATAGCAGATTTCTAAGTGAGCCAAGCAGTTCCTGGATTTTACTGCCATTCTAGTTGCTTTTTAATTGGCTATATAATTCTCCATCACCTCTTTTCTTTGTGATACAGAATAAGACAAGCTTCATCTCAGCCAAGAAGGGAATATCAGCCAAAACCACGAATGAGCCTAGAGTTTGCCACTGGAGACAGTACTCAGCCCAACGGGGGTCTCTCCCACACAGGCACACCCAAACCTGGAGGTAAGCAGCTGAAGGCTACAAATCCCTTTCCCTGGGTCTTGGGCACATCATAGACCATGTTGAGAACATTCAGAGCCTTCCATATCCCCTGCTCAAGAACTGCCCATCAATCTGCTCCTCATGAGAGGGTTGTCTGCTCATGGATATTTTCATCCTTGCCATATCATCCCACTTTCTTTTCTTTCTTTCTGAAACTTTCTCTGCTTCATGTTTTCTCTTATGCTCTAGTTCACAAGGGCCTCCCACTACACATAACACATCTTTCTATTTTTTTATATGGTTTTTAGAAACAAGGTTTTCTCTCTGTAGCCTTGGCTCTCCTGGAACTCACTTTATAGTTCATGCTGGCCCACAGAGATCTACCTGCCTCTGCCTCCTGAGTGATGGGATTAAAGGCGTGCGACACCACTGCCCAGCAAACACCCTCCTCTGTAGTTGTAAATCATACCATAATTTCTCCTGCCTTTTCCTTCTGCTGTGAGTCTGCTGAGGTGGGACTGAATGCCCCTGGACTGTGCGTGCACACATACACCCCCTATCACCCACAGATGGCAGCTCCAGGAAGCATATGTTTGATTATATCTGTAGATGGATAGATTACAAAGCCTCAACACATGCTAGTTTTCTCTTTACTCTGTACTGTAGACCAGTTCATCATTTCGTGAACTGTGGTCAGCATGATGACAGCTACATTTTTTCCTTCAGGAATAATGATTGTACTCACTAATTCAGTCTCTCCATTGCCATGATCATTCTCAACTGCCCACATACAAATCAGACCAGGTTTTTCTCTTCAGGCATTGCCAACTGTGAAACTGTCTAGGTTAAAGAAGGGGGAATCCACGTGACACTGGATGCAGATGTTAAAGATACACAGCTTTCTCCCATTCTCCTGATTTACTGCATTGGAGAACTTTTATACCATGCTGTCATGGTATGAAGAAGAGGGTGAAGCTCTGTCCACAGCTCAGACTGCCCAGTGTTACTCAGTGTGGGGCCCAGACAGCAGTGACCCTAAAGTTCATCGAGTTAATTATCTATGACTGCACTTCTCCTTGCCCAGAAAAAGACATACATTTAATTTTCTCTAAGTAAAAAAATATATTGTTTCCTTATTAGGACATCTAGCTAGTGTGGGGCCCATAATCACTTTTGTATTTGTATTTATGCATATGCTGTATTAATATGTTTACTCATTTAAAAGAGATCCCTTTTATGATACAGTCCATTTTTATTAATTTATGCAATATGCACTACATTATTATTGTAGGCTGTGTTTTTTTACCCAGTACTCACATGTGTATGTTACATACCAGTTTACTGAATAGAGACTGTGAATTTTAAAATGTTTGTCATTTGATGACACAATAATTTAAAGCAAATTCTGTTAACTTTAATTTTGGATGAAGAAGCAAACAGAATGTTTGAGCCAGGTCACATGGAGAAAAACCCTGGGCCTAGTGCTTTATGTGGCTACAGCAGTTCTCAAGGCTCTGCAGTTGTTAAAGAGTGAGAACTGACCTATGATTTTGAGGTTTTAGAATGTTGTCTGTGTAACTAATTAGACTATTTTAAAAGTATTAAGATGCATGGATTTGGCCATGCCTGTAATTAACCTTAATTTAATTATTAACTCCAAAGCCATTGCTTTCCCACCTCTCAGCATTGTCAGGAAGATAAACCTAATGAACTCTGTTATACTTACCACACACAAAAAAACAAGTAACCATTTTTCATTCTGGACATGTCAACCGAGAATGTTCACCAACACTTAAAGCTCTAATGGAACATAGGGAAGCTGGTAGAGACAAAGATGCTTTGTAGTGGGTGCTGGAGGAAGATGAAGATCAGAAGGGAGTTGAGTGACTGGGAATGGGGAACCAAGCTGGTGGGTGGGGCAGGCAGTAAGTGCTGCTGGTTAAATACCCTGTGATTTTTTTGTGTTCTCTCTGCCTCTGATTCTCAGGTGCCCAAATGGACCAGCCCTGCTGCCGTGCCCTGTATGACTTTGAACCTGAAAATGAAGGGGAACTGGGTTTTAAAGAGGGTGATATCATCACACTCACTAATCAAATTGATGAGAACTGGTATGAGGGGATGCTTCATGGCCAGTCTGGCTTTTTCCCCATCAACTATGTAGAAATTCTGGTTGCTCTGCCCCATTAGGATCTTATGCTGGCTGGCTCACCTCCTTCTGACCCAGATAGTTAAGTTTAACCACTGCTTTGGTAATGCTGCTTCCAACACATCATGAATGCAGGCCGCAGTGGATGAGTCATCAAGCCCACACATGTCCTGGGTTGACCTGTGTGCTCCTACAGTTGACCTGGTGATAGACGGTATCTTCCAAGGCCAGTGGGTCTGGCACATGCTTTAAAACTCCATCTGAGACTAGCCAGTGGTTACAGAACTGCTCTTCACACAGTTCTCAGGAGGGTGCGGTTTTTGATAATAAATCTGTGAGCCACCTCACAGAAAAACTCTCCTCACTGAAGATATTGTCTCTCACCCAGGGGCCATTTCAAGGTCTGGAGTTCCCCATGTACAGAGGAGAAAGTCCTTTCTGTTGCACTTTCCCTTCCTAAATGTGTGAGTCACAGAATTGTTGGTGAAGCATCCCCCACCAGCAAATTGTCTGCTGGCCTAAACAACTTGGACTTTTGATGCCATCAGCAGAAGTATTAATTGTCCAAAGCACTTTTGTTCTCATCCATCTATCTTTCTATCTATCTATCTATCTATCTATCTATCTATCTATCTATCTATCCATCTAGCTATCTATCCATCCATCTTCTATCATCTATCTATCTATCTATCTATCTATCTATCTATCTATCATCTATCTCCTACTTCTGAGACATACCAGTTTTCTTCCCTCCCTTCTGTTAAAGCACTAGAGAGGTGGCGTTCCCACTTATTTCTGAGTGAGTTGGTGAGCATTGTGTATATTGTCTGAAAAGAGAAAATTCTCCAGGATGAATTGGGAAGAATCTGATCTCCAAGCTCAGATTCCTTGCTGTATAGAAGCTGTATATATACGTAGCCCATTTCTGAAGGATACAGGAAGGGGGAACAGCTGTCTTCCCTTCTCTGTTTATTTACCCAGGAATCAGTCCATTTCCTGAGTCCCTCTGCCACAAAAACATAGGAGAGAAACACTAGTAAGCATTTCCCACATCTTCATAGAACAAGACATAGTGACCGTTGCTCCTTCCCACTTTTATCTTGTTTGTGTTCCTTGAACATCATTTGTGTATATTCTGCCCTCAATGAGGACCAAATAAAGATGATTTTTGTGCTTAGCAGTTTAAGTATGTGGCTGCATATAAAACCCTTTCACACTTTAGTCATTACTTTAACCCTTCTATCGCATCTTCATTTTGTGTGTACAGTGCTGTGCAAGCTGATCAGTGTTGTTTTTATTTTGTGTTTTCTCTGGTTCTTTTCCCCTTCAGTCATGGAAGTCCTGTTAGGCACCCAGAGTTCTATTTATCTAGCTGTACAGGCTATTTCAGAGGTTTAATGTGCTGCTTCCGATATGCCACTTGCAGTAGTGGTTCATGTGGAGTGAAAGGTAAATCTTCCTGCTTAATGTATAAACTCACCATGGGAAGCGTTGCTGTTTCCAATAAATATTGCTGAAGATGAAACAGAGGGTTCTGCCTCTTCCTTATTTATCAGTTCCTTGGTCTGACAGTGGGTGGACTAAGACTCCTTTGATCTCCATTGCCATTGAATGCAGCCAATCCAGACCTGGTCCCAACCTCATCTCCAGCTTGTTGCATACAGGAGAGAGAGGTTCAAGAAACAAAAGGTGAGCTAGAGTAGGCACTGGCAGCAGTAATGCCAGGAAGGAGAAAAACTTGGCGGAGAGGGTAAGTAAGAGAAGAAAGTTATGTGATTTAACAAACAGTGATGTCAGCAGGAGAACACAGTGTTAAAAAGAGGAAAATAAAGTATCTTGGCCAGACTTTTGGCTTTGTTTTGAATACTCCTTTATTTTAATTTCATATATGTATGTAGAAAAAATATCATTTCTCCCTCTTATTTCCTCCTTCAACTTCTCAAGTGTCCCCCAATACACCTTTCAACCAACTTGGAGTCTTTAAATCCAGTTAGTGTTGATCATGTGTGTAAGTATGGGGCTATGCATGAAGCATGGAAAACCTACCAGTGGCCAAAACTTCAAAAAAGGAGGATTCTTCCTTTCCCAGCAATATCTACTACTATCTATATGCTACAGTAATTTGGGAAGAAAAAAAAATCAATTAAGAAAATGCCACTATAAGATTGGCCTGTAAGTCAGCTTGTAGGACATTTTCTTAATTAGTGTTAGATGTGGGAGGGCCCAGCCTATTGTAGATGGTGCCTCCCCTAACAGGCGGTCTTGGGGTATTTAACAAAGAGAGCTGAGACAGCCAGTAAACAGCACTCCTCCATGGCTTCTGCATCAGTTCTAGGCTCTTGCCTTGCCTTGAGTTCCTGCCCTGATTTCCCTGGATGATGAACAGCAGGGTGTAAGATGAAGTTGATTTTGTTTGTGCTGTTTTCTCACAGCAGCAGAAATCCCAACTAAGGCAAACATTGTACCCCTTTCCCCAGAGGACTCTCAGATTCTGGTAAGTTTGGGAAGCACTAGGCTATATGTAGATATTTTTAAATTAGCAGGGTGCTATTAACTGACTTTTTCTTTTTTAACATTTTACTTTGCCTTCTCAAAGCAGTTATATTTATAGATGAATTCTATATGATTTTACGTGTGTATTTCCACCTTCACACAAAAAGGATACCACAAACCCAAGACCCACTGGTGCCACATGTGTGCTGAGTATCTGCCTATCTAGATTTCCCACCTTGCAGTCAGTTGTCGATGCTTTCCTGGTCACTCTGTCTTGTGATGGAACCAGAGAAAGGAATGGCTACAGCAGGGCCACATATCCCATCCGGGGCTCCTGTCAGAACTCTTGGTTTTCTAATTTGGACTGATACATCATACAATTCATATTAATATCCCAAGAGAAAATGCTACCAGTGTGCAAACAGAATGCTTAAGCTCTTCCTCATTTTGCATTCTGACAACGGAGATTCTGACTCTCACCTAAAGGTGGGCTAGGATCTGCATGCTATTGCAGGCATCCTGTCCAATCCTGTACTTATATGCCAGTGGTCAATAAGACTATACTCTAAAGAAATCTAGTTCATTCTGGGAAATTGATTGGTAATAGAAGAAAAGTTGGAACACTGGCAACCAAGGGGGGGGGTATGGAGCATCTTTCATCACACCCTGTCATGCAAGTGTTTCCTGTGGGATGACAGAGACAAGAAACATTGGAGATTGTACAGGTCAGTTCTTGAAGCCAGAAGTGACAGCCTTGTCTCTTGTAGAAACATTAGAGAGCTGAAGTTATATAAGAACTGGAAAGAGGAGGAGGAATTTATCAAAGTATGAATTTGATAAATACCTGGGTGGATTGACAGACTATTCACAGGCACCAAAACTTCAGTGTCGCCAGACTACTGTTCAGTCTTTACATGCCTCCCATACCTTTCTTGGTTCATTTTCCAAAGTAGTTTCATGGGGCCTACATTGCCCTCTGGTGGCCAAAGTACACATACTAATTAATCAATTAAAAAGCTTTACATTACCTCTAATAATTGTATGGTTTTTCTTTAGTAGCAGAACTTAAAAAAATCTCCCTTGTCCTTGGCGTACTGCTCAAGATACCACTCCTTTAATTGATTGTTTCTAGTAGTTCTAGTGTCAAATTGATACCCAGTGAAATATGTGATCCTAAGGAAGAAAACCTTGTGTCTGCTCTTCTAATAAAGAATTGCCATCGATGTGTAATTATTCAGCCATTCATGGTGACTGCATTTTGACTGCATTAGAATTACCATACTCTGAACTGGCTCATCATATGCCCTTTGTTTTCTGGACCTCAGATAAAATGCATTTAACCTTGAACCTTCAAGAAATTCTGACTTCAGGGACAATCATAAAAGTTACATTCCGCATATGTCTTAGTTACTTTTCTACTTCTGTGACAAAGTGACATGACCGAAGTAACTTCTAGAAGAAAGGGTTTATAGTAACTTACAGTTCGTTCCAGAGGCTGAGTCCATAAGCATCGTGATGAAGACCATGAAGGCAGGCAGGCAGCAGGCAGGCCTGGTGCTAGATCAGTAGCCTAGAGCTTACATCCTGATCTGCAGACAGGAGGCAGAGAGAATTAACTGGAAAATGTCATGGGACTTTGAAATCCCAATCCCCAGTGATCCATCTCCTCTAATGTCACACCTATTCCTTTCCAAACAGTTCCACCAACTGGGGGCTGAGTGTTCAAACATTTGAGCCCATGGGGCCATTCTCATTCAAACCACCACAGCATAAGCAGTGTTCTTAGAAGGAGCCATTTAAAAGCCATTTCACTGAGGTGTAATTAATGTACAATGAATTTGTGTGCATGTATAGTCAGCCCTTCCTGCTTCCTCCATCTTCAGGACACTTGAAGTGGGCAATACTTTAAAAGTACAAAATGTGAGGCATTTTAGTTAAATGGATAAATGATACTGGCTCAACCAGCCCTCCATCTGGAGAAATACCCTACCCTGTGCTCCCCGCCATGATTCCCATGGCTTCCTTATGGACTCTGTACAGCACAGCTCCAGCATCCTTCCCTTGTCCACCGCAGAGGAGTCCCGCAGAGTGTAGGACAGTCTTCCCTTGTCTACTGCAGAGGAGTCAGGTTGAATATAGGACAGTCTCCAGGTTCTGGAAGGTAAGTCACAAGACAGCCCTCCCCATGTTCATAACTATTTCCGTTTCACACTGGTATTTCTCTCATCCAGCTTCAGTTCAGTGCTTTTAAGGCCCACTGACATTTGTTTTCCCCCAGTTTCTGCCAGTATCACCAACTCTTCCTTCAAAGTGAAGATATTCTCTCAGAGTGGTCTCTATGTCTCTGCTCTGGCTGTGGTAATACACAGCACTTCATCACCCCCCTGGAGGCAGAGAGAGGTCCATCTGCTGGCCAGTGTCTTCAACCAAGGAGAGTCTGGTTTCTTCCAGAGCAGTTGGGGAAGAATTTCCCCCTACTGGGTGAGCTAATTCAGAAGATTCCAAGACTCCAAACTTCTGAGGCTTGTCTGCCTAGCCAGCTCCTTCATACTTTCCTGTGCTTTGGTATATGAGAACTGGATTTATTTTACAACTTTCTCTCTTTGGCAGATTCTGAGGCTCTTAAAGACTTCCCTAGGGGCTCCCTGTTTTCACAGCTTATAGTACACTGACCTAGAGTCATAATTTTCTGTTTTCAGGAGGTTCAAATCTTTACTTAAAATAGCCAATGCCACAATCCTTATAACTCCCATTGCTCTTTGTGTCTGAGTCCTGTGCCTAGATGTCCACCTTCTCCTTGCACCTAACCCTAACCCTATGGGAAAACTTACTAATTATGATGCTTTTCCCCTAAATGACCACCACGAATGCTAACCTTACTTTCTCCTATCTGGGACACTCCTAAAGAAAAACTCAAGGAGATGTAGCCACACCTAGCATTGGGCTTTTCACTTGGAAACCTATGTGCCTTGGAAGAGTATTATCCCCTATGTGGTAGGTTGTTAAAGTTTAAAAATACCCCTAATGTTAGTAGCTATTCCTTTCCCACCCATCCCCATTTTACTTTCCCATCCTGACATGCTTCTGTTTGCCCATCTTCAAAATAGTCATTAATTAGTCCTTACAAGTGGTGATCAAAATGCCTTCTAAAATGATTAAGAACTAATGTTTCTAAATATTTCTTCACAGAATCCTAAGGCCATAGACTAGATGCTAGGGGTGTGATTTTATAAATTAAAATGCTAAATTATTCAATTTAGTCTATATATAACTTACAAACTCTATTACTAATTCTATAGAAAAAATTACAGTTTTTTTAAGAAAATTTTAAGTCTGTTTTTACTATCAGGCTTGAGCCCTGCTTCCATGGGGCACGGTAGACTAGCCTGGCCCAGGGAGGGAAAACAGGGCCAAGCATGAGTGGAGCCAAAAGGTAGATCTGAGCTGGGGAAAATACATCCAGGAGGCTGTGTTAGTGAACAGCTCATTTATTCAGAAGGGGCAAGGAACATTTATACCCTAGGAGGAATGGCCTAGCCAGTTGGATTCATGTGGTGTTATGTCATTGGTTGGGGCAAAAACATCTAGGAAGCTTTATTTGCATACCTGGGAGCAGTAGGGACCAGGAGAAGGAACTCTGTAAGATCATAAAAAATCTAACCTGGGATGATTTGGTGGTCAGGTAAACAACAACCAGTTCCTCTTTGGAGAAGTATGTTGCTCTGGGAAATCCTAACTGTTGGGGTCTGCCTGGGCAAGATGGGGGAGCAGCCACCCTCAGGATGAGAAGAAAATCAGGTTTTTTAGGAATTCTTTGACCCCTTCTTAGCATCAGGCTGGCCCCACATTTGACAATACATTCATGTTTAAGTTGTTTGTGGTATGTCCTCCTCCCCCATTGTCTTTGGAGGTCTTTGGGGGATTTTTCACAGATCCACCCTCTTATGCTCCAGAGGCTCTGAGGCTGAGTTCTAATGAAAGGCCTGTGGGTGTATTGATCCCATGAGCTATGCTAGTGAACAGCAAAATTAAGCTGTGCTTTCAAACATAAAGCTGAGACTGAAGTCATTGGGCCAGATGCTTCAGATTCCAGGCATGGACATGTGGGAACAAGCTGTTTCTCACATGGGCAGATACATGTAATGGGCCTCAAGAGAACGAGGGGCAAGGACTCATTTATTTAACGATGGTTAAACATTCACTCAAGCAATGTGGGATGCCAGTTGTTGGAGAGGCATGTAACATAAGCCAAAAAGACCGAGTCATCCAATCGCCGTGCTTTCTTCATAGGTGCAGGAGCCTCCACTTTAGTCTCAGTGCATTTGACCTGTTTTCAGCTGGTTGTCAATCACAATGTTCAGCTCCACTGTGCTCCAATTTCCTGATGGAATTATTTTCATGGAGGATTTCTTCCAGGTCTGGCATGCTCATTTATACTCTCAGGTTCTTCCTGTGATATTCTGAGAGACTACCAAGCCTCCTCTTTTTCAAGATGGCTTAACATAGCTACCTTTTCTTGAACACGCTCTCTTTTGGAGTGTAGGTCAACTAAACAGCACAGGGATCTTCATTTGGGAGATGTCTAGGACTTGCTTTCAGTACTGGCCACTGCCCATACATATAAATATCATTAACTGCCAAGGCTGAGTCATTTTCTTCTTGAAAGGTGCAGTGAATCTAGAGACGAACACCTGATTTGCAGAGCTACTTGACTGCTAGGTGAGAATGACAAAGGACAGATGCGTTTTGGGATGATCATCATCCATATCATGAATATGGAATAAGCAATCCAAATGATGATTGGGCCCTGGGATTGTATAGCACTGAATTATAGCCAGCTAATGTAAAAGCAATACAGATCTCAAGTGCCAAGGTCATGTTTTAAAATCTCTCTGGCTAGCATAATCATGAGAAAGCATGCTATGCTCCTACATTTTCACTGAAGAGATGGTCTATGAACATTTGCTTATGAAAAAACATAAGAAATTGTAGCTTTCACCTTTACGTATGTAGAAAAGGGAGACTATTTGGATCAAACTGATACAATTTGTCCACCATCTGTAGAGAGGAATGATTTTCTGGGTATTAGGGGTGATGGTGGACAGAGCAAGCAAATTCCACCCAGTACAGGGGCCCAATACTGTGTGGGATACAGGCACTGATGCCGACTTGCCAGGACAAAAGAAAGAGGAACTCTGTGGTAACTCTGTAGTTGACAGCTGGAGTGTCCTGAAGATATTTTGACACTGGTAGAACCCTCACATAACCCACTAGAAGTCAAGGGCTCCAATACTGACTGGAGTTAAATTTCCTTCAGAGATTTGGATATCTGTTCCTTTAGAAGGAGCTGTGATTTTTGAGTTTGCAATGTTGGTGTCTATACTCCTCAGATAATCCAGAGAACTCTCAGGGACATCAAAGGACTTCCTCTCTTATGTCAGCCATTATCCTTTCTACTAATTCTTTTTTTTTTTTTTTTTTTTTGGTTTTTTGAGACAGGGTTTCTCTGTGTAGCTTTGGAGCCTATCCTGACATTTGCTCTAGAGACCAGGCTGGCCTTGAATTCACAGAGATCCACCTGCCTCTGCCTCTCAAGTGCTGAGATTAAAGGCATGCACCACCAACACAAGGCCTTCTCTGCTAATTCTTTCTCTTTGATATGTAAATAAGGTTATATTTCACAAAATTTGAAAAAACCCACCTCTGGGTTCCATACATTCCCTAATTGTCTGTCAGTCTTTCTCCTTCCTTTCATAGGCATCTTCATGACAGCAAAGTTAAGTCATATCCATTTCATCTCTTTGGCTTAATTCCGACTTTTGTACCCACTGTGAGCGCTCAGCAACCATAGAATGACAATGGCAAAGGTCACCGCAGTGTCCTTTGCTTACTGTTTACCTACCTCTTCTGATATAGGAAGTCAGTTTTTCATTTGTTTGTTTTGTTGTTGTTGTTTTCCTTCTGGAAACTTCATTTTGCCTTTGTAGACAATTCTCTTCCCTTGATGTTTCATCTCTGTGCTCTTCTTCCCATCTGACTGGGATGGATGGCTATCAGGAGACTCTTCTCTGATTCTCTTTTCTTATCTTCTTTTTTACACATGTGCTTCCTACAAATCCCTTTCTTGGCTTCAATTCCCTGGTATGTGTGAGTATATTTATATTGTCTTAGGTCAATGTGAGCTCCAGATAGACACTCAGGTGTCTGTTAGACATCACATCTTGGCACTACATACCTAGTGTACCCCAATGGAAACCATAATTTCCTTTCCACCCTTGATTTAGTTCTCTTAAAACGTTTATCAATAAATGGT
This sequence comes from Cricetulus griseus, assembly GCF_003668045.3. Classification (NCBI taxonomy): domain Eukaryota; kingdom Metazoa; phylum Chordata; class Mammalia; order Rodentia; family Cricetidae; genus Cricetulus; species Cricetulus griseus. The sequence goes on along the minus strand of NC_048595.1, from coordinate 62,438,880 downwards.
GTGTCAACTTACCTCATTACCCAAACCCCAATTAGAGATTCATTTCTGATGTCTCACTTCATTTCATATGCTAGCTTCCCCTGTGGATGAGCAATGCCTATGTATTTTGCTTTCTAATTTTTATAAAATGTATATGAAAATATGTCCACCCATTTCATTTCTTGTAGTTAAGAGGGCAGACTCAAATTTCGGCATTTTCCACTATATCTATTTACACCAGGAAATAACCTGATTGTTTTTGTCTCTTTCAAATTGTTCCCTCATTACTTGAAAAGTGAACATTTCTGAAATGCTGTGTGTGTGTGTGTGTGTGTGTGTGTGTGTGTGTGTGTGTGTGTGTGGCAGTTTTCCTAAAAACTGTCCACTGGCTCCCCAGGCCATCTTGTCCTAGTTTGCTTCCCTGTTGCTGTGATAAAACACCGATTAAAAGCAACTTTGGAGGAAAGTGTTTGTTTCATCTTATACTTCTAGCTAAAAGCCCATCACTGAAGGAAGTCAGGGCAGGAGCTCAAGGCAGGACTTCAGAGTCAGGGACTGAAGCAGAGACCATGAGGAATTCTGCTTCCTGGTTTGCTCTCTCTGGCTACTCAGCTATTTTTTCTCATATATCCCTGACTCTTCTATCCAGGGACTGGACCTTCCCCATATATGAACAATAAAAATAAAATGCCCCAGAGATGTGCCCACAGGCCATTCTAATGGAGGCAATTCCTCAGTGGTGATTAAATTTCCAAGATAGTTCAGGTTTGTGTCAAACTGACAGAAACTAACCAGTACACCACAGAATGTGAATGTGTCAGTGAACACACACACACACACACACACACACACACACACACACACAGTGATTGGCTATAAATAATAGAATAGCTAATCAAGAGTGATGTAGGCCACACAGTTTGTATTTTCTTCCAAAACAAGTATCCACCTATCCAAAGATAGATGGACTTGAACTTGGATAGTTTCAGAAATCTGCATTGTCACCCAGGGCTTCCATCCCCACAGCACAGGTGAGGTCTTCATTCATAGTCACCAGGTGAATATCAAGTCAACATCTTCATACAAGTTAAATGAGCAGATTGAAAGTGTTTCCCTTCATGGGTGTCTCCTCTGTGTCTGCATCCTGGAAGAAACTGTATCTCAGCCTTTCCTCTGGCAAATCCCTTTACATATTAATTATTGGTCAGGACTGGGTCACATGACCATCTCTAACCATAAAGTCATTTGGAAAAATGAGTATCTGGTACTTGGATCCACTGAGAAGAAGGGGAATCATCAAGAGAAAACAGTTTGGAGGTTGGTTGATGAGTAGGCAACCAAAAATAATTACCCCAACTTTCAAGTTCAGTCTAGCCATGTTTTCTTTCTCCTCCACACTTGTTCACCTTTGGCTTCATCTCTTAGAATGTACCTCCCATGTGCCCATTGTTCCCTTCGTATGGCCAAATCCCTTTGTCTTTCAAATGTCTACTCAGGCATCGCCTCACACCTGACATGCTGAGTCAATGTGCATCTTGTCTTCTAGGTTACATCATTTATCCTGTTCTTCTTGCTTCCACATTTCTCTTCCCCCATACTAATCCTTTGGAAACAGGTTGGATATCCACCGCTATTATAGCCTTGGCCAAGTTTCTTTGGAGGAATTGCGTGACGGTTATTGTTGGCTTGGCACAGATTAGAATCACCTGAGCTGGGAGCCTCACCTGCAGAACTATTCTGATTGCTATAAGCGATACAGGAAGACCTACCCTGAGTGTGGGCAAGGTTCTGATAGCAACCCAGTACAAAGGCCATGGCAGAGGAAGATGACTCGCCTTTTGCTCTGAACGTCATTCGGGCCACCCAATTTGACTTGCCCTGCTGCTGCCACTGTTTACTTTTCTGATAGCAGAAGCAGTGTTTCCAAGCTTCCATTGTTGACAAGGATGAACAGCTCTTCAGGAACTTACTAGATCATTGGTGCCAGATTGGAATGCTGAGGCACACAACCTCTGGGACTCAGCAACTCACTCACTTCCTTGGGCTGTTGGCCTGTGAAAGACAGACATTGTGAGACTACTCAAATACTAATGCCCCAGCCTCAGGGGCAGTACTATGGGGTTGTCAGCCTCTCAGGTAGGATTGAGTTGTTGATATTCTAAAGTAAGTTGATTTAGTAAATTCTTTTATATACTCATCCTATCAGTTTTGTTCCTCTGGAGAGCTCCAACTAATACAAATAGAAATACTTTACAGCAATTTCATTAGTCATTTAAAGAAAAGAGGTTTTGTGATCCATCACAGTCCCTCCCTGGCTTTGTTAGGTACCTTGGCCAGCAGAGGGCACTGTAGTCTTTGGCTGAGTGTCCTGTAGAGACAGTTTGATTTCTGTAGTGTTAACTTTTTGTTTTCCATAAAAGAAGTGATCCTGGGTTTCTTAACCAGCCATCTGAAGTCATGCATTGTTTATTTGAAGCTAGATTTTACAGAATTCGTGCATCATGCACTGTATGGATGTCAGGCAGAGTGAGGACCCAGTCTGACTCACCTCTGAAATTCATTGCTGATGGCCAATACCAAATTCCTCTCCTTAGGCAGCAAGGTACAACCACTGAGTTCCTGAGAGCAGCTCAAGTGGTCTAAGGATGATAAGGTGGCAGATTGAAAATGTCCCAACTCATGGCATGCTGCAAAGCCTGCTCCATTTCCTCATTCTGTGGGATATTATAGGATAGGCCAGGTTAATAGGGATGCTGGGGGAGGGGGTAGATGTGTTGTTCCCATAGGTCTGGGTTAGGAAATGAATATAGTGTATCCATTCTTTGATTAGTATTTGCCAACCTGGTATTGCCTGGCATTATTCTAGGAGCTGAGACTAACAGTTAAATGGACCACTTTCAATCCTTGCCTTCATGGGATATATATTCTAAGTCGTGAGACATGCAAATCAACACATTCTAACCACATAGAATCTAGAGAAATATTATGGGAAAACAAAATAAGGTATGGTAAAAGTTGTTATTTGGGGTTCATTATTGTATCCCATAAATTGTAGAACATTCTAGACTTGCAAATACAAAGAGACCTAACGTGGGAAAGTGCCAGCATATTCAAAGGGCTATAATGAGGCAACAGGAGCCAAAGCAAGGAGTAAGGAAGGGACTAATAGGTCTGGCAAGCAATGGGATTTTTCCTCATAGTGCAGGAATCCTTTGATCAGGGGAGTGGCCTTATCTAAATTACTTTCAAAAACTGACTGCCTAGAGGGGTAAGCCAGCAGTGTATGCCAATGACATCTAGGGGGCCATTTCTGAATCCCCATGAGTGGTGCTACTGGGGCTATCATAAATGGCAGTTGGAGGTGGCACACAGTCTAAAGTTGGGAGGTTTTAAAGGGCAATTGATATGATTTATGATGGACGGCTCTCCTAAGGATATGAGAGGAAGGGCTGCTAAATCCAGAGTCCTGTTTCTATCTTATTTCCCTCCTCTTCATCCTCTCTTTTTCTGTTCCTCCTTCTTCCCATCCTCCTTTCTGTCTTTTGTCTTCTGAGATAATTTTATGTAGGGCAGGCTGGCCAGGAACTTACTATGTAATTTAGGTGAATGGCCTTCAACTTCTCATCCCCTGTCTCCATCTCTCTAGTGCTGTAATCACCAGTGTGTGCTTCCGGAGTGGGTTGTTTTTTCTATTTTAAGGGTATAATCTAAACAGAGGTTGAACTACTCATCAACCTTAACCCCCTTTTTATACCCAGTGCCAATGAGCACAGAACAACTGTTGTCAACACCAGGGTCTCTGATTTTAAAGAACAGTGAACCACTACACAGTGGGGACTTCTTACATCATCCTGTGATTGACAGCACTGGGTGATCTACAAGGCCCCTGTACAAACACCAGGGGGAGGGATGTGCTGATTTCACCCCTGACTATTTCAACAGGAATGGCAGTTTTATTATGTTAGCAGTGGCAAGCCTCTTTAAAATATCTGTTTGTATAACTTAAGAAAACAACAACACTCTCTCTCCTCCAAAAAATGCAACAAACCCCCAGGGTGGCATTTGTCATTTAAGACAAGTTAACAACACCCTCCTCCTTCCTGATTATGGCCTTGATAATTCTGTCCCATACCTGCAATTCCAAAAGTGGCCACCAAGTGGTGCCCGCACACCTGAATCTGAGGCTTGGCTTTCTCAGGCTAAGCTCTGAAAAAAATAGGAGCCCAAGGCAACATCCAATGGCTTCTTGCCATTTACAGACAGGAACCTCTTCTAATACTTATACCTAACAGTTGAGGAAGGATGTTTGCAGAGGGATTCATTATGAAAAGGCCCGTTTTTCTATTGAGTCGCCTCACTGCTCAGTGCTTCCCTGCTTTGGGCCCCTCCTCCTCCTCCTCACTCCATTTCTACAAGATCATTCTCATCGCAGGTCTGCCTTTTCCCTCTTTCCCAGTCCTTTTCTTCCACCGTCAGTCCGTCAGTGATCTTTCTAAGTCATGGCTTTTATCATTCCACCCTTCAAATGTATTCACCCCTTTGTTCATAGAATAAAGCCTGCACTTCACTGTCCTTGGGAACCTTGGCTGGACTTGCAAATTTTGCATTGGTATCTCCTACCCCTCAACCCCACTTTTCAGCCTCTGTTCTGAAGACCTTGAATATGTGTGGGTTGCTTTAGCAAGGATGCAGCTTTGCCTTGCTCTGTGCTGCCCCTTTGCCTGGAGTGTTCTTTCCTTTCCTGCTGGGCTGAGCACATGCTTCTAAAGCTTCTGTCCAAGCAACTCCCTCCCAATGCCACCAGAGTAACCATTCACTACAAGCCTCCTGTGTCTCTATATGGCACAGACACCAGTAACCAGGGTGCTATTTGTTAAGGGACTATGTGTTGATGTCTCTTATAAACTTTTTCCATTTCTAATAATATACATAAATTATAAACAAAAACAACACACATAAATTATACACATATCTCCATACATTGTGCATATAATATGCATAAATTATGCTTACACTAATATGCCTAACTGCTTATGGGTTCATTTTTATTTCTATCCTATAATTTTGTGCTGGCACTAGGGTGCAGCCAGAGAGAAGCTATAAGGTTCTGTGAGAGTTCCTGTAAGAATTCTGAGAAGAAACAACTGGATGAGGTTTTGAGGAATGCTCCATTTTACAAATCCCGGACTATTGCTGCAATTTTCCCCAGATGGTAAACCAAATCACCCGCCTCCCATCAAGGGCATAGGATCTGACTTCCTGGCATTAACTGTGGGCTTAACATGTTTTGGATAGCAAGAAGAAACATAATTAAATTGCCAACGTGCTATAAAGTTTTACTTACATATGTGCTAAATAAATAGCTCAGTTATTGTCTTCCCTTCCTTGTCTCCCTTGTGCAATTTAAAATAGTTTAGCTGTTCCGGCATAAAAACAGAGAGCATGAGGAACATTTTGCTCTTGCTCTGAAATGTTTGGAGGGCTCCTGGAGTTTCTGTCCACTGTTGCAGTGAGGAACATCACAACCACAGGGAATTGTGTGGATCTGGCTTTATGTTCACTCCTGGTCTTCTCTCAGAAGGATGGCATGTCTGCAGACACCTGCATGATCCTGTATCTTCGGGAGAAAGTGGGCTAACCCTAATTGCTACTGGGGAGATATGGAGGGTCAAGCAATACTGTCACAAGAGAATGACAGGGTAAAGTAGGCAGGGAGATAGATTTTACGTATCTCCAAGGAGGAAGCACACACACTCCGATTCCTGGATTACCACACAAATGTTGTCAGGAGACCCAGAACAATGCCTGCCTCTGGGCTGAACACTGGAATGGGCAGACACATCCTGCTGGGAACCAAGGTGAGGGATGGGATCAGGGTGAAGTAATTCTTAACCTAAAACTAGCCTTTCCCTGCACTCCAGCATAGAGACAGTGTGAGTCCATAGTAAGTCTCAAAGGATCCTCCCAGTGGGCAAGCAAAGCATAGCATCAAGGGTACCAAAGGCACCTTGGGGGCCAGTATGTGGAAATGAAAGTGGGCACACTAGGGGTGAAGAGAGCTGGGCTTGCTGGGGTCCTACTCCTTTTATTGAGTATTCATGAAAAGCTGAAGTTTGGGATCCTATTTGAGGGTTATGGAAGCATAGGAAATGCAGAAAAAAAAAAACAGGAAAAGCATCCCCCAGGGGGCTGCCCTGGCTGGTGTGTGTGCTGCACTGGGGAAAGGTAGCGGAAGTGTCCCATTATCATCACTGCCAGGCTATGGTGTGCTTTGCTGTTTATGTACTTGCCTTTCTGGCCAGACTAAATGGAGAAGGAAGAACATATTACTCACTTTTGTTCTACTGTACACCTCAAATTCAACTTTCCAGAATCACAGTTTATGTGTTCTCTGGTTCTGGAAATAGGTGTGCCTTAAGGAGTATGAAGAGCTGGGCATCCCCTTTCATGCAACTATGTTTGTCCATATGATGTTCAGTATAGATTAAGTTCACTTATGATTTGGTTGTTGCTATACTTATTTTGCTTTGTTTTATTGTAAGCTCCTCAGTCCCACTCTCTTCCCACATCACCATCAATGAAGTAGTTATGAGATAGGCACAAGTGCAGAAAGCATACATTCAAGAAATGCAACGTTGGAGTTAGTTCACACGGTCAGCCTCAGTGTTCGTTCGAGTGACATCTTCATAATGAACAGCAAGTGTTGCTGCTCCTGAGTATCTTGGAGATAATTTGTCCTTATTGGTAAGCTGGGGAGAACTTCTGCATAGGACCCCTGATTACAAAAATCAACGGGAAAATAAACCCCACTCTCATTTCTAGGATAATTAGAAATTAGTTGACAACCTTTACTGATTCCTGAATGATGAGAACACATCACCAGGCTGCAGTTGTTTTAGCATGTGTTAGGGTGGGATTATTTTGGTCCATGACTGTTTCTCAGCACTTTGTAATTGCCCCAGTATGCTGAACTGCATTAAAAGATAACTGGGTTTAAATGCTTTAATTGTGCTCACTAAGGTTTCTGGGAGGTCGGCAAGTCTTCAACATCCAAGCTTCTTTAAGATACTGTAGACCTTGAATCAGCAGAGAGAAGTTTCAAGGTGTTCACATGGCTACACACTGTAGACTCCATCCCAGCCCAGGCTTAGAAGAACAGAACAGGGCCAGAAAACCAGTGCAGGGGCTGTGCTGTGTTGTGCTGGCTCAAGCTTGGCCAGCTCTAGAGTAGGCCTCAGGTCCTGCTCCTCACAAATGGTGATTTTCTGGGGGTTCTCTTCCTAGGGACACCCTGAATCTCAGCATTGGAAGCTAAGATGGTCCCAAATGAAATGGAGGAAGCTTCCAGGCCCAATGTCCTGCTTCATGTAAAGAAGCCTACTGAGTCAGGCTGCAACCCAGAAACACCCCAGGGCTGTCAGAGCAGCAGAGGCTGATGGAGGCAAAACAGGAAGGAAAAGTTGTAGCCCAAACCAGCACACACTGTGACTTGTATGAGACTTTTCTCAAGCATGGTATTGCCCTTGGACTGACTTTTACATAACTGGGAGAAATAATTCATATCATCTAACCAGTTATTTCCATGGGAAGTGCTGTATTCATAAGATTTTTTAGGTTTTGCGTAAATACATTTTTTACAGTAGTAAACTAATAAAAGTAATAATCTTGTTTTGAAGTTCAAGGACAATTTTATTACTGTTTAAAAAAAGAACCTCAAAGCAGACACTGGGTAAAATCTCAGCAGCTGCCCGGAAGAGGGAGACAGAGAAGAGAAGGGGAAAAACCAAGTCATTTGTGTCAAACCAACACAGTCAACCACTGGTGGACAAGCAGCCACATGGTGAGGGCAAGAGTAAGAAAGGCCAAAATGACAGAAAAAGCAAACTTAGACTCTAGCCAGCAACAGAAAGAAAAAGACAGAAGAAAATTTAAATCCTTCTGAGTCTTGGTCCCCACCAAACCTGTTCTAGGGGTTGGAGAAGTATGTTGTCTCTTCTCCTTAAAGGGTTAATGATTCCTCTATCTCTTTAGCTGGCTTATGATGATACCACCTGGGGGGGGGGAGGGCATAGATCCTTGGTTATGCGTTTGACTAGCCAGTCTGGATTAGCTCTTAAGAGAGAAGGCAATGACATGTCTCCACCCAGAGGTAGATCCCATTTTTCTGGCCCAGAGCAACAGCTTCCCCTTATGGGTCTTCACAGCTACTGTACCAATCCCCATCCCCCAACCCCCACCCCCACCCCAATGCGTAACCTTAAAATCACTCAGGATCCAGACCAGGGATCAGAGTGCCCAAACACTTGTGGCATTTCTGGCTTCTAGTCAGGACAAGTCCAAGGGCATTTTCAGCTTAAGGCTAAGGACATAAAATATGGAGAGGGCCAAATGATTTTGCAGTTATTGATACAGTAACTCTGTGTTAAATATGGCGGGTTCTGTGGCTAACTGAAACTGGGTAGTCACTGGAAATCCCTGGGGAGCACTCTCTTCAGATGCCAGGACCCTTCACAACTGGTTTTGAACTGTCCTGTGCCAGGTTTCTTAACCAAGGAGGGACTGTGTTCACGTGCCTCGTGCTGTCTTAGGTCTAACTAGGCTTTGGGCCCATTTCATGTCTTCACATTGGGTGAAGCCTCTGAACATCTGCTAAAACAAAGTATTCTCTCTTGAAAGGATCCATTTCTTTGGCTGCGAAGGTGGCTTATAGTAAAGAACAATGACCTGAAATTTGATCCCCAGCCCTCACCCAAAAGCCAGGCAAGGTGGAGCACACTTGTAACCTCTGTTTTGGGGAAATGGGGATTGGAAGTTAACCAAGGCTTGCTGGTGAGCTCAGGGTTCAATAAGGAACTCTGACTCAAGAAATAAGAATGAGAGAGCTATTGAAGAAGACATCCAACATGGATTGCTGACCTCCACATGAATACAGGTATGTGCGCTCACAAACACACAGAGGGGGCAGATCTCTCATTCCTAGGCATCTTTTGAGATACCGGTTTGGAATACATTCCTTATGTCTTCAAGGGCTCAATCTCACAAACAGTTGCTTGGATTGTAGACGTCTTTTAAAAATTGTTTTTAATATTTTAGTTAATATACAAAAACTGAGTTTTATAATGATATTTTCAAACATGTTTTCACCTTTGTTGCTTACTCTGGGCCTTCCTCTGCTCCCACATAGTTCTCCTATTGCTCCCTCATAGTTCTCCTCCTGCTTTCATGGTGTGTGTGTGTGTGGTGTGTGTGTGTGTGTGTAAAGATCCCACCTATGAAAGAAAACATGCAATGTCTGTCTGTCATTCCCTTATTACTCTGTTATTCCTGTGTTTATTTTTTTCTCCATTTTTTAAAAATTTAAATTAGAAACAAGATTGTTTTACATGCCAATCCCAGTTCCCTCTCCCTCTGCTCCTCCCCTGACCCCCACTAACACCCTACCTATCCTATATCCTTTCTGATCCCCAGGGAGGGTGAGGCCTTGCATACGGGGTCTTCAGAGTCTGTCATATCCTTTGGTATAGGGCCTATACCCTCTATGTGAAATGGGCTCCCAAAGTCCATTCCTATGCTAGGGATAAGTACTGATCTACTACAAGAGGCCCCATAGATTTCTGAGGCTTCCACACTGACACCCACAGTCATGGGGTCTGGATCAGTTCCATGCTGGTTTCCCACTGATCAGTCTGAGGGCCAAGAGCTCCCTCTTGTTCAGGTCAGCTATTTCTGTGGGTTTCACCAGCCTGGTCTCGACCCCTTTGCTTATCACTCCTCCTTCTCTGCAACTGGATTCTAGTTCAGTTCAGTTTTTAGATGTGGGTATCTGCTTCTACTTCCATCAGATGCTGGATGAAGGCTCTAGGATGGCATAAAAGTTAGTCATTAATCAGGGGAGGGCATTTAAGGCAGCCTCTCCACTGTTGCTTAGATGGTTAGTTGGTGTCATCCTTGTAGATCTTTGGACATTTCCCTAGTGTCTGATTTCTGTTTAAACCTATACTGGCCCCCTCTCTGATGGTATCTCTTATTTTGCTCTCCTCTATTCTTCCCCCTACACAAACTTCCTGCTCCTTTATGTCCTCCTCACCCTTCCTTTTCTCCCCTTCTCATTCTATTAGCTCCTTTTCCCCTCCCCCCATGCTCCCAATTTGCTCAGGAGATCTTGTCCCTTTCCCCTTCTCCAGGGGACCATGTATGTCTCTTAAAGTCCTCCTTGTTGCCTAACTTCTCTAGTGGTGTGGATTGTAGGCTGGTAATCCTTTGCTCTATTGTAAAATCCATGTATGAGTGAGTGCATACCATGTTTGTCTTTTTGTGACTGGGTTATCTGGCTCAGGATGGTTTCTTCTAGTTCCATCCATTTGCCTGCAAATTTCAAGATTCCATTGTTTTTTTCTGCTGAGTAGTACTCCATTGTGTAAATGTACCACATTTTCTGTATCCACTCTTCAGTTGAGGGGCATCTAGGTTCATTTCTGCCTTTAGATCCCCTTCTCTCTATATATTTTTCTTAGGGTTTCTGTTGCTGTGAAAAGACACCAAGACCACGACAGCTCCTATAAAGGAAAACGTTTAATTGAGAGAGGGAGAGAGAGACTGGGCCTGGCTTGATCATCTGAAACTTCAAAGCCCATTACCAGTGACACACTTTCTCCAATAATACCACACCTATTCCAACAAGGCTGCACATCTTGTTTTATTTAAATAACACTTTTTTTTCATTTATTTTACATATCAACCAGTTTCCCCTCTCTCCTCTCCTCCTGTACTCTCCCCTTTCCTATCTACCCCCCTCCCCATTTACTCCTTGTCCATCTCCATTTAGAAAGGAAAAGGCCTCACATGGGCTGCACAAAGCATAGAGCATCAAGTTGAGGCAGAACCCATATGTCGAGGCAGGGCCAGGTATCCAGCATAGGGAACAGGTTACCAAAGGCAGCTAAGCTCCAGGGAGAGGTACTGCTCTCTCTGTTAGAAGCCTTACTAAGAGACAAAACTACATGATTGTCACACATATGCAGAGAGCCAAGGTTGGTCCCATGCAGGCTCCCTGACTGTTGGTCCAGCATCCATGAACTCCCATGAGTTCAGGTCAGCTGTCTCTGAGGGTTCCCCCATCATGACCTCCCCTCCCCCCACTGGTACAATCCCTCCTCCCATTCTTCTGAAAGACTCTCAGAGCTCAGCACAGTGCCTGTCTGTGGATCTCTGCATCTGCTTCCATCAGTTACTGGATGAAGTATCTCTGATGGCAATTAAAGAAGCTTACAGTAGATGGTGAGTTCAAGCATCTTCTCCACCATTGTGAGGAGTCTTAGTTGGGATCATCTTTGTGGGGTTCTGGGGGTTTCCCTGGTACCAGGTTTCTCCCTAACCCTGAAATGCTCCCTATCTTTTGTTACTCTCCCCTTTCTCCTATCTCTAGCCTCCAGCCTGCTCAAACCATCCCCCAATATCCCCAGCCCCCCACCCCCAGTTTACCAGGAGATATTTTCTATTTCCTCTTCCCAGAGAAATCCATGTATCCCTCTTTGGGTCTTCCTTGCTATCTAGCCTCTCTGGGGCTGTGCAATGTAGGTTGGTTATCTTATACTTTACTTCTAAGAACCACTTATGAATGAGTACATACCATGTTTGTCTTTCTGGGTCTGGGTTACCTCACTCAGAATGATTTTTTTCTAGTTCCATCCATTTGCCTGCAAATTTCATGAGGTCATCATTTTTTACAGCTGAGTAGTAGTCCATTGTGGTAATATACCATATTTTCCTTATCTGTTCTTCAGCTGAGGGGCATCTAGGTTGTTTCCAGGTTCTGGCTATTATGAGTAATGCTGCTATGAACATAGTTAAGCAAGTGTTCTTGTGGTGTGAGCATGTATCCTTTAGGTATGTGCCTAAAATTGGTATAGCTGGGTCTTAAGTTAGATTGATTCCCAATTTTCTAAGAAACCACCATACCAATTTTCAAAGTGTAGGCCACATCTCTTAATAGTGCCACTCCCTATGAGCCTGCCTGTGTGTGTGTGTGTGTGTTTGTGTGTGGGGGGGTCTGTGTGTGTGTGTGTGTGTGTGTGTGTGTGTGTGTGTGTGTGTGTGTGTTAAGAAAACTGTTAGATAGAAAGCAAAAGGAAGAATAGGAACCCTGAGGATTGACAGCACAGAACAGTGGTATCCTTCATATCAGAGGCAGAGTGAAGATCATGACCTCTGATCTCAACCATCAATAATAAATTTACACTTGGAATAGGTGTGGGGAATATTTCCATTCAAACCACCACAACATGGTCCTTCAATTTTGTGTCTTATACATTTGCTTCTTTAAAACAAAACACTCCAGAAGCCAGATTCTAAACCTAAGTAATTCTGTTAAATAATTAACTTTGGTCCTACTTAGGATATTATCTGTTGCTGAAGAGAATATGCATTAACCGTGTCTACTGCTTCCAGTCACTGTGTAACATTAGCTCATGCCACAGCCATCCTCCAAATTGAGTTGCCACAAATAGTAGAATTCCAACAATCTACATACACTGAGAACTGTGTCAGAGAAATTATAATTGTCCCTCAACTATCAAACATGACTTGGAAAAATCCTTTATTCATACCCATTCTTTCAACTGTCCCTTACTCTGCCTCAGATATTCTTCTTTTACTATTCTTGTTTATTTAAAGAAATCCTTCCAGCCATTCTCTTAGGGTAGGTCTTCTAGTGTCAATGGCTGGTAGTTTTTCCTTCTACCTACCTTATCTGGACTTTTTTCTTCATTCCTGGAAGATGTTTTCTTTCTGAATACAGTACTAACTGACAATGACTTTCAGCAGTAGGAAATCTTGAATCACTTCTCTCTGGCTTCCACCGTTTTGATTGGAAACATGTTATCTTTGAACTAATCTTGTGTGGCGATACAATTGTTTATTGTTTATTAAAGCCTGACTGAAGATTCAGAAAACAAAGTAAGCCACAAGCCCTTTTAGAGGTAAGAGTTCTCTGGTAGCTTGGCTGCTTTGCTCCCCTGATCTTCAGGTTGAACCCCAATATCTGCCTCTGGGTCTTTTATTTTTCATGCTACAGTTTTGTGCAGGGGATAGGCAGGGCTTTTCTTGCCCTGTTTTCAAGACATTTTCTTTGTTCACAGCTTATAGAGTCTGACTAACGAAACGTCTTGAAGTGGGATTCTGTGGGAATACTGTATTTGAGACTCAGTTTCCTGGATTTGCAGTTGTGGGCCTTCTGCCCACTCTGGCAGAATTTGCCTTTACTTGCCTAAACACTTTCTCTTCCTGACTTCTTTCTCCTCTCTTTCTGAGACTTTGATAACATGAGCACAGCTCCTTTACGAGAGTGCCGCCAACCTCCAAGGCTCTGTTCTTCTCTCCCAGGCCGTTTGATCTGTTGGTAAGAGTCTTCCAACTCCAAATTATTCTTTTTTCCCTTTCCTCTCCATTCTCCTGGCATGTCCACTCACAACATTTTCAATTTCAATGATTGCATTTTGGTTGTAAAGTTCTGGCACAGATTATATTTACTTGCTGAAGCTTTCTGCTTTGCTCTTTACATTTTTTTCATTGTGTTGATAAATTTTTTTTCTAAAAGCATTTTTACAACTGCTACTCTGAAGTTCTTGTCAAGCAATTCTACTGTCAGTGCCATTTTGATGTTGTCAACTACTCTGTCTTTCACACTCAAGTTAAGATTTTCCTGGCTGTTTATGGGACAAATTATTCTCATTTGAAACCTGACATTTTGGTTATTATTGTATAAACTTCTGAAACTTGTTGTGCAGGCTTCTTGACACTGCTCCAATGGGATGGGGAGGAAAAGTTTGTTGCTTTCAGGTGGGACATAACATCCAGGATACCCAGTTAGCCGACACTGACAGGAAGCAGGTGCCTCTTTATTATTGATGGTTGAGATCAGAGGTCATGATCTTCACTCGCCTCTGATATGAAGGATACCACTGTTCTGTGCTGTCAATCCTCAGGGTTCCTATTCTTCCTTTTGCTTTCTATCTAACAGTTTTCTTAACACACACACACACAGACCCCCTGCACACACACACACACACACACACACACACACACACACACAGAGAGAGAGAGAGAGAGAGAGAGAGAGAGAGAGAGAGAGAGAGAGAATTTTTGCTATGTTCAACAGAAAAGGGAGGATGGCGTATATTTGATTTATTATTACTGATTTAGAAATATGACAAATTATGTTGAACTTAATGTGGGCAAAAGCAAACAAACAAACAAAGACCTAAAAAATAGAAAACAAAACTTATCGTGCAAGGTCTTTTGAGATGTAGCTAAAACAGTAGAGAAAAATGTATAGCCAAAAATTTAGGAAAGAGGATTTACAAGAAGTAAACTAAATACCTCAGGAACCTAGATAAACATGAATAAATTAAATGCAAAGGAAGTGTAAAGAAGGGAACCATACAACATGAAAACAATAAATGAACCAGAGAACAAAGGAACAGAAGACTTCAATGAAAGTAACAACTTGTGCTTTAGCAAGAACAACAAAACTAATCAAGAAAAATGGACAAGGTCTGGTGAGATGGCTTGGTCAGTAAAGTGCTTACCTCATAAGCCTGAGGGCCCAAGTTCAGATCCCTACCACCCACATAGGAAGCCAGGTTTTAAGGTATGTACTTTTAATACCAGCATTAGGGAGACAGAGGCAGGAGGATCTCTAGAGTTGCTGACCTATGCAGGCCAAGTAACAGGCTGTCTCCAAATATATGGTAGAGACTGATAGAAGAAGACACTTGACATTAACATCTGGTCTCCAAATGCACATTGCATATGCATACACACACATACACAAACAAATAATACAAAAATAAAAAGCAAAGAAAAATGGACAGATGCAGCAAGTACCAAATTGGTCAATTGGGATAAAGTTGATAAAATATTTGTCTCAAAATGAACAATTTGTCTTGAATGTCAATGCAATTGCTGTAAGGGGAACACCGTAAGTATTGTGTATTTGCATGAATGCCCATGTATGTTTATGTATAGAACAAATGCAAAAACTTGTGCCCCAATGAACCAACCCTATGTAGGGCACAAAAATGCTCCTCTCTCTCTCTCTCTCTCTCTCTCTCTCTCTCTCTGTCTCTGTCTCTCTCTCTCTCTCACACACACACACACACAGAGAGAGAGAGAGAGAGAGAGAGAGAGAGAAAGAGAGAGAGAGAGACCCCTCAGGTATCTGTTACCTCTTCCATTGATTTTACCACAAGCTATTCCTGTCTGTCTTAAACTTCTCCATTCTGTTTAAGATGACCCTGTTTCAATAGCCTCTCAGTGATGCACAAACTCTGACTCTACTGGGTCTTTTTCAAGGCTGAGTATCACATTTGTTGTAGTTTTTATTTATCTCTTAACCATTTATCATGTATAAAATATTTTTAACATATATAACTGACAATTTTTTAAAATTTATACTGCTAACTCCATTTGCACTCTAAGCTCTGTAGTTTATTTTGCAAAATTTTACAGAGCCCAGTGATTGTGAAGAACTTATATCTAGCAAAGTAAAAAGGCAGACTGACTATATTTTTCCAGGTGGTCAAATTTGTCTTCCTCCCATGCCTGACACTGCTTGGGTAGCCAAGAACCTGAGACTGGATAGGCCATGGACCTAGGGGAAAATCAAATAGTGCTCTTCTGCTAAAGGAACACAGCAATAAAATTACCTTTAATGACATTCTGGTATATCCATAGATCAATATCTTGCTCAGCCATTATCTGAGAAGCTTCCTCTTGCAGTCATGGGAACAAATACAGAGACCCACAACTGGTCACTGTGCAGAGAGTGAGAGACTTTGGAACATTTAGTCTTAAATGGGATGTTTCCATCAAATCTCTCCCTTCAGGGCTCAGGGAGCCATATGGAAGAGGAAGCAAAAATATTTAATATGAGTCAGAGGTAATGATGACTCCAAGGAAAGATTGTCTTCCAGATACAACAGGACTGACACACATGAATTACAGAGACTGTGGCAGCAGCATAAGACCTGCACAGGGTCAACCTTCTGAGAGGGTGAAGTGAACATGGATTCTCACTCCTAACCAAGAAGTTATCTGCAATTGACCTAGACTCGCAAAGAAAAAAAAAATCAGTTTTTTTCCCAATGGAATCTCACTTAAGGATGGGTCCAATGCCGAGCAGTAGATGGCCAAGGCAAAACAAACTCAATGGTGTTTTTGTAACCTTTTGTTCTCATTTTTTTGTTTGGGCATTTTATTTTCTTTTGTTTTATTGATCTTTTGCTTTTATATTATGTTTTCCAATTTTATGTGTGTGTGTGTGTGTGTGTGTGCACAAGACACAAAGAGTTTCTTGTGTTTTTTCCTTCTGTTTTCCTATTTGCTTGAGAGAGAGAGACAGAGAGAGACAGAGAGAGAGAGACAGAGGAAGAGAGAAGGAGAGAGAGAGAGAGAGAGAGAGAGAGAGAGAGAGAGAGAGAGAGAGAGAGAATGGGGTTCTAGGCAGGGATATGGGAATGATATGGGGGTGCAGGAGAAAAACATGATCAGAATACTTTGTATGAAAAAGTATTTTTCAACAAAAATTAGGTTCCTGACAGTATAACCTGGTATCATGTGCCTCCACATATGTTTCAACCTGAGACACACAGAATTACATATGAAGAATCTTTCACAAGTCTTAAATATGGTTCTTAAGCCTTGAGATACAATCTCCTGAGTAAACAGAAACAGTGAGATAAATGAGTTCATCAGGAAACAGGTCAATGTTGAAGTTATCCACACAGAGGTGCACACACACAAACACATACCCCACATACACACACATACACTTGTACATGTATGTACACTTGCACAACAGAGAGGCAAGAGATGAGAAAATACAAGAAAGCAAATAGGACAGAATGCTGTGGGTTTTCATTATACTCTCATTTTGTATGCTTTTTATTTTCATATTGTTCATGTTATGATTTAAAAAAATAATGTGTTGCACTATAACACATTAGAGTGCATTTCTAACATCTAACAGAGGGATTAGAATTTTGGTTACTTTTATAGAAACTTCAAAACTTTAGGAGTCTTCTAGGACTCAGGGTTCATTTATCTCGCTTGTATCAATGGACATAGCCCATTTCACTGTGCATTCTTAGGCACCTGTGGCTATCTTTGGGATTCCTTGCATTCCTCTGAGATATGAGACTCCCATTGTGTGCCCTTCTCTAGACTCATAAGGGAAACCAAGCATAAATTTCTTGCTTAGATTTTTTTCCTTTGAAAAAAGTAACAATGACATCAAAGAAAAATCTGTAAAAAGTAAATAGAGTTTTGTTTAATAGTTAGGAAGAGAAAGGATGATGTGTTAGACATTTGGATATAGGGGGAAAGAGCCAAAGACTAGCATAGATGAATAGCCCAAGGGAAAAGGCAGAGCCTGGAAAATGATTCTAAGATGTATATGCCCAAAGCCTGCCTTTCATGCAAAACTGGGCACAGCTCTCCCAACAACTTGACAACTTGGAGATGTTGAAGCCATGCCAGGGTTGAGAGCCATGGGCTCCTGAGCCTCCACACAGAGAAACAACATGTAAACCTGATGTTGCAGTGATAGCAGAAAGAGATGGGGTCCAGGAGAATTCAGGGGGCATCAAGGACTGATTAAAGGCCTTTTAAATTTTGTTATTTTCTTTACTAGCATTTTTCTCCTTTAACTTTTCACTGGAAGAGGTGATTAACTGTTACACATCCAGAAATAGTTTTAGCTAAACATAGCAAAGCTGGCAGGCGGAGCTATAAAATAGAACTTGGGTGTGGGAATGCTGCCTCTTACTTGTAATCCTTCCCTTGGCTAAAGCAATATCAATGCTATGAACTCAAACAAAGGTCAACCTTGGGAATCAAGTGAGATAGCTGATGATTTTACTTAGCAGGAAATGTTCGTTTTTATGAATAAACAACTTGTCTGAGGTAAGAGGGCTGTTACCTTTAATGACAATGATTTTTGAAGGTAATGGGAACCATCATTACTATCCTCAAGAAGATTGTGTTCGAATTCCTGATTTTATGAATGAGAATTACATAAGTGAGTTGCCTGAACTCACACAGCTAGTTAGTGCATGTATGACACCCAGTTCAGTGCCTTTTCCCACTAGAATGCCTTAGATAGATACTGGCCAAACGTGAAGACAAACAGCATGATTGAAAGTCATGTTTTAAATGACCTACTTGAAACTTTGTGAAACTGGGTGGCTTCTTAGCAGCCAGGAAAAGCTGGAGAGGGGACACAATCAGAAGAATAGTCAGAGTCTTTGTTGGGGGCAGCTGGTGAGATCTTTTGTCCTTTGGGTAGTGTGACCTGAGGAGATGCTCTGAGATTATCCTGGTGTGTCACAGGCATTCAGTATCTGAGTACATATATGGGCATGTGCACAGAACCATCATTTGCTAGCTAAAGGCCTTATGAAATTATACTAGGAAAAGTAATTATAGGATGTGTACATTAGGAAAGATACCCTGGACTCATGGTGAGTATAAGTAGTTCCTTCAGTCCACCCTGTCTGGAGTGCCATGGATATTTTTCAAGTAGATATCCCCTGAGAAATTCCCATTTTTATTTTTTTAAAAAAAATATTTTGAAATACTTTCAAACTTATATAGAAGTTTCAAAAATATTTAAGAATTCCTATATGCTTTTAAATGAGATTCCCAAGATGTTAACATTCCTTGTCTCCCTCAGTCACCAGCAACTACATCTGCCATAAGATTTCTTTACACCTAAGTCCTTCAGCACGTATTTCATGAAATGAGGGTGTTATGATTACACTGTTATCAATACCAAGACATTAGTGTTCACACAGTTGTTATTCTGTTCATACCTTGCTCTAAATCATTTTCTGTTACAGACTCCTGTCCAGCGTAGCAGGATGCAGCTAATTTTATCTCTTTTGTGGAAGACACTTCTAGACTATCTAAAAATGCTGTCTGTCAACATACTTTCCTTCTTAGTTCTGTATTGATTAGAGGCTCTTTCCTAAAATGATTATTATTGTATTTGGTGCAAGGTAATTTTTTTCTTTAGTCCATTTCTCTATATTTGCCTAGCTTACTTCTATATGTTAGATTTCTTTGTCACTTGTTTATGTAAGTATTTAGGTGTAGATCAGTGGATTCTTGTTGAATTCTAGGAGTTACAGTTTATAGGGTGCAAACTTTTTGCACCAAAGTTTGTCCCAGGTTGAGCTTCCTAAAGTTGACACCTGTCTCTTCAGCAGGTCCCTACATTCTATGAGCAAGTGTCCACCCTCTGGCCCAGCAAATTTTCCGAGGCTATTCCTGTACTACTTTCCAGCTCTACTGCTGGTATCATCTAACTCTTCTAAGCACCCTAATTTCCTTTAGTGGAGAATAGTGCTTAAAATCCAGTATGTGGGTGCTAGGGTTTTGTTTGTATTAAAAATCTCCACATGTACCATTTAGAAGCACTGCCCTTTAAATTTCATTTCAAGGAAACTTTCTGGGCCTTTCTGTAAGCTAGGCTGCAGCATCAATTTCCCAGCCTCAGATGAGTCCCATGTGTTCCCTTCTGTCTTTGTGGAGAACACCACTTCATCCTTTTACCCACCCTGTAGTATCACCTCTTTTCCCAGTGATTTCAAATATATGTGCTAGCTTTCCACAGTCTTTCTTTGTACCAGTGCCTATAGCAACCAGGGATTAAAATCCAAACAGGGAGATTATAAGCCGTGAACTCCAATATTAATCAGTCATTGTTGACAAAAGCAGCTTAAGGAAGGAAGTGTTTGTTTTGGCTCACAGTTCAAGGGCACATTCCATCATGGCTGAGGAGGAATGGTGACAGCAACAGGAGGCAACTGATTACTTTGTGTCCACCTTCTGGAAGCAGAGAGAGATGGATTCTGGTACTCAGTTCAACTAGTTTTTATCC
This sequence comes from Cricetulus griseus, assembly GCF_003668045.3. Lineage (NCBI taxonomy): Eukaryota > Metazoa > Chordata > Mammalia > Rodentia > Cricetidae > Cricetulus > Cricetulus griseus. Next base: position 62,418,962 of record NC_048595.1, on the reverse strand, counting down.
AGTCCTAGACTCTATGCCACGTGGTTGTGCCACCCACATTCTTGTCTTCCCTTCCTCAGTTAAACCTTTCTGGGCACATCCTCATGGACATACATGAGGTCATGAGGTCAGGATCAAGGAGAGACACAGCTGTCAGCCTCATGAGCTGAGGCAGTCCCCTCAGCTTTTATGACCTTCAGTGAGGGCAGACTGGGTTTTTAAACTTTACTGCTGAAGAGCAGGGCTGGAGATTGTACTGAAGACATTTTAATATAGGCTTAAGCACAAGCGTAGAGGAAGTGAGGTATTCGAGAAGTGAATATACACACATTTGAGAGCCTGCGTATGGGCTTCTCTGACATCCTAGAAAAATCATAGTCTTACAGCTGAGAGAGGAAAAGGGCCAATGCAGTTGCTAATTACCTGGAATTCTTGCTTCTCTGCTGGTAAGGGGCTTCACCTGCATCCTTGGGTAAGGGTCCTTCTTCAAGTTTCTTCTGTCTCTCTATCCTGCCTCCTACACAGAGGTTTATTTCCATGGTGATTACAAATTCAGTCTAGTCAACAATGAAGATTAAGCATGGTACTTCCTTGAATACACTTAGAGGTAGTGTGGACTAAGGTATATGAAATCAAGATATTTCTGAAAAATATACATATCAGCCAGAACTAAACACTATCTTCTTTTTAAAATATGGGTGCAGAAGGGAGAAACAAGACTGATAGATGTGAGTAAAGCCCACTGTTCCCAAGTTTGCACATGTATTCAAGGCTTGTTCTCTAGTCTCAGCCACTTGTAGGAGCACAAAGAAGGCTTATCAGAGCTGCCACAGGACTTGATAGTCCTGCCTAGCTAGCAAGTCCTGTGTCTTGCATACTGTTTCCAATATTACTACCAGCCCATATGGTAGTTGTACGAACTAGAAAGGGGTGCCTCAATGGTCTCAAACTTAGAAGTGATTAGTTGGTCATTTTCATTCACAGTTCATTAATCTAAATTAGTCACATGACTGTAATAAACCATAATGGGGTTAGGAAGTGCTCTTTAGGAAGTGCCCAGTATGGAGGGAGCATAGGAAACTCTTGCCAACATGACTAATGCCAATTCAATGTCTAATAGTTGCCTAACCCTTAGGATTAGTGGAATGTTATCATAAGAGTATGTAAAGTAATAATACCGTATGTATCCTCTTAGATGCTATGAAATTTGGTGGCTTTAATGGGAAGTTTGAGAATAGTGTCAAGGTTCCTTCCTTCACGAAGTGGTGAAAGTCAAAAATTGATTGTACTAAAAATAGAGTCTGAAAATGAACCCAGAAGCCCAGTGTATCTCTGCAAGAATTCATGTCATGTCTAGTGTGTGTGTGTGTGTGTGTGTGTGTGTGTGTGTGTGTGTGTGTGTGTGTGTGTTAGGGCAGCTATGTCCAAATTGATGTCACACCCTTGCTGTGTCTCTCTGGGTCTGAGATTTCTGTGTACCTTTGAGTCCTGGTGGTCCCTGTGGCTCTTGCTGTGTTGACTACTTTCTCTAGGAACCTAGTATGTCAATGTCCTACAGAATTAACTTTACTCAGGAGAGTTAATTATCTATTTCAAGCAAGTACTGTAGTTACACTAGTGCCCAGGGTCCAGACCCTATCAATTTTCATGTCATCCTGAGTCATGGAAATGTTCTGTGCTAGACTCCATCACTGCTGCACCCCAGTGGTGCTGGAACTTGAGGATAATGTTAGCTACAGTTGGCTGGACTGTCCCTGAAATTCCAGCCCTTGACAACACAGCCTTGTTTACTCCAGTTGCAAGCATCATCACTAACCAGCTAGAGTCCTTTCCTGACTATTCCTGATGCTGCTGGGATCACTGCCTCTCCATTTCTAAGTGGTGAATGCACTTCTTGTGGTAAAAGAACAAATGAGAGGAGGGCTGTTCTTGCCTGTGGAACATTAAACCCCATGCTAGGCTTAGCACTTGCTCTATAAACAAACCACTTATTCTCCCTCCGGACTTAGCTCACACACTCCTGTCCTTGTACATTGCAGTCCAGCCATAGCAAGTGGTCTGCAACCACTTACTGTTAACACGAAGGCTCTCTCACACCATAAGTCTTTACATGATCTTATCTTTAGACGTGTCTCATCTTCTGTGTCTTGCTATGACTAGCTGATTTTTACACTTTCTTCACTGTCAAGCCTAAAACTACTTCTTCTCTTATATTTGCCCCATTTTTAGGGGGGTGTGGTCTGACCCTCCAAATCCCAGTGAAGTTAAGGATATATATCTTTGGAACTCTAGTGACTCCATCATGTTACAACTGTGTTTGTATCTGTTTTCACTATGAGCTCAAAGGCACAGGTCATGTTTATGCATGTTGTAAATATGGTTCTAGCTCAGAATCTGATGTAAGATAAAAGCTTAATAAGTGTCAGATGAACACAGTTCCATATTTGTGATGAAGAAACTGTAGTGTAAACCACCAGGCATATTAGGCTAAAGGGTAAATAGGGTCCTCTTCCTAGAAGAGGGAAGCCTTAGACCTTGATACAGAACCACCAAGAAGAAAAGACTGGCATGCTTTTCAGTCTTCCTTAAGCATGGTGACCAGGTGGAAAGCATCAGTGATATCAGGAAGAAGAGGCTGGCCTTCTCCTGGCAACCAGCTTTTTCTAAACATGGGCTTATTCTAAGCACCAGGCAAGCTGAGATTCAGTGCTGTGCACCAATGCTGCATTCCCACCTGCCCACCAGACAGACACCTTCTGCACCTCCAGCCTGGAATGGGCCAAAGTTGAATTCATTATTGCCCTCCCCACCTCCAGATTTCCTCCTTGAACTACCACATATCCAGCAGCCTGAGCAGAAACCTGGGCTAGTTGTAATTGCTCTCTGCATTACTCCCCACATCCCACCCACCATCAAGGCTGGAGTCTTTTGCCTGAGAAGATTTGGATTCTGCTGCTTGCTTGCCTCTGGAGTCCATCTTCTCTTCACTCTGGTACTCCCATCTTAATTCAGGCCATGGCTTCTCCCAGGCTTCACGCTGATCTCATGCCTCTAGTCTCCACACATGGATGTTTGCTAGTTCTCTTACTTTCCTAAGAGGTGTTAGGAACCTCTCAGCTTAAAAGCTTAAAAGACAATATAAAAGACAGTATATTGCTTTAGCATGGACTAGAGTTATCTTAATGATCTGACCCCTTCCTCAATGACAGGCTTTATCTGTGAAGATATTTTTCACCACAGGGGGCAGAAAACCCTGATGTAAATGTCTAAGATGAGCATCCTCCAAACTGGCAGGCTCACATCTGGAGTGTGCACAAGACTCTCCCCCTCCCCTGCCACCTTAGAGCACAACAGTAAGCAATTAGGACTCCTTATATTCTAAAGAAGGACAGGACATTTACTAATATTTAATCACAGGCGATGTAATGCAATTATACTTATAATAGTTATCTCTTGGTGGGTCACTCAGCCCTTCACCACAGGAGGGCAATTCACTTGCCTGCAAGAGGGATCCTGAGAGAAGGGATGGTGCAGTTCAAGTGTGTCTGTGTCAGTGAATTCACAAAACATTCTCTGTGCTTCTTTAGACTTTTGAGGGGAAAGTAATTGATGAGTCTATATTGAGACAATTTTCTCCTTTACACTAAAACATCTTAATACATTTATTTATTTGGAGGGAGTGCATTCCAAAGCACAAATATGGAGGCAAAAAACAACTTTTAGGAATGCTATCTCCTGGCCCATCTTTTACTGTGATTTTTTTTTTCTTAATGGGCCCTATAAACTCAAGGTAAATGTTGATTGGTTTACCTTTTATACAATATCCTCTAAGCTTTATATTAATGGAATAAAACAGAGTATGATCTTCTCTGGGATTTGAGTATGTATATATGTTTGTGAGTGTGCCCATATGTGCCTCCACACATATGCATGTGTGTTTGGAAGCCAGAGGACACTGGGTCTCATCCCTCCCATTAACTATGAGTTCTCTGGTTAGGATAGACTCTTTGAACAGTGAGTGTAAAGGGTCCACCTACCTCTGCCTCCTCAGTGCCAGGATTACAAGTGTATACTACCACACCTAGCTTGGACTCTCACACTTGCAAATCAGCATGTTATTGACTAAGACATCTCCCCAGTCCTTCTTTGTTTTGTTCACATGATCTGTTTGGAATGTGTGAACTCCTATGTTTGACATCCTTAAGGTATAGCCAAGTAATTGTTTCAATGCATTTGTACTATTTTCCACTTCCAGGCAGCTGTACATCAAAGTTTGAATTGTTTCATATCTTGTCAGAATTTGATGTTATCATTCTTTGAAATTTTAGTCCTTCTAATTACCAAATATTTCATAGGAGTTTAAAATTGAATTTTTTTTCTGATGACTAATGATGGTGAGCATTCTCATAAATGAATTAGACTTTTATATGTCTCCTTTTGAAACAGATCTTAAGTGTTTGACTCATTAAAATGGTTTGTTGGTTACCACTATGGTGAAGCACACCTAAAATCTCAGCATCTAGGAGGTAGAAGAAGGTAGATCAGGAGCTGAGGACTGGTCTTGGCTACAGAAGACCCTGTCTCAAACCAGCAAACATTTTAGCATCTACAACCAGCTTGTGAGATCCTGCTTTAATTGTACTTACTGCAGAGATGTTCTTTCAGTCTGCCAATAGCAAAGGTTTAAAAAGAGATTTTTCCATCACTTGGCAACAAACCATGGGTATTATAAGTAAATGTCCTACCTGTTCTTCATAAAACCAAACTCTACTACCTGCAGGAAGTAACCCAAAGGGAACTCAAAGGAATGAAATCCGGCAGATGGATATGTTTCATTTTGTAGAATTTTGAAAATTAAAATATGTGCACCATACGATTGATACTTATTCATGTTTTCAGAGGGCGACTGCTTTGATTTCAGAAATGTCTGATTCAGAAATTACACATTTGCTAGAAGTTATGGCCTTTATCAAAATACCTGTACAAATAAAGACAGACAATGTTTCAGCACATGTCTCTAAGAAAATGAAACAGGTTTTTTGGCTTATTTTAATATAAAGAATATTACAGGTATACTATACAATCCCACAGGACAGGCAGTTATACAAAGATCAAATTGAACTCTAAAGGATATGTCAAGTAAACAGAAAGGGATGATAAAGAACCCCAGAAATAGATTGCATAGTGCTTTATTAACTTTAAATTTTCTGAATGCTAATGAAAAGGGAATAACAGCTGTGGAGGGACATTTAGATAACAGAAAAAAACATGGAATTAAATCAGCCAATATACATCAAAGATGTGTTGACCTCTGAATGGAAACCAGGTCATGTGTTATGCTGGGGAAGAGGTTTTGCTTTTGTTTCCACGGTGAAGAAAAGCTATGGATACCATCAAAATTGATAAAGATTTGATTTGAACAAGACAACTCTTAATTAGAAGAGATGATAATTCATTAAACAGAATGGCCATTTAATCTAAACTAATCTGAAAAACTAATAAATGCTTTTTATTTGATCAGATGTAACTTGCCAAAGGAGACCCTCCCCAAAGTTAGGGTTGGGGGAAGGGTTTTATTTTTGTCTTTTCAGGCGACTAAAGGTATCCAGCTAAGGAATCCAGATACCACCGGACAATTGAGACATCTGAAGAAAAGGGACAAATAATCCAGGAAAATTATCCCAAGAAAAGGAGTAAATTGGCCTATTGGTATATCACATTTACAACAGGATAAATTTTCTAAATCTTCCCAAATGCTTGTTTCTGCTTTTCTCTACAGACATATAATGCAAATGATCTTTTTTGTAGTCCCAGTTCAATTAAAGATAAACTAGTTTTTGAGTTGGAGTATGGCTCTCTCCTTCTGTAAACCCAATGCTTGTTAAAGAAAAATTAAAATCTCTGGCTCATGTTAGAAATGCCACCTGATATGGAACAGAAGAAAAACTAGTATTTAAGGACTATTGTATTGCCACTAATCCCTTAATTCTTTGGTTTTATATGGACTTAACAGCTTTCTTAAATCATAAATATTATAGTTATATAAAAATTTATAAGTTTAACATATATATTTTAAATATTTTGTCATGATACTAAAGGTCATATAGAGTACTAACTAATTCTAGGAAAAGTTTCTTGTACCTTCTTATACATGATTTTGGATTTGAGTCTCTACCAGTTTTCCATAAGGACTATGACACCACCATTAAGCTGAACAACACCAACTAAAGATCTACTTTGGACTACAAACTGCTTAAAACAATTTCAAGGTGGCCAGCTGAGATGATCCAGCCTCACAGACTACATTAGCCAGGACTTGATATAAGCTCTGTATTTTCCCATTATTCAAAGACTGAAAAAAATGATGCAGCTTGACAGTTAGCCCCAAAATTTTCTTTTTGGATCCCCTAAATGTTACGATAAATCTTTCCGCCAAAAGCTGCCTGAGCCCCACCGCCACATGTGTGCTTTACGCCAGCCGCCTGCCCGAGTTAGGCCCAAATGAATACACAGAGAGACTTGTATTAGTTACAATGCTGCTTGGCCAATGACTAGGATTCTCATCTGTTAGCTCAGTCTCAATTATCATACGTCTATATATTTTATAAGACTTATCTTATCGGACGCCTTATTGGCGTCCCTCCTAGCTGGTGGATCACATCATGCCTCTGGAGCAAGAGCCGAGGGGGAAAAAGAGGGCCCTTCCTGTTTCTATTTCACTTAAATATGAGTCTCCTTGCTATGTCACTTCCTGTATGGATCACCACTTCTCTACTACATTTCCCAGAATCCTCTTTGACTCCTAGTTCCGTCTAACTTGCTGTCTCATTGGCCAAACAGTATTTTATTCAATAATCAATAAGATAAACATACACAGTACATTCCCCATCACCTAAAGATGCTGTTGCCTCCACCAGACAGCAGGAAGTAACTCTGAGAACACAACTCCCACATTTCCAAGAGGTGGGTGGGTGGGTTTTGGTCACTCTTTGGGTTATGGATATTTGTCATTGATTAGGAGCATTGGTTACAATCAGGAAGAAAGTTTAACAAAGAGGATTAGGTTCAAGTTTTTGTTTTTTTTTTAAGAGGGAATACAGATATGATAGGATATAAATAAAGATTATTGAATCTACATTATTGATAAAAATTTGAAATTAATTGTTTAAAACATACTCTACATACATTTTTAATATTGTTCAAGCTATTGTACCTATACAGATCATACAAGCATGTTTTCAAGGTCAAACAGAGATATATTTTAGAAAGACAGGCCATATTCAGATACTTCAGAGATCTATAGAATATGGAAATTACGAGGTTTTAATAACATAGGTCTTTTTTTTTATGACAGTGAGACATGTCTGCTCCAGGCAGCACCAATCTACTACAGAGAAGATGATGGGCATCAAAGAAACTTTACATGGAGTTTACTTACTTTGTGGCAAAAGTAGCTACTGGACAAGAAAGTGCCCTTGCCTTGACTTCTGACAGTATGCTGTCCAAACTGGACAAATAGTACACAAAAGAGAGTGACTACAGCCAGGTGTTGGTGGTGCATGCCTTTAATTCCAGCCCTCGGGAGGCAAAGGCAGGTGGATCTCTGTGAGTTTGAGACCAGCCTGGTCTACAAAGAGCTAGTTCTAGGATAGCCTCCAAAGCCACAGAGAAACCCTGTTTCAAAAAACCAAGAGAGATAAAAAGAGAGAAAGAGAGAGACAAAAAGAGAGAGAGGGGGCAGAGAGAGAGAGAGAGAGAGAGAGAGAGAGAGAGAGAGAGAGAGAGAGAGAGAGAGGAGAGAGAGAGAGAGAGAGAGAGAGAGAGAGAGAGAGAGAGAGAGAGAGAGAGGAGAGAGAGAGAGAGAGAGAGAGAGAGAGAGAGAGAGAGAGAGAGAGAGAGAGAGAGAGAGAGAGAGAGAGAGAGAGAGAGACTACAAACCTTGCCAAGGCAAGTCAGGACAGCCCTTCAGAAAATCCTGCTTTACAGAAAAGCCTGTCAGATATACTAGGTCTGTAAGCTGAAGTTGGATGCCCCAAAGTTTCAGAAGAACTTTGGGTGACTATCCAGGCAGTCAGATGTTTTTGTCATTTCTCACATTTTTTTGGAAGTTGCTTGTTTGCACTTCCTGTTTAGTCACTTAATATTATTTCCTTCTCTGGTCTCTGAGGGAGATGAAAACTAGAGAGTATAGTTACAGTTTTCCTTGTCACCAGACTCAGAAAAGATATTCACTAAAGATATGTAAAGTATAAAAGGTTTAATGACATTAAAAGATATTTTGATAATGCAAATTAGAATGGAAAGTAAATTAGGTACAAGACTTGGAACTCACCAAGATAGGATAGATAATGAAGTGTTTTCTCTAAATTTGTCAAATTCAAATGGACTAGATATTTTCTCTGTATTTGTTAAATGCAAATGGACTAGATGTTATTAATGAACTTGTTGCTTGTATATATTGTATATACTTATTGCATATAGTTTTTCTTATGTTAGTTGTAGCCTTCTTTTTGTATTGGACAAAAAAGGGGAATTGTGTTGATATATTATTTATGATTTATGAAAGCTTGCCTAAGGATTCAGAAAGCAAAGCAAGCCACAGGCTATAGAGGTCAGGTAGTGGTGACACACATCTTTAGTCCCAGCCCCCATACCAGCTAGCCAGACAGTGGTGGCACACACTAAAAGGTAGATGGATCTGTTAGTTAAAGGCCACACTGACTACACAAAATAGATCCAGCTCACACAAATGTGATCTTAGCACCTGGGATCACATACCTTTCTTCCCAGCACTAGGAAGGTGGACCAGGAGTGATGTGACTGGGCAGAGAAAGGAATAAAAGGCAGGAGGAGACAGGAATGGAGAGCCTTTTGCCTCTGAGGATTCCTGGAGATAGGATTGCCCTTTCAGCTCATCAGATGTAAGATCTACTGTGTTGATTGCTTTGTTTCTCTGATCTTCAGCTTGAAGCTTGAACCCCATATCTGTCTCTGAGTCTTTTATTTTCATGTTATAGTGACGGTCTACCTTATCTCTTCCCCAGAGTAAGGGTTTCAGCCAAGCTTGGACTGAAATGCAGAAACACCAGGCCAAAGAAATCCTTCCTCTTGAGCTGTTCTCTTGGGTATTTGGTAATGGATGCTAACTCAGTCTTCCACACAGCATGGAAAGAGCACTCTAACTTCCAAGAAGCCAATATCATCCCCAAACCCCAAACAGACAAGAAAATTGCAAGCCAATATTCCTTATTAATCTAGGTTCAGACTCTCAAAGATAATCGCATATCAACATATAAAAATAATTATGCACTCTGTCAAAGTAGAATTTTACCCAGTAATAACATTGGTTTAGTATCTAAAAATTAATAAATTTAATTAATGTCATATTAATATGGTAATATAAATAAAAATAAAACAAAAACATGTGGCCATATAAATGGATGCATAAATCTCCTTTTACAAAATATAGTATTCTTGATGGAAACAACCTCCCAATAAACTAAAATAGAAAATAATTTCCTCAACTTAATAAAGGGACCCTATGAAAAATAGGCAGGTAGCATCATGTTTTTTGGTCAACGGACAGTTTTCTTTTTTAAAATTAGGAGAACAATTATATATTGTTTGCTATCATTTATATAACATGCCCTGGGAAGTAAATTTATAAAACCAGGATGTAGACTCATGCCAGTGAGTGTGGTGTGGGAATAAAAAAATAGACTGCAACATGCCAGCACAGAGGCAGTTCTGACATTACATGATTATTTCAAATACATTCCTATATATTTAGTAGAAATTACTGAATTGCATAACTAATAAGTCATGAAATTGCATTTAAAACTCACTATACATAGAGTGGTATGTGCCTGCATTCCCTGCCCACCCCCAGTGTGTGTGTGTGTGTGTGTGTGTGTGTGTGTGTGTGTGAAATGCACACACATGTGTGTGCATGTGTGTTCCTGGAAAGAATTTATGAAGGCTTGGGTCCTGGTCCTAGCTTGATCTAAAGCCTAACAGTTACTACTAAAGTAGTTAAGATGTGACTATATGCCCCTCTGGTCCCCATGCCAATGTCCTTTTCCCAGGGGAAAAGTTGTACTTTTGTGTTTATTTCACTAGGAACTTGGGGATAATACTCTTGGAAGACATAGGCAAGAAAGGACTTTTAGGTGCCTTTATGTGTGGGTTATGTCTTTAGATACAAGCTTGAGCTGGAGGCAACTGTGCTTGGGTGAGAAGGGTGTTGCTATATGTATGTCCAGGATGTCTCTGGCATGCCTATAAACACATTTAGCAAACACCACATTTCTCACTTGTCTGTCATGGAGTAATGTCAACATCAGCATCAACTTTCAGGAAGACTGCCATGTATCCAATGGATATTTTATTCTATGAAAGCCAAACAAAAACAGTACTCATATAAAAGTCAAAACACAGTAACCTCACCGCTAATCCCTGGCCTGTATTTCTGACTGTGAGTATATGGGGCCAGGATGAGTGTTCTTCCTCTCTTCACAGCTCGCTGCTCTCTGCCTGATGCTTCTTTCCAGACCTGCTCCCAGCAGACACACTAGGGTGATGGCCTGGCCACACACTTTGGTTATAGCCCAAGTTTCCAGAAACAAGATAATCTGGAAAGTTTATGTTTGGCAATCGAGCAAGTAAAACCCCTCACAATTGTGATTGAAGGTAGGAGCAGGTGCTATAAGTGAAGCAAAACTAGATCTCTATTCATCAGTAAATTTATTTATCAAGATATTATCAGACAGACACTGTCACCTCCATTCCCTAATGTGGCAACTGAAGCTCAGAAGGTAAGTGCTCAGGGTCATATGTAATAATTGGCAGGAATCAGAAATGAATTCATTAATGTAGTTTAATTATTTCTGTAGCCATCATACCTCTCTGCGGCACCATCCGACTCTTGTTCTCGTCCATCACTCTACTGTACCTCCATTTAAGGACCCTTTAAGCATATCTGTGGCAGCAAAGTCACTTCCACTGTGATGCCCATCTAAGATGCCCATACACCTTAAACTTCATCTTGGCACAATGATAGAAACCGGTTAAAGATTACATAGCTGCTTAAGTAAAAAAGGCATCATATTCCTTTGCCTCTTGGTCCCTCTCCCTCACCTAAGTAGCTCCTGGTCTTGAAGATTATCTATGTTCCACGTTTACATCTTCTTCTGACTCTGCTCTCTCTCTCTTGTGTATTTCCCAAATTATCACTATTCCCACTTCAAATGCTGCCTTTGGAACCCTGGGCACATTGGAACTTAGCATCATTTTCATGTCTCTTGTTAATGCCACCTAAATTTTCTTTAGCTCATGCTTGGCTACATTATTTGGAAATGTTCCTTGGAATATTACTTTTTATTTCTATGATTAAGTAAAATTGACTTTGAAATCATAGCCATATATGTGCCAAGAGCTTTAAGAAATACTCATTAGGTGATCTGTATTCAATTTATCTAATCACAGATTGCCTCCATGTCTATTTCCAGTCAAGTTTGATAGTCATTTTATTCTTTGATCTCAAAATGAAAAATTGGTAAATCCTTTTTGCTGATCCTTGTAAAAAAATCATTTCCTTTAAAGGCTAACAGAAATAAACAGACCTGTCATGTGAGATTATGGGTTGGCCACATGTACTAAAGGGATCAATACTGTACTTGACCCTCATCTTACTCATCACAAAGCTTCACATTTGACCAGGGAAGATGTCGAGGAAACTGCCCACTCTAAATTTAGTCCATGATCTGGGTTAATGACTAAAATTCCCTAGTCAGGTTCTCTCCACCCCTGGCCTGCTATTTTGATCATTTGTTTATTTTGGTAAAAAGAGATGTCTTGCAAAGTAAGCCAAAAGAAGATAGATTTGGCTCTACACCCACCCTAACATTGAGGTATCATGAGTTTTGAAATCTTCTTGAGGACTTAAAGCTCTGGTTGCTTCACTGCCCCTTGAACAAAAGGCTTGTCCTAACATCAATACTGATAGAAGTATAACTTTTTCCTGCTGGTCCATTTTCAGTTAGCTTGTTAAGTTGGGTTTTAAAGGCCCACAAAATGTTTTAGGGCATAAAAATGCCCTCTTCTAATTTTTTAAGGCACTCAAGCAGTAATAAGTCTGTGATACCCTTAAATACCAAGACCATTTCTCCAGCCAGACTCTTCTATTGTAATTCTTCATGATAGTAACTTAATCGGAGCTGGGGTTATTGCTCCAGGACTCATGCAGAAGGTGATTCAGCAAGATGAAATCTGAGCCTGCCTGGCATGCCTGAATTTTAACACACATCTAAAGCACATATTTAGCTGTCACCAGGAGATCTGACAGTTTATGGGAGAGGTGCTGTGTGTAAAGGACTAGCAGTGGGCATTTCCGGCACACACCCACTTAGAGCATGTTGTGATCTGAACTCCCCTTTCCCCAGAGCCAGACTCACAGAGTGGAAAAGTGTTTTAACCGCTGTAATAAAAACCAACAAGTCATCAGTGTAAGCTGTGGCTGTGGTTTTCTTTAGGGGACACCCTACAAAGACACTTATGCAGGTAAAAACAAGTATCTTTGAAACAAGTTTGTTCATCAAAAACATTTTCCTTTTTGAACTTAAAATAGTGCAAGGAATGTTTGACTCCAGTTACATCAGAGATCCCAGAACTTAAGCTTCTCAACACTGGCTTATCTTATTTGTTGGACTATATCTGAGCTCAGCACTGTTTAGGAAGCCTCCTGCTATCTTCAAATTCTTAACAAGTACCAAAAACACAAGCACTGTCCTTCACAAATACTCTCTAACACAAGCACCACTAGCTTCCTTTGAGAAATGGGAAAAATGAAGCTAGATAGGACAAGGACGTCCTCCCTGTACAGAGAAAGTGAACAGGACTTAGGAAGTGCCACAGTGGCCAGTTGATCCCAAGGCCTCTATTTGTATAATCTATGTCCTTTACTTTCAGGCTTCCATTGGACCATCTCAGATCTGTGTCTGCCTCCTGCCCTGACCCACCATAACCATCCCAAAGCTTCTTGTGTCACCACTAATGAAATAGATTCTTGAGTTTTACAAATAACCCTAACATTTTCCTGGAAAGGAAAGACTATTTCAGGACACAGACATGCACTCAGTTGTCATCTGAACATACTCTTCCTACTTAGCAGCCTTCCAATTTTAATGATTCCAGTCCCAGCTCACCACCTGACTATAGCCACCTACAAGACACCCCATAAGCAAGACCACCCAAGCCAATAAACCCCAGAATCATGGAAAAGAAAATGAAGTTTTTGTCTTAAGTCACAACGTGCTGGAAGTTTGTTGAATTATAGTAGACAATTAGGCTACTTTTAAACTAGAGAATAGACTGCTTTTTTTGATAGACAGTAGACTACTTTTAAAAACTAGTATTTTATTTGACTCAATTTCTCTTAGTAACAAGAACCCAATGCAGAAATACTGCCACTATGCAACACAAAACTGAAAAAGCAGGTTTCAAATCCTGACATGACGTTGAGCTATGTAATTGTTTGGTCAATGAACTGAGGGTCAGTAATGAAAGCATCAGGAACATTGCCAGCCTTTGCCTCCTATGCTGTTATATAATAAATAGAACAGGCCCATGGTGGAAAGAAACAGGATGGGATAGTCAAAAATCAAGGCTTGCATAGTTCATTGCCTGATAGTTGTGCTTTTGACATCTCTGTCTTTGAATTGGATTTTTTTCAAAGCATTTTTACTGTGACTGCTAAAGAAAAGTCCCACCACTATGCTCCAGTGAAGAAACAGAGTAATCATATGGGCTACTGGATGGCCAACGCAAGCAAGATATCACATCGATTCTTCCTGTAAACATACTTCCATTGTGCCAGGGAATGCCCATGAGTTATCTAACTGGATCCTCATTCAAACACTCAAGTGAACTCTAACTTCGCTCTCCTTTAAAGGCAGGGAACTGATGCAGATTATAGATTAGGAGAGATATGAATAGCTAGGACTGAAACTCCAGAGAGATTTCAACATCTGTTTTTTCATTCATCAGACTCACATACAAACAATGGACCAATGTGGCATCATAGTAGAGCTGACACAATACAAAGAAGGTCTTTGCTGCCTTGCTTTAAAATGGTATCATCTTGATTTCTCTCTAGGTTTTCCTTCAGTCAAGGAAAACACTTTACCTCCCTCCAGTGTGATAGGAAAATTTACCTGAATGTCATATTTGGCCACTTGTCTGTGGTTTCCTCTTTGCCACAAAATTGCTGATCCATAGGGCTATGCTCTAGCCTTAATAGCCTGGTCTTGATGCCCAGCCTAGTCCTGTTGGCAGACATTCTCTGCATCCTGGGGAAGGGGGCTCTCATTTTGGTTTTTTTAAAAACCCAAAACACTTGGTCTTCACACTTGCCTTGGCCAGGCACCTGATAAATTATATTGTGAAGCTGAAAGATGGGTCTTCCCATGGAATACAGTGAGTTTAGGCAGGAAGGTAACAAAAAATGCTTGTTTTACAAGCAAACCCACAATTCAATGTTGTGACTGTGTCCCTTTTATCTGCAAGACCTCCAGAATCCTACCCCCTTTCCTGTGAGGGGGTCTCTGGTCATAACCTGCCCTTAGTTTCTGGGCCCCTACCTGCAATCTTTCCCTTTTAACTGCTTCTGTCATGTCAACATTTACTAGTACCTGTCTATGCTTTCCCTATCAAAATAAACACACCAACACCCATCCCACTCCCCACCTGATTAGATGTTCTCTTTCCTCCTCTCCTCAGTGAATTTCTTGAAAGAACATATGATCCACTACTCGTACCTTACTCTTCTCTTCCTGTTTCTGGCCTCATATCACTGGACCTGGAGGCAAGTTTTGTGAGGTCGTCCCTTCCTTCCCTAGTGTCCTCTGACTCCTCTGGTTGGTTCTCAGCATCCCATGGAGTACCTCAACCTCCCTCTGCTGCCATTGTCTGGGGTATAAATAAATGTGGCTATCTTTCCTACTTGCTGTTACCATCAAGTGACTTTACCCCTGCATCCTATGACTTAGGGGCCCTAGAGTTCCCTTTGTTGTTTCTTTTCCAGCCCTCTAGAATTCCTTCTCTCATGGAGCCAGTTCTTTGACACTTTGCTTTTTGATTGCAAGTGAGCTTGCTGGTGGTGTGTAGCAGATACAAGGACTTTTTGCTGGGCAGTGCCATACATACCCTCTCTTTGCCTTTAAACACAAGTCCTGTTGTCAGGGATTCCCTGCACCCTGGGGGAGGGGGCTCTCTTTCTCCTAAACATACCTTTTCCAATCCACTAATTCTTGCAGGAGAGTCTCTTTGATTACCATGTCCTTTGATCTTTAGTGGTAGCAATTCTGCAACTGAGTTTTGTGGAGGGATGATGAAGGGTAAACCTGGGCACAGTATCATTTGGGAGTTTGTTTAAGCAGGCAGAGATCATGAATTTACAAATGGCAGTGGGTTGGGTTGCCTCCAGAGGAGCAAAAAGGGTGGCTTTCACTGGGTGGGGGTCTGTGGTCAGGATGTATTGTATGACAGAATAATCTATTTTCAGTGAAAACAAAAGAAATTTCAGAAAGAATTGTAGTATTTTGCTGAGTAGGGAAGGGCGGGGCACTGCCTCACTTAGACCTTTTAGGGAACACACCTGGGAACAGACTGCATCTGGACGATGACCGCCTCTGTGTGGGATGTGACCTTGCGCATGCTCCCTGGAACACCTCTGCCTCCCTCCTTACCTTTTGCACATCTCTGCTTAAAGAGTCTTCTTTTCTGATGATGCCTTTTATTACCCAGCACTCTTGCTTTGCTCCCCGTCACTCACCCCCATTCTTCCTAACCTTTATGAACATTTGCCCTATGGAAGCTTCCTTTATTTGCTCTTAATGAATCTTGGGCCCCTTTTAATGACTCTGGCTGCCATACCATCACGTGATATTTGAGTGAGCTTGTGATTCTTCATTGGAATTAAGCCCCAGGGAGGTGAGCATTGATGCTGTTTTGCTAACTAACTCCACTGCCTCAGCTAGGGCCCAGCTTCCTTAAAATGCTTTTGGAGAATCCATGAATGTGTGAATGAATAAATGAGGGCTATGTCTTCCCGAGAGAACAGGCTATCCAGGCTGATAGATCTTAAACTGCCCTAGATAAGCCAAGGCACAAGGCCAGCTGGGAATCACCCCACATTCGTCTCCATGTCCACCATCCATTATCACTCAGCTCTACCTAGTCAGTATCTCTGAACTTAGTTCCTCTGTGCCTCACTCCTTCCCCTGAATCAGCACAGTCTCTTTTGCATGCCATGCCCAGCCAGAATTAAATGGCTTCCACTTAAGTCTGTTTCCTCACCTCTGGGAACTTTTCCCTTGATCTCAGATTCCACCCATGCAAATCTCTTTCAGATGCCTCAAAAACCAGCACGTTGTAGAAACACAGAGAAGCATGGACTGGCAAGACATGCTGGCAAACCAAATACACAGCTCTTGCATCTTCCTCTCCTGGCTCCCTTTTGTATTTTTACAGGGCCCCATGTCTCCCTTTGCCAATATGTAATTACAGCGTTCATTGTAGTTATCTGTTTATTAGTCTTTCTTACCCATTAGACTGGAAGCTCCTGTTGATGACTTATGGGAGCTTATGCACAGAGAGACTGTACATTTTAGGAGGGGGGAAATGCTGCCTTAAAACACAAGTGCATATAATTTTCACAAACACATTCATTTCAAGCACATAGATCAAAAGAAAACTTCAAGAATTTTATAAATGTGAGAAAAACCTAAGTAACCAAAAAATCATCTACTTTCCCAATATTTTTTAATGTATCACTCTTTCAAAGTATGTAGTTTTGAAAGTATTATTTTGTGTTTGTGTGTTAACTTGTCTTTAAATCTACAGCAAGCAGGAGTTTCTAATTTGAAGGATCATTCTATCAGACTCAGGCATTTCATCTGAGGATTTTGAAAGTTGAAGTGTGTTCCTGGTGCAGGTGTGGGGCCTGTGGGGCAGTCATCTCTCTGGGATAAGTTCCAGAATCCCCACTCCCTGGGCTGAAGTTGATGACACTTAGGAACGGAAGTGGTTGTGCATACTCCAAGGCCTATTTAATCTTTGGCCTACTTACTGAATTTGCCAAAATGGAGGCCAATAAGTTCCAGGTGTGATGATGAGGACTCTGATGTGGAACGTTTCTGTTGGGAGGTTGGCTCACACCTGCCTGCAAATGGCTCCAATAGCATCACCTGCCTTGAAGCTGGGGAGGAAACTCTGCTCAGTTGCTTTATTTCAGTATCCCTCATCTTGAGAATCAAGAATGCATTTGGGATGTTCCTTCCACAATGAAAAGATTCAGTACTGTTCAGACTGTGCAAGAAACACGTTAAGGAATGACCCTTCCAGAGGTTATATTCAGAGCTTATTTCTATTGTAAAATGTATTTCCCCTTTTCACTAGTTCAGAAAAGACATCTGTGTCAATGAAACTGGCTTTGCCCCTTATTCATGATGTGGTTCCCTTTGCCCAAATGGGTGATTTGTCCGCAGGGAGAATGATGTAACAGTTTCTTTCTCGAAGAAGGAGCATAAAGCAAACCCGTGCTGAGTTTCACGTACTGTAAAACCCCTGTTTAATGCTTCCCAGCATTGAATGCTCATCTTATACACCCTTGAAATGTTCCCAATTACAGAGTTCCTTTTGCCAACCCCTGGGAAAACCAATTTTACTATTAGTTATACAGACTTGTGGATCCATGTTTTCATTCTCCACCAAGAATCACAGCAAATTCTCAGCAGCTGATGTATGTA
This sequence comes from Cricetulus griseus, assembly GCF_003668045.3. NCBI lineage: Eukaryota > Metazoa > Chordata > Mammalia > Rodentia > Cricetidae > Cricetulus > Cricetulus griseus. The sequence goes on along the minus strand of NC_048595.1, from coordinate 62,401,179 downwards.
TGGGGACCAACATTGTTCGTTCTTTCTAAAGCTCCCTGTAGTCCAGATGTAATGCAGAATTCAAGGGGGCAAGAAGGCAGCCCCAACTCTCTAAGTGCCTGTGGCTTACTTGGTTCACCCCCCTTTTCTTGCCAGACCCTCAGTCCCTGTGGTTTAAACAGAGGTCTATGACCTCAGACTTGAACTTTGGGGAGATTGTCCCCACCCAGATGTAAAGAAAATCTATGAGAAGAACATGAGGATTTGATTAGAAAATGTGTTCAGGAGTTTGGACGGCTATGTACCAAGAAATGTACTCTCAGTCTTACGTAGTGTAAAGCCAGTGAGCAGTTTAGGGTTGATTAGTATGGAATTCTGTAGCATGGGATATAAATTCTTTTTCAAATGGAAATAGAGAAAATGCTTTTATTTGTAGCATTGTCTAACTTAAAATCCAGAGAAGCTAGGAAACAAGGAGGACCCAAAGAGAGACATACATAGTCCCCTGGAGAAGGGGAAAGGGACAAGATCTCCTGAGCAAATTGGGAACATGGGAGGAGGGGAGAGGGAGTTAGGAGAAAGAGAAATGGAGAAGAGGAGGAGGGAGGAAGACATGAGGGATCAGGAAGATCTAGTCAGGGCAAAAATAGAGGAGAGCAAGAAAATAGATACCTTAATAGAGGGAGCCATTGTAGGTTTAAAGAGAAAACTGACACTAGGAAAACGTCTAGTGATCTACAAGGATGACCCAAATGAAAATTCCAAGCAATAGTGAAGAGGCTATCCTAAATGCCCTTCCCCTATAATGAGATTGATTGCTACCTTAAATGCCATTATAGAGCCTTCATCCAGTAGCTGATGGAAGCAGAAGCAGAGACCCACAGCTAAGCACTGGGCTGAATTCCTGGAATCCAGTTGCAAAGAGGGAGGAGTGATAAGCAAAAGGTCAAGACCATTCTGAGGAAAACCACAGAAACAGCTGATGCAAATAAGGGGGAGCTCACAGATCCCAGACTGATAGCACAGGATAGAACCAGGTCCCCTGCATGTGGATGTCAGTCAGGAGATATGGACAGTCTATGGGACCTCTGGTAGTGGAACAGTATTTATCCCTAGTGTATGAATAGACATTGGGAGCCCATTCCCCATAGAGGCATACCCTCTCAGTGTAGACACACGGGGAGGGCCTAGGCCCTACCCCAAATGATGTGACAGACTTTGATGATCCCCCATGGAAGGCCTCATCTTTTCTATGGAACAGAAAAGGTGTGGGATGGGAGTCAGTGGGAGGCAAGGGAGGGAGAGGGAACTGGGATTGATATATAAAATAAGATTATTTGTAGTTTAAATAAAAATGATAAAAATCAATATGTTTAAAAGATCACAATAATCAAGCACTGATCTTTTATAAATGTTCAGATAATTTTAAAGGCCATATCCACATTGGAGCTTAAAAAGAATATTTTCTATATTACTATAAAGTAGCAATATAAACCACATTCTTATATTCCTTTAAATGCTTAATTTGGGCATCAAATTTTCTAAAAATCTCTAAGATCCTTGTATGCTTCCAAGAAAGTAATGCTCAATCCTGAGAATGGAGGGTAGCATCATGGCCATGTTTATAAAGAGAAGATATTTCCTTTTAGAGATAAAGCTTGTCTCAGTCCATTCTTGCTGCTATAACAAAATAACCCAGACTGGTAATGAATAGGTAATGGCAATTTGTTTCTCACAGTTGTGGAAGCTGGGATGTCTATAACCAAGGAGTTAGCAAATCCATGCCAGTAAAAGACTCAATCCATGCTTTCAAGTGAGCCCAAGCTCTGAATTCCTTTAGAGAGGGGCTGAACCCTCCATAGGAGACCAAAGGGTAGAGCAAGCCCCCCCACTCTTTATAAGGGACCCACCTATTCACACAGGCTATTCTCTTACAGCTACTCACTTCTAAATATTGTCACCATGAGAATTGGGTTGCAGAATCAATTGTAGAGGGACCGAAGTATTCAAACTATGACAAGGTAAAAAGAAAATGTGGTCATTTCTAATAATTTAAGAAAGAATATAAATGAACCCTGCCTTACTGGGAGGGTCCATCCAAAAGTGTCTATATGTAAGTAACAAAGTCTGCACCTTGCCCTGGACCTTCCCCTCTTTGTCTATCTTACCACCCCTGATTAGCTTTTCTAAATTCTAGAGCTGTCTGGCAATTCTTCCTTTACCAGTCACTGTTTTTCACTTGCAAAATTGGTGTGTTAAACAGGGACACAGGAGATGGGGTCTGAAGCACGTTTCTGTCCTAAAGACTTACTAGACAATGAACATGTCACAGTACAGAGAACTCTGCCACCAAGCACATCATATCTTTCTTTCTCCTTTTGAAAAATAGGAAGGCTTTTCTCCAAGATAGATTGTTTCATTTGAAAAAAGACAGCATCCTCAACATATGGTGCCAGTCAAATTGGATTGCAGCATATAGAAGAATCCAAATAGACCCATATTTATCACCTTGCACAAAACAACTCCAAATGGGTGAGAGACCTGAACATAAGGCCAGATACCATGAATCTAATAGAAGAGAAAATGAGAAGTAGCACTGATCTTTGGCACAGGAGGTGAGTTTCTGAACAGAAAGCCATTAGCTTGGGCACTAAGACCAACAGTTAATAATAAATGGATCCCCGTGAAATTGAAAGCCCTTGTAAAGCAAAGGACACTGATATCTGGACAAAATGGCAAACTACAAAATGGGAAAAGATTTTACCAACTACATAGCCAATAGAAAGCTAATATACAAAATATATAAAGAACTCAAAAACTAATTTGAAAGGGGTAGAGATCTAAACAGAATTCTCAAAAGAGGAAACTCAAATGGCTAAGAAGCACTTGAAGAAATGTTTAACATCCCTAATCATCGGGGAAATGCAAATCAAAACTACTCTGAGAGTTTATCTGATACCAGTCAGAATGGCTAAGATCAATAAAGCAAGTGACAGTTCAGCTAGTAAATATGTGGGGTAAGATAAACACTCATCCATTACTGGTGGGAGTGAGTACTTGTACAGCCACTATGGAAATCAGTGTGGCATTCCTCAGGAAGCTGGAATTGATCTACCTCAAACTCCAGCTATACCACTCTTGGTGTATACCTAAGGGATGACTTGTCTTACCACACAGACACTTGTTCAACCATGTTCAATGCTGCTCTATTCATGATGCCCAGAAAATGGAAACAACCTAAATATCTGTCAATGGATGAGTAAAGAAAATGTGATACATTTACACATGGAATATTATTCCACTGTTAAAAATGAAATTCAAAGGTAAATGGATGAAATTAGAAAAGATCATCCGGAGTGAGGTGGTTTCAGAAAGATAAATATGGCATATGCCCACTTGTATGCAGATGTTAGCTGTTAAGTCAAAGATAAGCAATCTACAATCCATAGAACCACAAAGCTTAGATATAGAATAGGGACTAGTGGGGAATGACAGCTCTCCCTAGGAAGTAGAAATGGAATAGATAGTTATGGATAGATGTGATGACTATGGATGGATGTGAGGGGTGGAATGGAAGGTTTAAGTAGGGAGGGAGAGGAAAGAGTGGGATGAGGAAGGGAATATCTGGTAAGGGAATATGGAATGAGGGACATCTAAAATTAAGGGTTATATGGAAACAAATATAGTAGAAGCTTCCTAAAATATACACATATTTAAGGCAATCTAAATGAAATTGCTAAAAAATGAAGGAGACAGAACCCCAATTAGATAGCTCTCATCAATGAGGCTTCAGAACTGGGAATTGAGTTATTGACCAAAAGGGTCCCATGGGATCCTCCAAACAACCCAGGCTGTCGCTGACTATAGGTTGCTTTCTACAAATTGATTGCAAGACCCTATTGCTGAAGACAACACTTATACAACTCATGATGCCTACATGGCGCCTTCACTCATGTGTGCTAGCACTGTTTCCAAAGGAGAAATGTAAGCACCAACCCAGCTATAAAACCTTCCATCTACAACAGTGTCCTGCCAGCAAGATACTCCAATGAAGAGGTTGCACAAAGCTTGTGGGAGTAACCAGTAAATATCTGCTTTGATTTAAGGCCCACTCCATGAAATGGAACCCATATCCAAAGCTACTTATGTGACTAAGAACCTGAGACTATATAGTGCAGGGAGGGACCCAAAGGAAAACCAAATACTACTGTTCTACAAAAGGAACACAATAACATGACTCCTAATGATAATTCTGTCATACTCATAGATCAGTGCTTTGTTCAGCCATCATCACAGAAGCTTCCTCCTGCAGCAGATGGGAACATAAACAGAGACCCACAGTCATACAATATGAAGAGAGTGAGAAAACTTGGGACATTCAGCCCTAGAAAGGATGTCTCCGTCAAACTCTTCCCCTCCCTGAGGGGAACTGCAGAAGAGGAGGCAGAAATTGTCAGAGGGGATGGAGGGCAACAAAGAAACAAAGCCTTCTAAACCCAGCAGTGCTGATTGATACACATGTGAATTTACAGAGATTGAGGCAGCATGCACAGGGCCTGCACCAGATGGCATCCATGGGGTCCATGCCCTTATCCCTTAACTAAGAAGATATCACCAATTAATAACTGCTTACAAATGAAAAAAATGGTTGTTTTCCTAGGGCAGTGGTTCTCAGCCTGTGTGTAGTGACCATCACAGGGGTCACATATCAGATAGCTTACATATCAGATATTTACATTATGATTCATAACAGTAGCAAAATTGTGGTAATGAAATAATTTTATGGTTGGGGGTCACCATAACATGAGGAACTGTGTTAAAGTGTCGCAGCATGAGGAAGGATGAGAACCACTGGCCTAGAGAATCTCACTGGGGAAATAAAATACACTTAAGTGTAGGCCACACACCCAGCAGAAAATGAACTCAGCAGCATCTTTGGAGTTTCCTTGTCTTATAATGTCACAACAGGGCTTTTTAAAGAATAAAAATGTTATTTTAAATTTTTTGTACTTTTATTTTATTTGCTTATTTATTACCTTAAAAATTTTGTGTACAGATTATGGTTTCCAGTTTTGTATTTTATGATATTCCTGAGTATGCAAATGTGTGCATCTCTGATCTATGTCTGTTTCTTGGGCTGGTTTCTTCCTGTTTGTTTTGTCCTATTTTAACTTTTGTTGCTAATCCTATCACATTATATTTTACTTCATTATTATCCCGTAGATGACCGTTTGCTTTCTAGGTAAGAGACAGAAGGGGGTAGATACAGATGGGAAGGGCTGTGTGGAGGAACTGGGAGAAGTGAAGAGAAAGAAAACCATTATCAGAATATATTATATGATAAAGTATACTTTTAATAAAAGAAAAAAGAAGATGGATAGTATTAATGTCATGTCTTTGAAACTATTGGTTTCAGCAATTGTCTCCTGGTTTGTTTTGGTAGAGGGACTTGGTAGTGAGACCTGAAGGTCAGGACATAATAATTAATTAGCTACTATACATAGGCTCCCACTTCAACATCAAATATATTTAAGCAAATTAGCATTTGGTGACTCACCAACTTCTTTAGATAGACTCTAAATCTAAGTGACAGAATTAAGACCCATTTGCTGAAAGCTATTGATAGGCTGAAGACACATGGTGAAGAGAAAGTGCATACAGGTAGCATTGAGCCAAGAGGGGAAAATGATCAGAGATGAATGGAACATAGCCTCTATGTAATAGTTTTCTCAAAGGATTTGGAACTAACTACGAATTCCTGACACATAACCAAGCTGCTTTAATACTGATGTTCGGACAAGGCTTAAAACATCAATGGAAAGATACATTTTATCATTGTCACCTTTGACAACAATTGTTTAAATTACTGAGAATTAGAGACTTTGGCAACTTGACCTTCTTGTGAATATCAGGGTAAAAACTGTGAGAACTGTATCTTGGGTGGTTGCCAATGCTTAGGTCACAACTGCAGACATTGTGTATAACACATATATCAGATTCTTTTGGAATGACATGGAGCATACATATAATCTAATAAAAGAGC